>NC_136386.1:125375633-125700392 GCF_965140285.1 Lepidochelys kempii | reverse complement strand
CGCGCTATCTCAGAGTTGGCACCCATGACTGGAGAAATGTGTGTTAACTACTGAGGGCCGGGAGGGAGGGAGGCTTAACCTTGAAATGTGTGTTAACTACTGAGGGCCAGGAGGGAGGGAGGGAGGCTTAACCTTGAAATGTGTGTTAACTACTGAGGCTAAACAATCTGTTCCATCTTGTATGTAGCTGAGGCACCTTGAGTTCATTTCCCAGACCCGAAGAAGAGCTCTGCCTGCCTAAGCTCATCTCTCTCAGCAACAGAAGTGGGACCAACAAAAGACACACGCCCCCCCGCCCCACCCCGTGTCTCTCACATCCTGAGACCAACATGACTGCAACAAGACTGCTCGCACCTTCCGACATCTGCGCCCACAAGCCAAGGGATCCACCTCAACCTCACCCCAAAGCGTGGCTGGCCCTGTGAGGAGCGGGTGAGAAGAGACGCCAGGCGCGAGGAACAGCCAGGCACCGGGCTCTTCTTAGGTTCCGCAAACCCCAAAGGGCGTCCCGCCCCGACTGGCCACAGCAAAGCCAAGCGGCGGCGGGCGGGCGGCTGAACAGCCCAGTGGTCAGGACACCGGGCCCCGGGTCGCTGCTCTGCCCACCACCGCCGGCCCGCGGCCCCCGCTCCCCAGCGCCCGGAGCCGCCCAGCGCTGCCCGGCCTGGCATGGGCGCCGCGGCGGGGCCGGCCCTGGGAAGCGCCGAGGCAGGGAGCCCGCCGCACGCCGACACAGTCCCGGGGGGCGCCGCGGGCAGCCTGGTGGGGGCAGCGCTGGCGTGTCCCCGGGGCCGGGCAGCCCCCCAGGGTCGGCGGCCCCCGCCCCGTCTCCCGCGGGCCCCCGCGGCCCCCCCCCGCCCCATCCCCCCGCGGGCCCCCCCCCCGCACTCACCTGGCCATGGGGCCCCCGCTCTCGGTGCGGGCCCCCCCCGCCCGTCCCCCCCGCGGGCCCCCCCCCCCCGCACTCACCTGGCCATGGGCCCCGCTCTCGGTGCGGCCCCCCCCGCCCCGTCCCCCCGCGGGGCCCCCCCCCGCACTCACCTGGCCATGGGCCCCGCTCTCGGTGCGGCCCCCCCCCGCCCCCCCCCGCGGGCTGCCCCCCCCCCCGCACTCACCTGGCCATGGGCCCCGCTCTCGGTGCGGCCCCCCCCCGCCCCCCCCCCGCGGGCTGCCCCCCCCCCGCACTCACCTGGCCATGGGCCCCCGCTCTCGGTGCGGCCCCCCCCGCCCCGTCCCCCCGCGGGCCGCCCCCGCACTCACCTGGCCATGGGCCCCCGCTGTCGCTGCGGCCCCCCCCCGCCCCGTCCCCCCCCCGCACTCACCTGGCCATGGGCCCCGCTCTCGGTGCGGCCCCCCCCGCCCCGTCCCCCCGCGGCCCCCCCCCCGCACTCACCTGGCCATGGCCCCCCCCCGCCCCGTCCCCCCGCGGGCCCCCCCCGCACTCACCTGGCCATGGCCCCCCCCCCGCCCCGTCCCCCGCGGGGCCCCCCCCCCCGCACTCACCTGGCCATGGCCCCCCCCCCGCCCCGTCCCCCCGCGGGCCCCCCCCCCCGCACTCACCTGGCCATGGCCCCCCCCCCACCCCGTCCCCCCCGCGGGGCCCCCCCCCGCACTCACCTGGCCATGGGCCCCGCTCTCGGTGCGGCCCCCCCCGCCCCGTCCCCTCGCGGGCCCCCCCCGCACTCACCTGGCTATGGCCCCCCCCCGCCCCGTCCCCCCGCGGGCCCCCCCCGCACTCACCTGGCTATGGGCCCCCCCCCGCCCCGTCCCCCCGCGGGCCCCCCCGCACTCACCTGGCTATGGCCCCCCCCCGCCCCGTCCCCCCGCGGGCCCCCCCCGCACTCACCTGGCCATGGCCCCCCCCGCCCCGTCCCCCCGCGGGCCCCCCCCGCACTCACCTGGCCATGGCCCCCCCCCCGCCCCGTCCCCTCGCGGGCCCCCCCCGCACTCACCTGGCCATGGCCCCCCCCCGCCCCGTCCCCCCGCGGGCCCCCCCCGCACTCACCTGGCCATGGCCCGTCCCCGCCCCGTCCCCCCGCGGGCCCCCCCCCGCACTCACCTGGCCATGGCCCCCCCCCCCGCCCCGTCCCCTCGCGGGCCCCCCCCGCACTCACCTGGCCATGGCCCCCCCCCCGCCCCGTCCCCCCGCGGGCCCCCCCCGCACTCACCTGGCCATGGCCCCCCCCCCGCCCCGTCCCCCCGCGGGCCCCCCCCGCACTCACCTGGCCATGGGCCCTGCTCTCGGTGCGGCCCCCCCCCCGCCCCGTCCCCTCGCGGGCCCCCCCCGCACTCACCTGGCCATGGCCCCCCCCCCGCCCCGTCCCCCCCGCGGGCCCCCCCCGCACTCACCTGGCCATGGCCCCCCCCCCCGCCCGTCCCCCCGCGGGCCCCCCCCGCACTCACCTGGCCATGGGCCCCCCCCCGCCCCGTCCCCCCGCGGGCCCCCCCCCCACCTCACCTGGCCATGGGCCCCCCCCCCGCCCGTCCCCCCGCGGGCCCCCCGCACTCACCTGGCCATGGCCCCCCCCGCCCCGTCCCCCCGCGGGCCCCCCCCGCACTCACCTGGCCATGGGCCCCGCTCTCGCTGCGGGCCGCGTCGCGTCACCTCCCCTCCCCCCTGGCCCGGCCCGGGGCCGCGGCGGGCCGCAGAGGCATCGCCCCGCCGGGCTGGTGGGCGCGGGCCGGGCGCCGAGCCAGGGGCAGGAAGCTCCGCGGGCCCCGCCCGCAGCCGGTCCCGAGCGCGTCTCCCCTCAGCCGCGCCGCGAGCTGCGCCGAGCACAGCGGCGGCCACGTCACGAAGGCGACAGCAAGTAGCCAATGAGGGAAGAGGGGCTCCCCAAGGTTCGTCCTCTGAATGGATCATATTGGACCTGTCCATCTTTCCAAAACCCAATCCGTGCCCTGTTCGGCGCCGGAACCCCACCCCCACAGCGTGAGGAGCCAATCACAATGCTGGCGGAGCCCAGCAGTTCCTCTTGCGTCACGGTCGTGGCCAATCAGACACCGAATCTCAGATCAGTAGCTCCCTCTCATTGGCGAATGTCACCGGAGCGCTGTCCAATCGCAGGGGCCGCAGTGTGATTCTGCCCCTTTGGGCGGGGTCATCTGAAGATACGCGCTCTATTTTAGGTTTTCTCAGCCAATCGCGGTACGAGCTAACGCTTATCCGGCTTCCTCCCCGGGCGTCACCATCATGAAAGAACCAATCAGGGGCTTTCAAACAAATAACAGTTGCGTTGGCCCTCGAAGCAAGAGCCAACCAAGATCCGCGATTCTGAGTGGCAGCCGAAAAACCCAATAGCGGCTCCTCTGCCATAATAATGGCGATTTTGAGGGAAAGGAAGAACCAATAAAGCTTGAAGAGTACAAAAGGTCAAAGATAGCCTGCCCAATCGGCTCTTCAAATGGGCGGGAGAAAAGGATCGGTTGGCCAATAGGCTCTGCGGATGGGCGTGGCTGAAGACGCAGCTGGCCAGTAGGCGTTGTGGATGCGTGTGTCGGAGGGAGCGGCTGCCCAATGGGAACTGGGCATGTTTTGGGGCCCAGCGCGCGGCTAACCAATAGAAGGTGTCGGTAGGCGGGCGGGAGTCTGGCCAATCGAGGCCGCTGACGGGCGGGGCGGAAAGTGCCGCCGGCCAATAGGCGCTGAGGAGGCGTGGCGGGCTGAGCGGGAGCCTCCGGTTGGACGCGGCCCGTGGCTGAGACGGCGGCTCCCGAGCGGGATCCGAGGCCCCGGGCGGCGCCATGGAGCTGGGGGCGGGCGCGGGGGCGGGCGCGGGCCCCGGGGGCGGGCCGCGGCCGGGCCGCATCCTGCTGCTGCTGCTGGGCGGGGGCCACGGCTGGGCCCGGCGGGGCGGGGCGGAGGCCGCGCCCGGGCCCGGGGGCTCCGAGGCGGCGCGGAGGCCGGAGCCCGCCTCCGACCCGGACTACGAGGCGCTGCCGCAGGGCGCCGCCGTCTCCACCCACATGCTGGCCGGGGCCGTGGCGGGGGTGCTGGAGCACTGCGTGATGTACCCCGTGGACTGCGTCAAGGTGAGGGGCGCGCCGCGCGCGGGGGCTGCCGGCCCGGGGCAGGACCCTCCCTCCCTCCGGCCCGGGGCAGGACCCTCCCTCCCCCCCTCCCGGCCGGCCCGGGGCAGGACCCTCCCTCCCTCCGGCCCGGGGCAGGACCCTCCCTCCCCCCCTCCCGGCCGGCCCGGGGCAGGACCCTCCCTCCCGGCCGGCCCGGGGCAGGACCCTCCCTCCCGGCCGGCCCGGGGCAGGACCCTCCCTCCCTCCGTCCCTCCCTCCCGGCCGGCCCGGGGCAGGACCCTCCCTCCCGGCCGGCCCGGGGCAGGACCCTCCCTCCCTCCGTCCCTCCCTCCCTCCCCGCTCGGGGCAGGACCCTCCCTCCCTCCCGGCCGGCCCGACATCCCGGCCCGGGGCAGGACCCTCCTGCCTGGCGCTGCTCCCTGGCCCGCGACTGGAGCCTCCCGGCCCGGGCAGGATCCTCCCGTCTGGCGCTGCTCCCTGGCCCGGGGCAGGACCCTCCCGGCTGGCCCGACATCCCGGCCCGGGGCAGGACCCTCCTGCCTGGCGCTGCTCCCTGGCCCGCGACTGGAGCCTCCCGGCCGGCCCGACATCCCGGCCCGGGGCAGGACCCTTCCGACCGGCCCGGCGTCCTGCCTGGCGCTGCTGCCTGGGCTCTCCAGTCCAGCCCGGGCAGCCTGGGGAGAGCTGGGGGCCAGGGCTGGGCTGTCCACAGAGCTGTTCGGTGCACGTAACGCCCCTCTCTTGCTGCACTTTCAGACGCGGATGCAGAGTTTGCAGCCGGAGCCTGCCGCCCGCTATCGGAATGTGCTCGAGGCCCTGTGGCGGATCGTCCAGACAGAGGGTTTCTGGAGGCCAATGCGGGGCATGAACATCACGGCCACTGGGGCCGGCCCTGCCCACGCCTTGTATTTTGCCTGCTATGAAAAGTTAAAAAAGACATTGAGTGATGTTATCCATGCTGGGGGCAATAGCCATGTGGCCAATGGTATTGATCCTTCCTGCACCGCTTCCCTGCACCACCATCCCCGAGGGGCTAGAGCAGCTGAGGGCAGCCCTGCTGGCTGGGTGGTAAAGTCAAGGGCAGGGCATCCCCAGAAGCCAGGTCTCTTGTGCTCCCTCAGGATGACTCAAGAGAGCTCAGACTGGTTGTCAGAGCTGTTTCTCTCCCTCTGCATAGGTACCATCTCCCAGACATTGTATCTGCATAGCTCTGTACCAGCTCTGCTGGGCCTCTGTGTCCGCTCCTCTGCACTGGCGGTAGAGCAGGCAAGGGCTGTGTGCATCAAGGGGAGAGCATGAGTGGCACTAGAGGTGCTTGCTACTGTTTAGACCTGTTCAAGGGGCCAGGTGCAGCAATGGGGAAAACAACTGTGCCCCAGGCTAATGGGAGGGGAGCACGGTGCGTGTGTGCCGGTTCTTTGGGGAGTCAGGCGTAGGGGCCTGGGCTTGCTGTGTGGCTCTCCAAGGTGCTGTAATGCCACCAGTTTCCTCGCCCAGCCCAGGGCAAGGTTTCCTTGGTGATGGTGGCCAATGGGCAGGGAGACACAACTGGTAGCAATAGCCGAGGCTGATACTTAGTGCGGTGGGCTTAAAGCATTAGATGTGCTGCACTCAGGCCAGTCTGCTGAAGATGGAGCAGATGTCCTAAGCAATGTCCTCTCTCCAGTCATTAGCTAGCAGCCCATCTGCGCAGTGCTCTGGTTCCACATCACCCTTCCCTACCAATCCCAGTGCTGGGCAAGGGGAAGTACTGTACTCGTGCTTGAACCTATTCATAGACCTGTCTGAGATGTTCCCAGGTATCTGACTTTGAGGAACAGGTTAGTGGGGCTGGGAGCTGGCCAACACCTTCCCCTTGCTCACAGCAACACCTGTGGATGGGAGCTGCCTGCAGGACTTCCCCTCGTCTCTGAGCTGGGATTGACTGCAGCATTGTGGGTAGGTAGAGTGGAGCTGGGTTCAGGATGCAGCCCTCAGAGTTCCCGTGCCTTACTCCTAGGGTGCCTTTGACTTTCTCTGGCTCCCCACGCTGCTGTGCTTGAACAGATTTGGGACTCGTTGGACCTGCATTGGAGGGTGTATTTTACCCTGGTGGATACTGGGGTTCAGTGGGATCCTGACTATGGAGTGGTTTCTCACTCTGGGACATGGTGAGGCATGGTCCGATGGGGTCCCTGTGAGTCTGTTTGCATCTTCTCTCTAGTAGGTGCTGGGATTAAGTGAGGCCTAGTCGTCTCCATAGGGATCTGGCAGATTATTGCACTTCCCCTCAATTTGTGGGTTCTGAAGCTGGGGGTTGCTGGCATCTGGCCCTCCTCTTGGGCAGGATGTGGTGGCTGCATTAGGAATTTACCAGTCTTCTCCTTTCTGGTAGTGGAGTCCTGGCAGTGGGTGTCTCCCTCTTCTCTGGCGAGGGGCTCTGGGGCTCAGTGGAGCCCTGGGTCTCTCGCCATCTCCTCCCCTCACATGTGTCAGTTCTTGTTTTACAGGTGCAGCGGGGTGTGTAGCAACTTTGCTCCATGATGCAGCTATGAACCCTGTGGAAGGTAATGATGACCCCATCTCCTCTGCAGGGGAGGCCCCATAGGCGGGGGTGAGGGTGTGTGGTGCTTCCTCTGTGTGGGAGCTGAATTCATCTCTGTGCTGTGCTCCTGTCTGTGGCACCAGGGGGCGCTCTCATTCTGCCCTAATGAGGGAGAGTCCTGCAGAGAGCAACATCCCCTGCCTAAGGCCCAGGCCTGGATAGCTCAGTGATATCCATTTAGGGAGTTGGATTAGCCAGAAGGTTTCTGTCCTAGGAAAAAGGAGCCAGCCTCAGTCTGGGGAATCTAGTGGCAGAGAGTGAGGGAGTCAGCCGTTTCCCCCAAGGGACTTGTCATGGGGATCAGCAGAAAAAGCAGCAGCTCTAGCTAGTGGATCTGGATTCAGATTACCAGCGATCTGGGCTGTGGTGAGTGCAGTTCTCACTTGGGCCCACCTGTGCTGAGGCTAGGGAGAGGGTGTGAGTGCTGGGAAACACTGCTCTGTGGAAGCGGCCTTCCCTCAAGGTCCTGCATCCCCTTTGTAGGGTGTTCCTAGGAGAGCCTTCGCAAGATACATACTTGCAGCCAAATGCCTCTTGAGTCTGAGTGCACCTGCAAAGGCAAAGAGCTGGGCTTGCCCATTGCTTGGATGTTACTCCCCAAGAACATGCAGGTGCTTTTGGCTCAGTAGATGACATTCCCTCCTTGTGGTGAGGCTGACCCCTATGCCCCACGCTAAGGTGTGCTCTGGCTCTTTCTGCAGGACATGGGGTGTTAGGCCTGGTGACCCGCCCAAATTCCAGCTCAGTTATTTGTGTTCTGTCTCCTGAATCCCCCTGCAGTCGCAGTCAGAGAGTTGTTTCTGCTCTGCTGCGTAGAGCTTGAGTTAGGCTCTTGAACAGCTGCTGTTTTCCACTTGGAAGTAATCTGGGCTGTGGCTGTAAATGAGCACATGTGTCTGGCTGAATTAGTGAAATACTTGGGGATATTCTGGGATGGAAGATGCTGTAGAAATGCAGGGATCTGCCCAGATGCTGAGATCCATCTGAGAAACGGAATGATGTTCTCTGACTGCCTCATAGGTCTGTAACAACAGAGGGAGGGATTGGTCTCTCCAAGGGAAGACGTAGATGCTTGGTGCTGAGCTCAGTGTGCGAAAGCTGACTGAAATGAAGTGTAGCAGCCCTTGGGTGTGCAGCCGGATACTAATATGGTGAGGTAGCTGGCACCCTGCAAAGAGCAGTTCTAGCTCAGTGGTTCTCAAATGTTTTTACAGGTGACCGCTTTCACATAGCAAGCCTTTGAGTGCGACCCCCTCACCCCCCATATAAATTAAAAACACTTTTTTTTATATATTTAACACCATTATAAATGCTGGAGGCAAAGTGGGGTTGGCGTGGAGGTTGACAGCTCACGACCCCGCCATGTAATAACCTTGCAACCCCCTGAGGGGTCCTGACCCCCAGTTTGAGAACCCCTGCTCTAGCTAGATTCCTGGCTGGGTGTGGGGTTGCTGGGAGTTACGGATCTTGAACCAGGGGTTTTCTGGTCTTAGTTGTCAGTTGTCTCTGAAGCCAGTGAGAATAGAACCCAGGGAGCTCCCTAGCCCTATACTCATCCTTTCTCTCTCTCGTTATCCCCTTGGTGGCTTGGCCACTGGACGCTGTCGCTGACTGCTTGCTGCTGTCATCTGCCCCAAGTGGTCAAGCAAAGGATGCAGATGTACAACTCACCTTACCAGCGGGTGACGGACTGTGTGCAGGCCGTATGGCGCAACGAAGGGGCTGGGGCCTTCTACCGCAGCTACACTACCCAGCTCACCATGAACATCCCCTTCCAAGCCATCCACTTCATGACTTACGAATTTCTGCAGGAGCAGCTCAACCCCCAAAGACAGTATAACCCTGGCTCCCATGTGGTCTCAGGGGCCTGCGCGGGTGCTGTGGCCGCCGCTGCTACCACGCCATTGGACGTTTGCAAAACACTGCTCAACACCCAGGAGTCCCTGGCCTTGAACTCCAACATCAGTGGACATATCACAGGCATGGCCAATGCCTTCAGGACGGTGTACCGAGTGGGCGGTGTGACCGCCTACTTCCGTGGGGTCCAGGCCCGGGTCATTTACCAGATGCCCTCCACAGCCATTGCTTGGTCCGTGTATGAGTTTTTCAAATACATCCTCACCAAGCGCCAGGAGGAGCGCCGGGCTGGGAAGTGAGTCAGAGCTTGGCCCTGCTCTGGGCCCATGTAATCTCCCCTCCCTGCCTCTGCCTCTCGGTGTCTCCCTTTTGGTTTGGTTTGTGCGGGAGACGGGGAGGCAGGAAAGCCCTTGGGTTCTAGCAAGGCCATCTGTTGCCTGGGGCTGCTGCAGCTCTGCTCAGACAGCACAGCCTGCCCCTGTCCCCAGAACCCTCGAGTGATGTCATCCTGTAAGCTACAGCCCAGGTTACCTGCCCTTGCACTTCCACCTAGGAGCTGTGTTCCTGCTCTTCCCCCTACCAAATCTCCTTGAACGTAAAGCTTTGTCTCTCTGGGGATAACGAATACCATGACCCACCACTGGCAAGTCAAAGCTAAGGTGCTCAGGAAAGGTCCTTGCCATTGCCTGGAGTGCCAAGGGCTATTGGCTGGTTTCTGGCTGGGGGAAGTGTAAGCTTAGCCGTTGTCTAGCAGCACGCACACACAGATGCACGCCTGACACCGACTGCCCTGTTGCCAGCTGGCAGGAAGGATTGCCCGGGAGGGGAGTTCGTAGGTTTGTGATTGTTCCTACTCTTGGCGCCTCCAATAAATAATTCTGCTTTATTGTCATGTCCCTTGTTACTCTTGTAAAGCCCAGCTCCTGTGGTCTGGCTTGGGGCCTTTCAGTAGCTCTCCAGTGAGTGTTATGCAGTTGTACAGGCTGCGGATGGTGCTCCCATCTTGCATGTTGGGGAGATGTAACTAAATCTGCTGAAAACTCCCTGCTTGGAGCTGGGAGAGAGGCGGGAGAGAATGTGGCAGGCTGGTGGTGAGGCAGGGCTGTTAGCCAGCAGCCAGAGAGTTGGGAAATGGGCAGGGTGGTGGCGAATGAGGTGTGATGGGAAAACGGCAGTGGCTGGGAGGGAAAGCGGAGAAAGGAGGAGCTGAGTGACAGCAAAGGAAGGGAGACTGGGCTGGCTGATGATCCCTATTGGGAGAAGTGGGACCAGCCAGTGGTCAATGGGATGTATGCCGAGAAGCTCTCTCAAGATATGGCCCTCAGTATGGAATCGTTCCAGAGCTCTAGGCAGGGGCTGGGTTCCTGCAGAGTTGGAGAGTAAGGGGAGGAGATTCCTGTCTGCTATTGAGGGAGGGAGGAGTAGGTGTATGGGAAGGGCCTCTGGCTGCTAGTCAAGGAGGAGTGGGAGCCTTGGCTGCCCTCTGAGAAGGTGAGAGGGACCCTGGTGCTCAGTGGTGGGGATGGGTTATTTATTTCCAGCTGGGGGATGGGTTATTTATTTCCAGCCCATGACCTGTTGCTCAGCAGCTGGCATGGATCATGATCAGAAGTGGGAGAGGCTGCAGGAGATTTGTCTGGGCTACAGGACTGACCTTCTGCTAGCTGCTCTGCATGAGTGTGTCTGTAGGGTGTGGTGTGGCTGAAATACAGGTGCTCTCAGGACAGTTCACCTGCACCAGGAAGGTCAGCAAAGAGCATGGGTGAGATGGAGAGGGTGTGAATAAGAGCAGTGGGTGGCATTTTGGGGGCTCTTGGCTTCATGCAGGCTAATGCTAGAGAGGACTGGAGCTACAGCCCATAGGGCAATTGCAGTGCTCTGCAATGCTCCAGGAGGGGGCTACAGCTTTCCTGCCCATGGGGAGATGAGCCAGTTGCTGGCCTTTGGCTGAGCCAATGTATGTAACACATCACCTCTGGGGCTGTCTCCTCTGCTGGCACAGACATGGACATAGGGCTGATAGAAAACTCATGGAAATAAATGGAAAGGCTTGAGTGGCCTTTGGGTCAGAGCCTCCTTGGTGAACAAGTCTCTTGCATCTTAACTTCACTGATACTCTAGGCCCTAAATACCTTCCTGCTGCCTTCTTGGTCCAGCATGCAGTGCTGGAAAGGCAGCTGGCTCTGTTTGCCATGGGAGCATAGGAATTGCTGTATTGGATCAGAGCAATAAGCCAGCTAATCCAGTGACCTGTCTCTGGCAGGAACCAATCCTAGGTACTTCTTGCACTGACATGCAGGGATAGGCAAGCATGGGTTCCTCTGCCCGCAGGGAAAACTTCCTTGTGAGCCCAGATAGGTTGGTTCTTGCCTGTGAATGATTGGATTGCTTCCCCCAATTCTTTTACTATAACTTCTGGATCTTCTCTCGAGAACTATCAAATCCTTTTTTTAATTCTCCAAAGCTCTTGACCTCAATGGTCTCATGTAGCAGCAAGTTCCACTGGGCAATGGTGTGTTGCATGGAAAAGTATTTCTTTGGTCTGATTTTTTTTCTGTAAGCCTTGTGGCCTTACAGAGAATGGAGCTCGCTATTGATAACTGTTGGTGACTGGAGGGAAGAGCTGCTCAGAGCTCCCCGAGAGCTCCAGGTGGCCAGGGGCTCCTAGGGAAGGGTGCTCTCTGCTTGTCCATTGGAGAGCGGGGGGAAGGGGCTGAATGGGCCGGCCTCATTTGCATTTCCTTCCCGTGACCGTTTGGGCCACGTTTTTTAACTACCTCTAAGCTTTGAGTTTGGGGCAATCCAGTGGCATTGACCCTTTTGGGAAAAGGGACAAAACACTGACCCAAAGGTGTTTGGAGTCACCCTGACCACAGCTGCGGTGAGGCCCAATTGGGTCAGGGAGATTGGAAACGCTGGTGGCAAAGGGGAGGGGTGGAGCGCAGGTGTTGTAACGTGCGGGTTTTAAGTTAAACTGATTTGTTCCAGACACGTGGATGTGGCTTTGCTGTAGCTGCTTCGGCAGGGTAGATGTGGTGACTGTTGCGCTGCAGGGTGATGGTGTGTTTGAAGATAAAACCACAGTGTGTGGCGGGCTGCGTGCAGCCCGTCCCAGCCAGTAATTAAAGCTGAAGTTGTTTCAGGTGAGTCATGGGGTAGAGTCCCATGAGCAGCATGGGCCTGGGAGAATCCTTGGAATTAGAGGATTGGGCCAAAAGAAATCTGATGAGGTTCAACAAGGACAAGTGCAGAGTCCTGTACTTAGGACAGAAGAATCCCATGCACTCCTACAGACTAGGGACCGAATGGCTAGGCAGCAGTTCTGCAGAAAAGGACCTAGGGGTTACAGTGGACGAGAAGCTGGATATGAGTCAACAGTGTGCCCTTGTTACCAAGAAGGCCAGTGGCATTTTGGGGTGTATAAGTAGGGGCATTGCCAGCAGATCGAGGGACGTGATCGTTCCCCTCTATTCGATATTGGTGAGGCCTCATCTGGAGTATTGTGTCCAGTTTTGGGCCCCACACTACAAGAAGGATGTGGAAAAATCGGAGAGAGTCCAGTGGAGGGCAACAAAAATGATTAGGGGCCTGGAACACATGAGTTATGAGGAGAGGCTGAGGGAACTGGAATTGTTTAGTCTACGGAAGAGAAGAATGAGGGGGGTTTTGATAGTTGCTTTCAACTACCTGAAAGGGGGTTCCAAAGAGGATGGATCTAGACTGTTCTCAATGGTAGCAGATGACAGAACGAGGAGTAATGATCTCAAGTTGCAGTGGGGGAGGTTTAGGTTGGATATTAAGAAAAACTTTCACTAGGAGTGTGGTGAAACACTGGAACGCGTTACCTAGGGAGGTGGTGGAATCTCCTTCCTTAGAGGTTTTCAAGGTCAGGCTTGACAAAGCCCTGGCTGGGATGATTTAGTTGGGGATTGGCCCTGCTTTGAGCAGGGGTGGGACTAGATGACCTCCTGAGGTCCCTTCCAACCCTGATCATCTGTGATTCAGGACAATAAACTATGACTGGGGAACAGTGCAGGAGGGAAGTGGTAGAAGACACCTGCCACTTATAAATGCTGGAGGAGGACTGAGGTTGGGACTATTGTTAAGATACCCAGGGCATGGGGGAGTCTTAACACACAGAATTTGTTAATTGCAGGTTTTCCCCAATTCACTCTGCTGTCCTGCTCCCACCTTGTGTGTCTCCCGCCCCGCCTCCCCACCCGCACCCCCCAGTAAAGTTCTCTTTGTTTCATATCTCTGGACTCGGTGCTGGTGAGTGGGGAAGTATTATTCACCAAAGGTGCCCAGGGTAGTATTGTTTGTTTGTTTTCCCTTTTTGTTGCCAACACCTCCTGGCAGAAGGGCTACACCCCTTTGCTGTGGACCTCTGTCTCCAAGTCCATTGTCAGCGCAGGGCGTAGGGTTCCAGAGGGAGGCTCTGCTTCCTTTTCACTATCTGGAAGCGCGGCTGCCTGTAGGAGCAGTGCTGGGCCAATGGAATCTGACAGCGTAACAACGGCTGCTTTTTTATTAGGAGCCAGAAGCTGAGGTGGGACCTTTATTTATTACAGAGGCATTAGGCAGGAACTGCACAAATCTTTGGCTGTTCCACTTGGTGGAGGTCTCTGATTTCTAAGGGTTGCTCCTGGGACCATGAGGTTCCGATTTGAAGTTTCTGTGCAGTGTGCCTCATTGGCTAGTCTGGATCTGTTAGAGCTGTCCAAACCCAGACTGTTAGAGCTGTCCAAACCCAGACTGTTCAGCAGGGAGGTTATGGCAAAGCTCCAGGGCTGTTGTGCATTGGCTGTCTGGTTTATCCCTGTTCTTCCCTCTTCATATGTTGCTTGTTGTGTCAGTCTCTGCCAAGAATTCACAACCTGTCTCCCACTACATGTAGGTAGCACATGGCACGTCATGGGAGCTACCAGACACCAATAACTGATCATTTTAAGATCTGATTCCTTGTGACTTGCCAGGGCCAGTAATGCTGGTGAGACCAGGACAAATGCTTTCAGGACCAGTCAGGCCTTGGTCGCAGGGTTTAGTCCTGGCCTTTCCACACACTGCTCCCCCTGCCTTTCTCTGTTCACTGCAGAGGGGTTTCTGGAATTTACTCCCTGCTCTCCCGGCCCCAAACCTTCACAAATTGGCCTCTGAAACATGGCGACAGTCCATGGCCTCTTGCACTGGGGGTGTGAATGAACTGGTGCAATGTGGGATGATGCACTGCATCCACACAGCTCTCCCTGCAGGCATGGCAGAGCCTGTGGCTTATTGCACATACCCCACAATGCCCTGCGGGGGTCCCTGGAGCCGAGGCAGCTAGCCCACATTGCCACACACAAGATGACTCCCTGGAGGAAGTGCTTAGCATTTATGGTATCTAATGTCTATTAACATCTGTTCACAATTTTAGCTTGTTCCAATGGATTATTTGAATGGGTCTGTCCTGCACGGGCTGTGACAGACAGACAATATGCTGTAATATCCTGAACAAACCTTATATAAGTGAGAGAAACTTTAAGGACATTAAACCTTCTAGGATTAGCATTGATGCCTTTGGGGTCCATTGTATTAAATGTGTAATTGTGTACATGCTATTGTGGCATTGTACGTGCCTTCTCTCATACTGTACTTCCTCCCTGAGCAACCCTATGAAGTCACCCCCCTGGACAGAGATGCATGTACTGGTTCAAACCAGATTCTCCAGGGCACATGTGCGTGCACACACAGGATTTTTGCATAAATAGCCTGGTTTTAAACTGGCTCAGGGCCTTATTTCTGATCCAGCAAATGGACAGGACCCTGGTCCGTGGAAGGCCCCAGTCCTTAGCGTACAGTTGGAAGGACTGGGCCTACTGAGGTGCTTGTTCTGAGCTGGAGCTGTGGTGAATTTGTGATCACAAAGAACCACAATTTGTCTATCCTAATAACCTGCCAGGGAAGGATGGTTCAGGCTCTCCGCAGACCTCCAGCGCATTGGCAGAGGGTCCAGCAGATGGGGAGAATCTTAGGGCCAATGCCCTGGAGGGAAGCAGGAACGAGGCTGATGAAAGCTGCAGCCTGTTCCATCCTGGCCAAGCACCCCACTGCAACCGGAGCAGTGGACAACCCAGCGGCTGGAGCAGGAGAGGGTGCCTGGAACTCCAGCATTTTGCAGACCAGGAAAGGCAGTGTCAATATGAGAGAGAAGAGAAGGAGAAACCAGCACAAGAACATAACATAAGACCATCAGAACGGCCAGGCTGGGTCAGACCAAAGGTCCATCTAGCCCTATATCCTGTCTTCTGACAGGTTTCAGAGTAGCAGCCGTGTTAGTCTGTATTCGCAAAAAGAAAAGGAGTACTTGTGGCACCTTAGAGACTAACAAATTTATTTGAGCATAAGCCTCAGTAGGCCCAGTCCTTCCAACTGTATGCTAAGGACATTGGTGAGGCCTCATCTGGAGTACTGTGTCCAGTTTTGGGCCCCACACTTCAAGAAGGATGTGGATAAATTGGAGAGAGTCCAGCAAAGGGCAACAAAAAATGATTAGGGGACTGGAACACATGAGTTATGAGGAGAGGCTGAGGGAGCTGGGATTGTTTAGCCTGCAGAAGAGAAGAATGAGGGGGGATTTGATAGCTGCTTTCAACTACCTGAAAGGGGGTTCCAAAGAGGATGGCTCTAGACTGTTCTCAATGGTAGCAGATGACAGAACGAGGAGTAATGGTCTCAAGTTGCAGTGGGGGAGGTTTAGATTGGATATTAGGAAAAACTTTTTCACTAAGAGGGTGGTGAAACACTGGAATGCGTTACCTAGGGAGGTGGTAGAATCTCCTTCCTTAGAGGTTTTTAAGGTCAGGCTTGACAAAGCCCTGGCTGGGATGATTTAACTGGGAATTGGTCCTGCTTCGAGCAGGGGGTTGGACTAGATGACCTTCTGGGGTCCCTTCCAACCCTGATATTCTATCATTCTATGATTCTATCATTCTAAGCTTTCATGAGCTACAGCTCACTTCATCGGATGTCTTCTGACAGTGGCCAATGCCAGGTGCCCCAGAGGGAATGAACAGAACAGGGAATCATCAAGTAATCCATCCCCTGTTGCCCATTCCCAGCTTCTGGCAAACAGAGGCTATCCCTTTTCATACCTCACAGGGATGTTGTGAAAATAAATTAATTAATATCTGTGAAGTATTCAGATACTATAGTGTGAGTACTAACCTTGGGGTGAGTGAGTTTGTTTGGCAGTTTTTTCTTTTTCTTTCAGGTTATTTCAGTTACAGGGTCAATTGGGATTGTGTGTTTGGGGACAGTCTGAGCCATTGTTCCCTTGATCAGCCTCAGTCAGCCTTGTGATCACCCTCCCCCTATGTGATTAACGAGGGGTAGGGCTGACCTAGGAGGGAAGGCCTTAAAAGTCAGAGCCTAAGCGACCAAGGGGAGCTAGAGAGAGGAGTCTGTAGGAGGGAGTCATAATATTATTGTTATGCTTAGGAATGGCCACATCGCCAGTGCCCACGCTGCTCCTGTCTCCTGCGCCTGTATCCAGACAGAGAACCTAACCGTGGATGTCTCTACCCAGATCCTGGCATGGACTTGCAGAGACTGGGCCCTGCATTTCCCACTCTCAGAAAGCCAGGATGGGGGGAGCATCCAATGTGAAAGGTGCCTGCTGGTGGAATCTCTCAGGAAGCAGGGGGGAGAGGTACAGGAGGAGGTGGCTAGGCCGATGCGCATCCGTGCCCACAAGGAATTCATTGACAGTTTTCATATGGAGGCTTCCATGGCTGAGGACGCTATCCAGCTACAGAGGACTGCGCATGCCGCCGGGGGAGGAGGATATGGCTCTGTCACAGGGAGGTCACTGGCTGCTGGTGACGTCCAGCAGCAGGCTGTGCCCCATCCCTACTCCCAACCCACCCACCATGATGATGGAAAACTGATATGCTGCCCTGGCGATTCCTCATCACTCGTTGCTCCCAAAGGTGGAGGAGGAGAGGCCATGTACCCCCAAGGCTGGGAGGATCACAGCCGCCACTCCCAAGAGGAAACGTATGGTAGGGGTGATGGGAGCCTCTCTTCTGAGGGGGATGGAGGCACCTATCTGTTGCCCTGACATGGCATCCCGGGAGGTATGCTGCCTGCCCGTATCTGAGATGTTACGGAGGGATTGTCGAGGATCATCCGTCCCTCTGACTACTACCCCATGCTACTCATCCATGTGGGCACAAATGATACTACGAGGTTTGATCCTCAGCAGATCCGAAGTGACTACAGGGCTCTGGGAGTAAGGGTGAGGGAGTTGGGAGTGCAGGTGCTGTTCTCTTCAGTTAAGGGTAGGGGCCCAGGCAGAGACCGATGCATCCTGGAGGTGAATGCCTGGCTGCGAGGATGGTGTCGCCGGGAGGGTTTCGGCTTCCTTGACCACAGGATGCTGTTCCAGGAAGAAGGATGCTAATCAGAGATAGGCTGACCTCATAAAGGAAGGGGAAGAGCATATATGTCTACAGACTGGCTAATCTAGTGAGGAGCGCTTTAAACTAGGTTCGATGGGGGCAGGTGACCAAAGCCCACAGGTAAGTAAAAAACATGGAGACCTCGGAGAAGGATCAGAATCTGGGGGGAGCATGGGCTGTTATAGCAGAAATAAAGGAGAGACAAGACAGAAGTCAGGGGAGGGGAATCAAATAAGTATCTGAGATGTCTGTATACTAATGCAAGAAGTATGGGGAATAAGCAGGAAGAACTCAAAATGCCAGTAAATAAACTCAACTATGACATAGTTGGCATCACGGAGACTTGGTGGGATAATACACATGACTGGAATATTGGTATAGAAGGGTACAGCTTGCTTAGGACATCTGCTGGGAAAGTAACACAGCGGGGCACAGATTATCTAACAAGTTCTTGGAATGTATTGGAGACAATTTTTTATTTCAGAAGACTGAGAAAGCTATGGAGGAGAGGCTGTTCTAGATTTGATTTTGACAAATAGGGAGGAACTGGTTGAGAGTTTGAAAGTGGTAGGCAACTTGGGTGAAAGTGATCATGAAATAGTAGAGTTCATGATTCTAAGGCATGGTAGGAGGGAGAACAGCACAATAAAGACAATGAATTTCAAGAGGGAAGTCTAGCAAACTCAGGGAGTTGGTAGGTAAAATCCTATGGGAAGCACTTTTAAGGGGAAAAACAACTGAAGACAGTTGGCAGTTTTTCAGAGAGACATTATTAAGGGCACAAGAGAAAACTATCCCCCTGTGTAGGAAAGATAGGAAGTATGGCCAGAGACCACCCTGGCTTAACTGGCTTCAATGATCTAAAACTCAAAAAAAGTCCCAAAAAAAGTGGAAACACGGTCAACTTACAAATGATGAATATAAACAAATAACACAAGTATGTAGGACAAAATTAGAAAAGCCCAGGCACAAAACGAGATCAAACTAGCTAGGGACATAAAACGAAACATGAAAACATTCTACAAATACATTAGAAGCAAGAGGAAGACCAAGGACAGGGTAGGCCCACTACTCAATGAGGGGGAAAAGACAATAACCGAAAATGTGGAAATGGCAGAGATGCTTAATGACTTATTTGCTTTGATTTTCACCAAGAAGGTTAATGGCAATTGGACGTCTAACATAGTGAATGCCAGTGAAAATGCACTTCCTGGACACTACAGTGCTAATAAACGATGGTCACATCACCACCACCCTATACCGGAAACCTACTGACCGCTATTCCTACCTACATGCCTCCAGCTTTCACCCTGACCACACCACACAATCCATAGTCTACAGCCAAGCTCTGCGATACAACTGCATTTGCTCCAACCCCTCAGACAGAGACAGACACACCTACAAGATCTCTATCAAGCACTCTTACAACTACCCTCTGATCCCACTGAGAGTTACCAAAAGCAGCAACAGCATTTGCTCAAGAAACTCCCTGAAAAAGCACAAGATCAAATCCGCACAGACACACCCCTGGAACCCCGACCTGGGATATTCTATCTACTACCCAAGATCCATAAACCTGGAAATCCTGGGCGCCCCATCATCTCAGGCATTGGCACCCTGACAGCAGGATTGTCTGGCTATGTAGACTCCCTCCTCGGGCCCTACGCTACCAGCACTCCCAGCTACCTTCGAGACACCACTGACTTCCTGAGGAAACTACAATCCATTGGTGATCTTCCTGATAACACCATCCTGGCCACTATGGATGTAGAAGCCCTCTACACCAACATTCCACACAAAGACGGACTACAAGCCGTCAAGAACACTATCCCCGATAATGTCACGGCTAACCTGGTGACTGAACTTTGTGACTTTGTCCTTACCCATAACTATTTCACATTTGGGGACAATGTATACCTTCAAATCAGCAGCACTGCTATAGGTACCCGCATGGCCCCACAGGATGCCAAAATTTTTATGGCTGACTTAGAACAACGCTTCCTCAACTCTCGTCCCCTAATGCCCCTACTCTACT
Source organism: Lepidochelys kempii (assembly GCF_965140285.1). NCBI lineage: Eukaryota > Metazoa > Chordata > Testudines > Cheloniidae > Lepidochelys > Lepidochelys kempii. Next base: position 125,681,443 of record NC_136386.1, on the reverse strand, counting down.
TGCGCTATATTGATGACATCTTCATCATCTGGACCCATGGAAAAGAAGCCCTTGAGGAATTCCACCATGATTTCAACAATTTCCATCCCACCATCAACCTCAGCCTGGTCCAGTCCACACAAGAGATCCACTTCCTGGACACTACAGTGCTAATAAATGATGGTCACATAAACGCCACCCTATACCGGAAACCTACTGACCGCTATTCCTACCTACATGCCTCCAGCTTTCACCCTGACCACACCACACGATCCATCGTCTACAGCCAAGCTCTGCGATACAACCACATTTGCTCCAACCCCTCAGACAGAGACAGACACCTACAAGATCTCTATCAAGCATTCTTACAACTACCCTACCCACCTGCGGAAGTGAAGAAACAGATTGATAGAGCCAGAAGAGTTCTCAGAAGTCACCTACAACAGGACAGGCCTAACAAAGAAAATAACAGAACGCCACTAGCCGTCACCTTCAGCCCCCAACTAAAACCCGTCCAACGCATTATTAAGGATCTACAACCTATCCTGAAGGATGACCCAACACTCTGACAAATCTTGGGAGACAGGCCAGTCCTTGCCTACAGACAGCCCCCCAACCTGGAGCAAATACTCACCAGCAACCACATACCACACAACAGAACCACTAACCCAGGAACAGAGTAACAGCCGTGTTAGTCTGTCTTCGCAAAAAGAAAAGGAGTACTTGTGGCACCTTAGCGACTAACCAATTTATTTGAGCATGAGCTTTCGTGAGCTACAGCTCACTTCATGCTGTAGCTCACGAAAGCTCATGCTCAAATAAATTGGTTAGTCTCTAAGGTGCCCCAAGTACTCCTTTTCTTTTAACCCAGGAACCTATCCTTGCAACAAAGCCCGTTGCCAACTGTGCCCACATATCTATTCAGGGGACACCATCACAGGGCCGAATAACATCAGCCACACTATCAGAGGCTCGTTCACCTGCACATCCACCAATGTGATATATGCCATCATGTGCCAGCAATGCCCTTCTGCCATGTACGTTGGTCAAACTGGACAGTCTCTATGTAAAAGAATAAATGGACACAAATCAGATGTCAAGAATTATAACATTCATAAACCAGTCGGAGAACACTTCAATCTCTCTGGTCACGCGATTACAGACATGGAAGTCGCTATTTTACAACAAAAAAACTTCAAATCCAGACTCCAGCGAGAAACTGCTGAATGGGAATTCATTTGCAAATTGGGTACAATTAACTTAGGCTACCTTGCATAATGACTTAGCCACTCCCAGTCTCTATTCAAGCCTATTTCCCCTTGTTTTTTCCTACCCCCCGCCTTCCCCAGATGTTCTTGTTAAACCCTGGATTTGTGCTGAAAATGGCCCACCTTGATTATCATACACATTGTAAGGAGAGTGATCACTTTAGATAAGCTATTACCAGCAGGAGAGTGGGGTGGGAGGAGGTATTTTTTCATGCTTTGTGTGTATATAATAAGATCTTCTAAACTTTCCACAGTATGCATCCGATGAAGTGAGCTGTAGCTCACGAAAGCTTATGCTCAAATAAATTGGTTAGTCTCTAAGGTGCCACAAGTATTCCTTTTCTTTTAGTGAAAATGTAGGATCAGAGTCTAAAACAGGGAAAGAACAAGTAAAAAATTACTCAGACAAGTTAGAGGTTTTCAAATCACCAGGTTCTTATGAAATGTATCCTAGAATACTCAAGGAGATATCTGAGCCATTAGCAATTTTCTCTGAAAAGTCATGGAAAAGGGCAAATATAGTGCCCATCCATAAAAAGGGAAATAAGGACAACCCAGGGAATTACAGACCAGTCACCATAACTTCTGTACCCAGCAAGATAATGGACCAAATAATTAAGCAATCAATTTCCAAACATCTAGAAGATAATAAGGTGATAAATAACAGTCAGCATGGATTTGTCAAGAACAAATCGTGTCAAATCAACCTGATAGCTTTCTTACAGTGTAACAAGCCTTGTGGATAGGGGGGAAGCGGTAGATGTGGTATATCTTGACTTTAGTAAGGTTTTTGATACTGTCTTGCATGACCTTCTCACGAACAAACTAGGGAAATACAACCTAGATGGAGCTACAATAAGGTGGGTGCATAACTGGTTGGAAAATCATTCCCAGACAGTAGTTATCAGTGGTTCACAGTTATTCTGGAAGGGCATAACGAGTGGGGTCCCACAGGGATCAGTTCTGGGTCTGGTTCTGTTAAATATCTTTATGCCATTTTCTAAATCATTGATGGAGCAGAGGTTCTCAAACTGTGGTCCGTGCACCACCAGTGGTCCGCAAGCTCCATTCAGGCAGTCCACGGATAGTTCCCTGTAAGTTGCGTGCCTGGGCGGTTGCACGAGAAAATGAAGGGCCACCCACCTAATTAGTGGAGCCATGTCTGTGCGTCTCCACTAATTAGATGCCTGGACCCTGGAGAAGATGCACATGTAAGGTGAGGTGGTGGCCTTGAGGGGAATATGGGCAAGTGGGAGGAGGCAGTGGGGTGAGAACAATTGGTGGGGGGAATCTTGGATGTGCAGGGCTGTGGCAGCCAGAGAAAGAGGTGACTTTCCCCAGCTCCAGAGCTGCGGCTGCCAGGAGAGAGATGGCCTCCTTCCCAGCCTCAGAGCTGTGGCTGCTGTGATGAGGGAGAGACCCCCCCTCCTTCCCAGCCCCAGCTGTGGGGTTGCTGTGGCGGGGGAGAGAGGGCACATCCATTGCATTAGAAAGGTAAGACTACTGATATTAAAATGAGTTGTGTGCTTTTATTTGTAGAACAAAAAAAGTTAAGATTTTTTTTATATAGCGCTTTTGTCAAGGTTCCTTCCCCACTCTGAACTCTAGGGTACAGATGTGGGGACCTGCATGAAAAACCTCCTAAGCTTATCTTTACCAGCTTAGGTCAAAACTTCCCCAAGGTACAAAATATTCCACCCTTTGTCCTTGGATTGGCCGCTACCACCACCAAACTAATACTGATTACTGGGGAAGAGCTGTTTGGACGTGTCTTTCCCCCCAAAATACTTCCCAAAACCTTGCACCCCACTTCCTGGACAAGGTTTGGTAAAAAGCCTTACCAATTTGCCTAGGTGACTACAAACCCAGACCCTTGGATCTTAAGAACAATGAACAATCCTCCCAACACTTGGACCCCCCACTTCCTGGGAAATGTTGGATAAAAAGCCTCACCAATTTGCATAGGTGACCACAGACCCAAACCCTTGGATCTGAGAACAATGAAAAAGCATTCAGTTTTCTTACAAGAAGACTTTTAATAAAAATAGAAGTAAATAGAAATAAAGAAATCCCCCCTGTAAAATCAGGATGGTAGATATCTTACAGGGTAATTAGATTCAAAAACATAGAGAACCCCTCTAGGCAAAACCTTAAGTTACAAAAAAGATACACAGACAGAAATAGTTATTCTATTCAGCACAATTCTTTTCTCAGCCATTTAAAGAAACCATAATCAAACACATACCTAGCTAGATTACTTACTAAAAGTTCTAAGACTCCATTCCTGGTCTATCCCCGGCAGAAACCAGCATATAGACAGACACACAGACCCTTTGTTTCTCTCCCTCCTCCCAGCTTTTGAAAGTATCTTGTCTCCTCATTGGTCATTTTGGTCAGGTGCCAGCGAGGTTACCTTTAGCTTCTTAACCCTTTACAGGTGAGAGGAGCTTTCCCCTGGCCAGGAGGGATTTCAAAGGGGTTTACCCTTCCCTTTATATTTATGACAGCTTTTATCTAAAGTGCTTTACAATAGTTAGCTAATGGTGCAAACAACATTTGGAAAGATTATTAAGTGGTCTGCCGAGAGCCTCAGCAATTTTCAAGTGGTCTGCGAAAAGAAAATTTGAGAACCACTGGGCTAGAGAGTACACATATATAGTTTCCATATGATACCAAGTTGGGAGGGGTTGCAAGTGCTTTGGAGGATATGATTAAAATTCAAAATGATCTGGACAAACTGGAGAAATGGTCTGAAGTAAATAGGATGAAATTTAATAAGGACAAATGCAAAGTACTCCACTTAGGAAGGAACAATCAGTTGCACACATACAAAATGGGAAGTGACAGCCTAGGAAAGAGAACTGTGGAAAGGGATTTGGGGGTCATAGTGGATCACAAACTAAATATGAGTCAACAGTATAACTCTATTGCAAAAAAAGCAAACATAATTCTGGGATGTATTAGCAGGAGTGTTGTAAGCAAGACACGAAAAGTAATTCTTCTGCTCTACTCCGCACTGATTAGGCCTCAACTGGAGTACTGTGTCCAGTTCTAGGCACCACGTTTCAGGAAAGATGTGGACAAATTGGAGAAAGTTCAGAGAAGAGCAACAAAAATGATGAAAGGTCTAGAAAACGTGACCTATGAGGGAAGATTGAAAAAATTGGGATTGTTTAGTCTGGAGAAGAGAAGACTGAGAGGGGACATAACAATTTTCAAGTACATAAAAGGTTGTTACAAGGAAAAGGGTGGTAAATTGTTCTTGTTAACCCCTGAGGATAGGACAAGAAGCAATGGGCTTAAATTGCAACCAGGGATGTTTAGGTTGGACATTAGGAAAAAATTCCTAACTGTCAGGGTGGTGAAGCACTGGGATAAATTGCCCAGGGAGATTGTAGAATCTCCATCCCTGGGGATTTTTAAGAGCAGGTTGGACGAACAATTGTCAGGGATGGTCTAGATAATACTTAGTCCTGCCTTGAGTGCAGGGGACTGGACTAGATGACCTCTCGAGGTCCCTTCCTGTTCTATGATTCTATAGTGCTGAGCATCATGGAAAAACCCATGAAGAAATAAATAATTGTCTTCAGATTAGGTTTTGATCAGTGTGCAGTAAATAAGACATTTTGCCACATAGTGAATGAACCTGCCAAACAACCAGTGGGGCCACTGGCCAATCAAGGTGCCAAAGGAGCACTCAAGGCAGATAAAGCTTTTGCGGAAAAGTTAAATTAATTCTTTGCATCAGTCTTCACTGCAGAGGATGTGAGGGAAATTCCCACACCTGAGCCATTCTTTTTAGGTGACAAATCTGAGGAACTGTCCCCACATTGAAGTGTCAATAGAGGAGGTTTTGGAACAAACTGATAAACTAAACAGTAATAAGTTACCAGGACCAGATGCTATTCATCCAAGAGTTCTGAAGGAATTCAAATATGAAATCACAGAACTACTAACTGTGATTTGTATCCTATAATTTAAATCAGCTTCTGTACCAGATGGCTGGAGGATAGCTAATGTGACGTCAATATTTACAAAATGCTCTGGAGGTGATCCTGGCAATTACAGGCCAATAAGCCTAACTTCAGTGCTAATAAAATTTGCAGATGACACAAGGTTGGGAGGTATTGCCAATATGGAGGAGGACCGGAATATCATACCAGAAGATCTGGATGACTTGTAACCTGGAGTAATAGAAATGGGATGATATTTAATAGTGCAAAAAGCAAGGTCATGCATTTAGGGACTAACAACAAGAATTTTTGCTATAAGCTGGGGACTTATCATTTGGAAGTGAAAATGGAGGAGAAAGAGCTGGGGGTATTGGTTGATCACAGGATGACTATGAGCCGTCAATGTGATGCTGCTGTGAAAAAAGCTAATGCAGTCCTAGAATGTATCAGGCAAAGTATTTCCAATAGAAACAGGGAAATGTTAGTACCATTATACAAGGCACTGGTGAGGCCTCATCTGGAGTATTTTGTGCAGTTCTGATCTCCCATATTTAAGAAAGATGAATTCAAACTGGAAATGGTGTAGAGAAAGGCTACTAGGATGATCTGAGGAATGGAAAACCTGTCTTATGAGAGGAGACTCAAAGAGCTTGTTTTGTTGAGCCTAACCAAATGAAGGCTGAGGGGAGATATTGCTGTCTCTAAACACATCAGAGGGATAAATATGAGGGAGTGAGATAAGTTATTTAAGTTAATCACCAATGTGGACCCCAGAACAAACGGCTATAAACTGGCCATCAACAAGTTTAGGCTTGAAATTAGGTCAAGGTTTGTAACCATCAAAGGAGTGAAGTTCTGGAGCAGCCTTCCAAGGGGAGCAGCGGGAAAAAACCTAAATGGCTTCAAGACTGAGCTTGATAAGTTTATGGAGGGGATGATCTGACAGGACTGCCTACAATGGAGTATGGCCCAGTAGTGACTGCCTGTAGCAAAAATTCCCAACGGCTGGACATGGGACACGAGATGGGGAGGGCTCTGAGTTACTACAGACAATTCTTTCCTAGGTATCTGCCTGGTGGGTCTTGCTGGGTACTCAGGATCTAACTGATCACCATATTTGGGGTTGGGAAAGAATTTTCCCCTGGGCCAGAGTGGCAGACACCCTGGGGATTTTTTGGCTTCCACTGCAGCATGGGGCAAGGGGACTCTTGCAGGTTTAAACTAATGTAAATGGTGAATTCTCTGGAATTGAAGTCTTTAAACCATGATTTGAGGACTTCAGTAACACAGCCAGAGGTTATGGGTCTATTACAGGAGTGGATGAGGGAGGTTCTATGGCCTGCAATATGCAGGGGGTCAGACTAGGTGATCACAATGGTCCCTTCTGACTTTAGTAAGATTATCTGAGTAAGAATAGACATTACAATTTTAAACCTAACCAGTGTCGCATAAGTGACTTGCCACAAGATGTCAGAACATGTTAGTATTAGAACTGACTGGGTCTAATATTTATTTAATTTTCTTTCTTGATATAGGGACTAGATACAATGCTCCTGTCAGATAATTTCTAAGTTACTATCTGCAAGAACACTAGAGTTTTTGGTTGCATAAGTAGCCCCTGGAATCACAGTTAAAATTGCGCTCCCCTCCCCCGAAATCTGAAATGGCGCCCTGAGGGCAGGCACAGAATTTGTCCCCCACCCCCACACGTGGCCCCATTGGCCTGACTGGAGCTGCCCCCAGCCCAAATATAGAAGTCAAACTAGGCCTGTAAGTAAAAATAGTAAAAATATATAGTAAAAACAGAATTGTCAGACACGCATAGATGGACAAAATACTTTGGGGAAGAGTCAACCTGGTTTTTGTAAAGGGAAATCAGACCTCACCAATCTACTAGAATTTTTCGAGGGGGTCAACAAGCATGTGGAGAAGGGAGACCCAGTGGATATCGTGTACTTGGACTTTCAGAACGTCTTTGACAGGATCCCTCACCAAAGGCTCATAAGCAAAGTAAGCCATCATGGGACAAGAGGGAAAGGGCCTTGCATAGATCAGTAACTGGCTAAAAGATAGGACACAAAGGGTAGGAATAAATGGTCAGTTTTCACAGTGGATCTTACTGGCACCAGTGCTGTTCAACATATTCATAAATGGTCTGGAAAAAGGGGTAAACAGTGAGATAACAAAGTTTGCAGACAATATTAAATTACTCAAGTTAGTTAAGTCCAAAGCAGACTGTGAAGAGTTACAATGGGATCTCACAAAACTGGGTGACTGGGCGACAAAATGGCTGATGAAATTCAGTGTTGATAAATGCAATGGAAAACATCCCAACTATACATATGAAATGATGGGGTCTAAATTAGCTGTTACCTCTCAAATAAGAGATCTTAGAGCTCAATGTGCATCAACAGTCAAAAAAGATAACAGAATGTTAGGAACTATCAGGAAAGGGAAAGATAATGTCATAATGACACAATAGAGATCCATGGTACATCCACACCTTCAATCTGGTGTTGCCCCATCTCAAAAAAGCTATATTAGAATCCGAAAAGGTTCAGAAAAGGGCAATAAAAATAAGGGGTCTGGAACAACTTCCATAGAAGGAGAGATTAAAAAGACTTGGACTGTTAGAAAAGAAATGAGTAAGGGGAGATATGATAGGGGTCTATAAAATCATGAATAGTGTGGAGAAAGTGAATAAGGAAGTGCTGTTTACCCCTTAGTTTAACACAAGAACCAGGATCAGACACTGAAATTAATAGGCAGCATGTTTTAAACAAACAAAAGGAAGTACTTCTTCACATGATGCATAGTCAACCTGTGGAACTCATTGCCAGGGGATGTTGAGAAGGCCAAAAGTATAAGTGTGGGTTCAGAAAAGAACTAAGTTCATGATAAGTTCATGGAGGACAGGTCCATTGGTGGCTATTAGCCAGGATAGGCAGGGATGCAATCCCATGCTCTGAGTGGACTAAACCTCTCATTGCCAGCACCTGGGGCTGAATGACAAGGCCTGGATCACTCAATAAATTGCCCTGTTTTGTTCATTATCTCTGAAGTACCTGGGATTGGCTGCTGTCGGAAGACAGGATACTTGGCTAGATGGACCATTGGTCTGACCCAACATGGCCGTTCTTATGAAAGCTAGCCCCATAGGTTCTAAAGAGGAAAACTTATGCAGGATGGTTGTCAGACAACTCCGTAAAGATTTTTAACAGCGGAATGGTGGTTTGCTAGCAAGATGTCTATCTGAACAGGGGAAATGTAACTGTGAAAAGTGATGGCAAACCTGCCATCAAGAGAATAGACCCGCCCATGCAACAAGTCAATGGGTTTCCCAAGGGAACAGGTCAGCAATGACCAGTTGTCATCATTCAATATTTAACAATGGGCTCTTCAGTCTAGCAGAGGAAGTTCTCACATGATCCAAGGGCTGGGAGTTGAAGCCAGACAAATTCAGATAGGAAATAAGGCACACAGTTTTAACAGTGAGAGAGTAAGTAACCACTGGAACAATGTACCAAGCGGCGTGATGGCTTGGCTGGGGACGGTCTCCGGCCTGTCTTACCCGGGAGGTCAGACTGGGTGATCACAATGGTCCCTTCTGGCTTTGGAATCTGTGAATCTTTCATCCTGTGGCGAGAGGGTATTCGTGAGGGGTGTGATGGGGAGCTCACAGCTGATTCCCTTTCACCCCAGCTGCACGGTCCCTGCAGAGCTGCATGGATTTCTGTAAACTGGTCCTGCTCAGCCATGCTGGCTTGGTGCCCTGGGGCACTGCTGAGCTCACTCTCCTGGCTTAGTGGGATGACAGTCAGGTTCACACCTGGCCTACCTAGTTCTAACGCATGCCTACAGGAGCTCTCGGCTGTGACAGGAAACTCCAAACAAGGCCGGAGAAGATCAGGTGCCGACGACTTGCACAAACACCCTAAGTCTTATAACAACAAACCTGGCAACGCTAATTCCCCCTGCAAAGCTAGCTGCTGTCAAAGGCAAATCTCTGGGAGCCTGGAGTCCAGCCCCACACCTGCGCCAGAGGCAGTCAGGTGTGCTGGAGCCCTCCCCCCACCCCCCAACACTGCCTGCAATGGAACTGAGGGAGGGGGCTTAGGAAACATGGCTAGAGAAGGGGAACTGAGCCCCACTCACAGCCTGTGGGGACCTGGGACTGCACCTTCCCCTTGCACAGGGCACCTGGTCCTTCAAAGCATTTCCCCAGACAGTGCCACAAGAGCGTCTTCTCAGCATCGCCTACCGCGGGCATTCACACAACCCAAGTCAGGCCCCAAAAACATGGGAGTGGCTTAAAACTCATGAGATTTTTAAGGAAATGGATTCTTGAAAGCCAAGATTCCCGGAGCTGGGGCTGTAAGAAATACACCAAGACAAGAGTTGGCAACATTGCTTCTCCTTCACCCTAGAGAGAGAAACTGGAATAACAGGAAAGACGAGACAAGTGGGGGATTAATGAGCAGTGACTTAGGCATGTGTTTACCATGTGATATGACAGCAGAAAGCCAGCACAATTCCATTTGTGCATGGAGGGCCTCATAGGCCAGAGCAGGGAGGGTAGGGTCTCTCTCCAAGCAGCAGGGCCTGGGCATCTGCATTCAGTTCTGGGTACCAGGTTACTGGTAAACTGGCGGGAAAAGCATAAAAATGGCCAGGGCTCGAGGAAGAGATTAACATTCAGCCTGTCTGAGATAGAGACACTGTATCACTACAAAAGTTTTTTTCTCCTGCTGATAATAGCTCATCTTAATTAATTAGCCTCTTACAGTTTGTATAGCAACTTCCAACTTCTCTGTATGTATATATATATCTTCTTACTATATGTTCCATTCTATGCCTCCAATGAAGTAGGTTGTAGCCTACGAAAGCTTATGCTCTAATAAATTTGTTAGTCTCTAAGGTGCCACAAGTCCTCCTGTTCTTTTTGCGGATACAGACTAACACGGCTGCTACTCTGAAACCTGTCCCAATATGTAAAGGATGTAAACACCCAAGGGGCAGAGGTGTTATGTAGAGTGACTCCAGGGTATGTAAATAGGAGAAATGGGCCGTATCCAGGTGTGGAACCATCTCCCAGGGGAGGGGTGGGAGCCCCATGGATTGGCTCACACAAAACTGGACTGGACAATCCAGGAGAAAACTTCCTGTAGGAATGTAGGACCAGTCCTGCCCCGGGAAGATGGGCTGCCTGGTTTCCTAGGGCTGTTCCAGATCCTGCTCCTGCCTCTGCCTCGCTTACTTCACAAGATTTTTAGTATTGCTAGGTGCAGCTAACGTCAGATTAGGCACAATCCACTGGACTGGCCAGTGCCCTTGGCCTGGATCGGTTGTGATTGGCTAGGCCTGGTCCCGCCGGCTTTCACTGGACCATGAGTGAGATCTTTTCCCCACAGAGACACTCCCCAGTACAGAGGGGGCTGCCAGTTTAGACTCACCTCAACCTATTACTTTTATCTCAAACCTGTTTCCTGTTTTTCACAGTTGATCTCTATGAGCTGAGAAAGGTGGGAGCCCCAAAAGAAGCCTGGCTCAGCACAGTCATGGGATCAGAGGGACCTAGAGAAATGCTCTCCCTCACCAGGCATCTTGCAGGGACACCAACCCCACCGTACCCAGAGAAACCCAGCTCTCCAGGAACAGAGCCCACTGGGGCTGCCGGGGAAGTGGTCGGACCAGGTGCTTTGTGCACTGTGGCCAGTGCCTGGGTGCAGGGTCTTGCTTTGCCTGCTGTGAACGTGGCCCCAGCCCAGAAGGTTCCTCTTTGGATCACAAGGTTCCTCTTTGACTATCAGGTTCCCTGAGGCTCGGCTGCCCTCCTGGCTGGCAGTGGCTTTTCCTGAGGCTTCCTTGGGGAGCAAGTTGTTGTGTGCGTTCAGGAGGCAGAGCTCAGTGGCTCCCTTCTTCCTTTCCCCTGCCCCCTTGTCTTGGTGCAGAGTGTCACTGTCGGCTGCTGTAGACACCACGGGTAGCCACGCCAGGGCAAAGCCTGGAGTCTGGGGTAGGAGAATGAGCTGATGGGATGAGAGAGCTCTTGGCTGTACCTGGGGAGATCGGCTTCTGAGGGTCTGTAGCAAAGCTGGGAGATGGAACAGTGAAGCCACTGTCTTGGCCATCATCTTGGGGAACAGGTCACGGAGCACATCCCTCCCCGGCTGCCCTCACACGAACCCAGGGCACTGATGCCAGCAAGCCTAGGGTGACCAGATGAAGCAGAGAAAATATCAGGACACATGGGGGAAGCAAAAAAAACAACCAACCAACCAAACAAAAAAATGCTGGAGCAGCCAAAGATGTCTGCTCACCCTAAGCAAGCCAGTCAGGGAGGAGTCTCTCTAGAGCAGGACCTGCATGTGAAACAGAGGCCAGGATTAGATGTTGCTTAGAGAGCAGATGACAAGGCGAGCCTGTTTGCTATCAGCCTGTACTCGCGACTGGGTCAGATGACTGCGCAGTGATGGGGGAGCTGGATTTTCCTACCCCCGCGGTGTAAGGCTGAGGTCTTTTCCTGCAGCCATGCTAGGAGAGCAGCAGCCATGAACTAAGAAGCAGAAAGTCACATCCTCACATTCCATCTACATTACATTAAAACAAGGTAATGCTGGGCAGTTAAGAAGGCTTCTGTCCTAATGGCCCCCACCATCACCAGATAAAGAAACAGAGCTTAAGATGGTTAAAGAAAACTTAGTTTGATAGCATCTGTCTGGCAAGGAATCACTTATCAACACTTATCAAAAGAAAAGGAGGACTTGTGGCACTTTAGAGATTAACAAATTTATTTGAGCATAAGCTTTCATGAGCATCCGATGAAGTGAGCTGTAGCTCACGAAAGCTTATGCTCAAATAAATTTGTTAGTCTCTAAGGTGCCACAAGTACTCCTTTTCTTTTTGCGAATACAGACTAACACGGCTGCTACTCTGAAACTTATCAACAGTTGTGATTGTAAAATCTATACTTCTATTGTTTTGTCTTAATGGTCCCCACTTCTCTATTGTTTATCTGTATGGTCTCTGTCTGTTTCTTTGACTGTTTCTGTCTGTTACATAACTAATTTTGCTAGGTGTAAATCAATCATGGTGGTGGGGTAGGATTGGTTAAATAATTGTTTTACAATATGTTAGGATTGGTTAGAGAATTGTTTAGTAATATTTTAGTAAAATGATTGGTTACGGTACAGCTAAGCAGGACTCAAGTTTTGTTATATAAACTGGGGTCCAAAAGGAAGTTCTTGGGAATCAACTCCAGGACACAGCCCCAAGATCAGAGCTGCCATACCTCAACATCCTGCTGACCACACTGTGCAGAAGCTGGAGTCCCCCAGACAACCTTATCCTGACTGGCCCTCAAGAAAAGTTCATCTGCCTTATTGGGAGTGGTGAGCACTGTTTGCTTAGCGGGGGCATTATGTTTTGGTGATTGTTAATAAATAGAGGTGATGTAGGATATTACTGTGTAAGGCTCTTTCACTGGTAAAAGGTCCTACAAACCTGCAGAGTGTTAAGGTTACACCCTGAGCCCTAGGAATGGGGTAAGGATGGGGGCCTAAGTTAACAGGCTTATGCCTTGAGCCCCCAGAAGGGTAAAGGTGAGTGCCCTAGAGCATAAGGTTACACCCTGAGCCTTAGGAACAGGGTAAGGGTGGCTGCCCCTAAAGTGTGCAAGTAACAGATAATTTTGTCAGGTTTCAGAGCAGCAGCCATGTTAGTCTGTATTCGCAAAAAGAAAAGGAGTACTTGTGGCACCTTAGAGACTAACCAATTTATTTGAGCATACACTTTCGTGAGCTACAGCTCACTGCAGGGCTTTCATTCAGCTTGGCCTTTCCCACAGACAGGTCGGCCTCTCCATGCTCTGCAAACGTCCTGACTGCTGGGGATGCCAGAGAGCCTTCGTTCCACAGTATGAACCAGGGTTGTGAGCACAGGCGGGGATGGAGGACCAGAGTGATGGTACCCAAAGACGCTCGTGGGTAGCTGGGCAGCCTGGCTGACAGAGTCCAGGGAACACCTCACAGGGGCTGCGGAACAAACTTCCACCTGAGACCAGACAAAGGCTGAGTCTTACCGCCTTCAGGGTAGGCTGCCAAACCTGCCTCCTGGCTGAGGTGCTACCCTGACACCCAGGGAGGCGTCCCCGACTCTGCTTGAAGCCTGACTCTCTGCTGATGGGCTGTGCAGTGAGCATAGGCTCTCATGGGACATTCCACGTAGCAGAGCCAGATCCTGCAGGGATGGGGGCACAATTCACAACATTCCCGGCAGCTTCTCCCCACCCAGCCATCAAGCCCCTCAATGCTGCTGGCGTCTAGAGGAAGCTGGAGTCTGGGTGAATGAGCAGCTGGCTCAGGCCCAGTCCAAATGAGGTGGAGCTGGCAGTCTAGCAGCTAGACCGCCCCCTCGGAATATGTTCTTGCGGTGCTGGGAGCCGTCGCTGTCCCGACGAATGTAACAGTGTGGGGAGCTACCCTGACCGTGAATGCAATAGACTGACCCCTAAGGGAGGTAAATACACACCCCTCCCCATAGAGTGGTAACAGACACAGGAGACAGTGGGAGAGAGCCATCAATCCATCCCATTATTGCCTGGGACTTAGGCAGACCCCGTATGCTAACTGCAGCCCAGGCCTTGTTGCCCATCTGTCAGCCAGAGAGCCTGGGCTCTACAGGTCTGTATGTGCCATGCCACCCCGTAGGAAAGAGGGTCACTTTATCCATGTGCATGGCTCGTGTCCAGAAAGCCCCTGTCAGCACACCCCTTCCCACGGGCATGAGCTCCTCCCCCTCTCACACAGGACGCACTCTGCATAGCCGCAATACTCACCACAGAACATGGGCCATTGAGCTGTGGGCAAAGAGCTGGGACCCCAACTGTTGGCTGAGTGCCGGGCGTTGCAGAGACCTGGTCTCATGCTGAACTAGGGGGACCCCCAGAGCAGTGAGGAAGAGGCAGCAGGGCAGCTTCCAGACACCCATCAGGGCTGGGAGGGACTCAGGAAAAATCCTCTCTCCTGCCCCTCTCTTCTCCCTGCTCTGCTGAGGTTAACCATTGGCACAGATCACTGGTTCCTGGCCAGAGGCACAGCAGCAGGACCGGCTCCAGAGACGTGGAGGGGAGGTCACAGGCAATGGCTGCCTTTCCTGCCACTACTGAGATAGTCTCTCCAGCCTGGAAGCAGTGCCCTTGGAGTGCCTGGAGCATGAGGAGCCGGGCATTCAAGACACCCAGAGGCTAGGGCCTGTTGAACCCACCTGGGAGACGCCCCTGGGATTTGTGCCCCTGGGATTGGGAAGGGGGCTGCTCACCACACCGGCCTGCGTGGATGGAGCTCAGCTGGGAAGGTGAAATGAGAGCAACTTCAGAAGGTAAAATTCCCTGGAGGCCCTGAACCCTCCAGCTTGTGCTGAGCAGTAGGAGTCCAGAACTTTTCCATCCAGCTGTCAAACCAAGCGGGAAATGCCCTGGGCTGAGCCCAAGTGGGGGGACACGGAGAAGAGGAGGCAGCTGTGCCCAGCCAAAAAACCTTGTTGCAATAAATCCACACTGGGAAAAACTCTTACAAGGACAGGGAAGCTTTCGAGGTCAAGCGACCCCTCTGGCAGGGTTTAGATGGGATGGGGCTGCCTTGTGGCCTTGTGACAGGAGCTGGCTCCCCCGGGAGAGGGGGAGCGTTTCTCTGGAGTCCTAGCTAGCATTCCTTTGTGCTGTGAGTTCCTTGTTTCCCGTGATCTTGGCGGTGCCAGGAATCTGGATAGTTCGCTGCCTCTCTCTGTCTCTCTCTCAGGCGGCATTATTGTGCATCATTCGCCCAGATCTGGCCTTTCTTCACAGTCTTCCCATCAGCCGCTGGGAGGGCTGCACCTTCACTTTCCCTCCTTCACTTCTTCCTCGTCCTGCACCGGTCCCCTGCACTGAAGCTGTCCTGTGGGAAAGGCCGCAGCTGAGGAGCTCTCCCATTAATGCTGACAGCTCTCAGAGGGCAGGGAAGGGAAACCCCAAGTCTGGATAAGCTCAGCGGAGAAGTTTCCATTGCTCAGCAGCTCCTGCATCTGTTCCTCTTGTCACTGAAATCAAACAGCTGGTGCAGCCCTGCTCAGCACAGTGAAGTGCCCAGCAGCAGGGCTGGCAGGGAACCTAATGGCTAATGGCTTTTCTAGCCACAGCCCTGCAGGCAAGGGAGTCACATAGCAGCAAGCCAGGAGCGAGGCAGAGATGGGGACTCTAGGCTGTTCCGAGACACAAACGTGGTTTAGTAACCCATCTCCAGACTACCCACTGAAAACCAAATGAAACACGACAGGCCCAGGCTGCAGGGCCTGAGGTGAGGTGACAATACCCCTGTGACCCCTGGGGAAGGAGATAGGCAGTGGAAGGCGATTTTCTGTGGGCATCACAGAACAGTGGGAATGGAGGAACCTAGGGCTGGTCAGACTGGATCAGAGCCATGGTCCATCTAGCCCAGTCTCCTGTCTCTGGCAGTGGCCAGGAGAAAGGGTAAGACCCTCGCATTAGGCAGATGTAGGATCATCTGGCCCCCACGGAGTGCTCATCCTGACCTTGAATAATGAGCAATTATTTCAAATTCTGAAACATGAGGATTTATCTCCTCAAACTCTTTATTTAGTACTTACTACAACAACTCTGTTTGCAGTGGTGGGGTCGCCATGCCAGTCCCAGGATGTTAGAGAGATGGGATGGGGGGAGAGGGGAGAGGTAATATCTTTTATTGGCTACGTTCTGTTGGTGAGGGAGACAAAGCTTTCGAGCTACATGGAGCTCTTCCTCAGGAAGCTTGTCTCTCTCACAACAGAAGTTGAGCCAATAACAAATATTCCCTCACACACCTTGTCTGTCTACAACAACTTGGGACATTCTTGATAGCCTTTGTGACGTTCCCCTGGGGTTATCCGGACCAGTGATCTGCTAGGTCGCTCCAACCCTCAACTCTGGGAGCCAGCCTTATCCTGCTCTGTAGTGAGAACCCTCACTCCTGAGCTGGTCACACACAGCCTCTGGCATGTCAGCTGCTCCTTGGATTGTGCAACCGAATGACACTAGCCAATATCTCTGGTCCCAGACACAACCCTAGGAACCTCCATCTTGCAGTGTCCAGTTATGCCCGCTGGATGCTGCAAGCTTATATGAGTTTGTCAATTTAACAAAGAAATTGGTATGTACCAGGCTTGTTATCCCAAGGGGAGTCTCTGACATGCTTCAAACCAAATGCACTGCTTCAGGTAGAATAAACAAACAAATGTATTAACTACAAAAGGTAGATTTTAAGTGATTATAAGTCAAAGCACAACAAGTCAGATTTGGTCAAATGAAATAAAAGCAAAATGCATTCTAAGTTGATCTTAACACTTTCAATGCCCTTACAAACTTAGATGCTTCTCACCACAGGCTGGCTGGTTGCCCTTCAGCCAGGCTCTCCCCTTTGATCAGCGCTTTAGTCGCTTGGCGGTGGTGCCTGTAGATGTAGGTGGAAGAGAGAGGAAGAGCATGGCAAACATCTCTCCCTTTTATCATGTCCTTTCTTCCCTCTTGGCTTCCCCCCCACCCCGCCTTCAGAGTCAGGGGAGCATTACCTCATCGTAGTCCCCACCTGACCAAGGGAAGGGGGGTAACTCACTTGAGAGTCCAACAGATCCTTTGTTGCTGCCTAGGCCAGAGTCCTTTGTTCCTGTGAGGCTGGGCTGGGTTTGTCCCATACATGTCCTGACGAGGTGTGAACGGCCCCTCTGCTCCTGGAGCGTTTTGCCTGGGCCTGTTTTAAGCCATGAGGACACATTTTCAGCCTCATAACTATTATACATGAAATTACAACCTATAATATTACTATAACAACAATGCTCAGTGCATCATGAGCCTTCTGAAGACACACTACATGATAAACTTTGCATTGGACACCATGTAATTATAAGGATGAAGATGGGGGTGCAGGGTGTTCCCCCGAGGTACAGAGTGTTACAGCCTTATACATGTTCAATGCTTTTCTGAAACTTGCTAAATTCTTGGCCTCAGTGAGTTCCTGTGGCAGTGAGTTCCAGAGGTGACATACACTGCGTGAAAAAATCTGTTTAAAATGTGCCACCTTGTTAATGCAATTAAATGTCCCTTTGTTCTTGTGTTAGGAGACAGGGAGAACAGCAGCTCCTGATCTACTTCCTGTATCCCAGTCATTACTACAGTGGCACACCAGTAACGCGATAGTTAAGTTTGCATAAAGATGGCTGTTTATAGGTCAGTCTTTCTAAGTCCTCTAAAATCTATATGATTAGTCAGAGTTCTCTGAAATTTGGGGTGCCTCAGGTGGGTGCAGGGTAGGGTTTGTGCCCAGACTTGGAGTCATTGAGCTGGGATTCTGGAGATGTAAGCCCTGAAAAAGTTGCCATTTTGAAAAACGTCTTTAGGTGGGGGGGGGGGGGGGTATTTTGTACTGAGATAGAGCGCAGACTATTGGTGAGCGCTGGGTCAACACGGGGCTGTTGAGTTTTACCCACGGCAGTGCCTGGCGCTCACTAAGGCTTTGGGGGCCCCACACTGAGAACAATAAAAAATGTACATGTTGACGCTGCTGGATGCAGTGTTACTGTAGCCATGTCGGGCTCAGGGTATTAGAGACACAAGGGAGGGAGGGAATGTCTTTTATTGGACCAACTTCTGTTGGTGAGGGAGACAGACTTCAGAGGTCCACGGAGCTCTTCCTCGGGAAGCGCGCGTGTGTCTCTCACTAACAGAAGTTGGTCCATTAGAAGGTTTTCCCCACCCACCCCCGTCTCTCATTTTCACACTGCACACGCACCACCTCAGAAAAACGGCTGGAGGGGTTTCATTCCCGCCATTTTATATGCTTTAAAGCTTGACTCCTATAAGTGCTCTAATATCTGAATGATTAATCAGATTGCTTTGAAATTTGGTGGGCCTCATGCGGGTGAAGGGTAACCATGGTGATCCAAATTTGGGGTCACTTGACCAAGGGGTTTCTGAGCTATTTTCCCCCCAGAATGGTTTTCTTCCGCTGCCTTATACGGTTAAACTGAGAGGTACTGACTGAGTGGATGAATCACAGACCCTGTTAAGTTTAATGACTGTGAATTCACCCTTCAATTAACATAATTAAGGGTAAATTAATCACAAGCTCTCACCTGAAACAGAAGGAGTTGTGGACTAGTGACAGGAGGTGCTATGATTTGTGAATCCTGGGTGGCAATTTTATTTTGGGGGGAATGTAATCAAAGTATTTGGGGGGAAATGGTCATGTGAATACTTCTTGGAATGAGGGGGCATTACGGGGTGGAGGAGTGGGGGAACATGGAGAAGAGAGGTTGGGGCTGCAACAAGGGGAGGGGGTTATAGGAAGGGGTAAAAGGGGATGGATGGTAGGGGAGGCAAGAGAGGTTGGGGGCTCAGGTGTGGGGGGCATGGCAACCTTCCAGTTCTGCCAATGCACCCCAACTACCTGCAGTCCAACCCCCCTTCACCCCCAGCTCAGCCAGTGCACCCGCCTCCACCGTTCAGTACAGCTGCACCTGACACGGACGACATCCATTTTACCTGGAGTACATGCAGATAATAAATGCATAGGCTGCTCTCATACCCCTGCTTCTGCCAACGATCATAAAACCTCGTGCCCTCCTCATGTATAGGATAAACTCCTCAGCAATGAAATGATGCACAGTGGCTCCTCCAGACACACATGCAGCTCTTCACACAGAGGGGACAAAGCGTATCATGTGACACACCTCAAAGGAATCCACGCATGTCCTCCGAGCGCAAACACACCTTTACCAAGCAGGGCCACCCACTGCCTCCACCGTTTACTGTCGGGCACCTCACACACTGATGGCACCGGGAGTGTATACACATCATTACCCGGGGCTCTTGCCAGCTCCAGGAAAAAAGAGGATAAGTAGGGTGACCAGACAGCAAGTGGGAAAAATCAGGACAGAGAGTGAGGGGGTACTAGGGGCCTATGTAAGACTGAGGTGTCCAGGTGAATCGCTACCACCTGCTCCCGTGCGAGGGAGCCTTGCCTGTGCCCAGCAGGGGAGGTTCTCCCAAAAACACTGGCTGCAGGCAACAGAGGAGCTCTGCCCCGAGCTACCACAACATCTGCTCTGCCCCACTCTGAGCGAGCAGTCAGCACACCTCACCTGGTTGCTCTGGAACACCCAGCCCCGCAATGGGCACCGATCCGCTGCCTCCCCGGAAGCAGCGCTCCAGCTCACTCGCTTCACCTCCGCTCAGCGCTCTCCTTAGCACACAGCACTCGGACCTGTCTGGGGTAAAGCCAAAGGGAAGTTTAGTTACCAAAGCTTCAGTTAAAGAGTCAAATAAAAGCAAGTCAGGTAAGGAATGATATGAAAGGAAGCCTAGAGCCTGTATTTAGTAACAAGTGACTTTCCTGTTTAAAGCGGTATTGCTCACCAACGGTTAGTCCATACAGTGCTGTCCAGCTCAGTGTTCTGCGAGGGGACAACGTACCATCAGGCCACCTTAACTCTGCATTCATGTCATATTTTACCATTGCATTTTACATACATTTATCATGTCCTCGCTTAGCTGTCACCTTTGTAAAGTGACAAAAACCTGGCTCCTCAATCACTCTTCAGAGGAGGTTTTTCCAGACCGTGAATCGTTCTCGTCACCTTTTTGGCACTGCCTTTAATTTGGCCATCTCCTCTGTGCGGGGTGAGCCATGCTGCACGCAGGATCCAGATGCCGTGACAAGTAGGAAAGGGGCAGGTCAGCCTCTCACACAGGCTGTGCCGGCTGGGGTTGGTCCCTCCCTCAGGCTCCAGCTGCTGTTCTGTGTTTAAAGAGCATTTTTACCATGTTCCTGGGGACAGATGTAAGCCTGACTGGTCTGTCACACCTGGGTCCCACCTACAAGCTTTTTAGATATCAGTACAACATTTGCTACCCGTCGATACTCTGGTACAGTGGCTGCTTTTTATGAGCTTGCATGTTTTTGCTGGGAGCTCAGTCACTTACCCTGAGGCCCCTTCACAATCCTTGGTGCAACCTGATGGGCCTGGGGATTTATTGCTTCTGAAATTATCCATTTGCTCCAGGCCTGCTGCTTCTAACATGTCAGTCCCTGACAGTATCCCATTTCTCTAACCAGGAGAGACCAGGTCTGGGGTAGGTAGCTTTAAAAAGCTTCCCCTGGTCTAAAGTCAACAATGCACCTCCTCAGCAATGCTGGTCACTGGGAGCCTGTCTTTGGGCATTGCACTGGCTCTCCAATGGCTACGGGGTTCAGTTCATGGTAGCATTCCCCAGCTTTAGGGCCAGCCACGGAAATGGCCCAAACTACCTAAGGGAGCCCCTCTTTCCACAGTGCTGGGGGTGGGATGGACAGAGTGCCAGATCCTGAGGGTACACTGGGACAGGGGACAGAGTTTGCTTGGATCTGGCTAGAATGCAGGAGGTGAGAATGGATCCCAGTGCTTCCAGTGCAAAGGGGAGCCCTCCCTCTCCCCTTCAGCCTGGCTTCCTCTACAACAACAGCAAAGAAAAAGGTCAAAGACCTCGAGCTAGCCCGCTGGCAGGAAGTGTGAGGGCATCATGGTGATCAGTGCGGGTCAGCTGCCACCCACTGACCTGGCCTGAAACGTGTCTGCCCTTGCTACATCCTCACATCAGGCTCATTCACATGCTCTAACCCGGGGCCTTTTGCAGCGCAGGGCAGACAGGGCCACAGACAGACAGAAGGTTCAAACGGGAGGTTCTGCAGAAGCCCTGCGCTTTACTCCCCTTCTCCACTGGTACAGGGAGATCAGACTGGGGAGCCCCCCCCCGCACACAGACACACACCTGTATGCAGAGGGAACACTCCCACCCATGGACAGACGCCCACTCCCTAACTCTCCTGCTTGTAGGGCTGGAGGAAGAGGTGATGAGAGCTGACTCTGCACTAGGAAGTGCCCCCTCTCCCCCACACATGAAGCAGCTCTGGGATTTCTCAGGGCTCTGTCAGACCCCAATAAAGTTATACAAGTTCTCATGACCCCAGCAGTGTCTGCATCTGTGCTAAATGCTTGAGTTTGGAGCTCTCTGGACACAGAACAGACGTTTCCCTTTGGGGGGCTCAGAGAAGCCACTTTATTATTCCATGAGGCTGACAAGGTTCAGAAAGCCAAGTGATACAAAAGCTACTGGCTTTCTTGGTACCAGCCACTCTAGTTCCCCAGCGCTGTGTGCCTGTCACATGCCAGTCACGTCAAGAGAAGAGGAAGACCGTGAACCAGAGCTGCAGCACTGGAGAAGGAACCTGAAGCAGCTCAGAGAAATTAGCTTTATTTGTACTGCAGGAGCCCCCAGAGGCTGGGTGCTGTTCTCATTGTATTTGAGTTTAGTTAGCCCCAGGTTAGAGTTCAGCTTCTTTTTTTCCAGCTGTTTTCATAGAATCATAGAAGATTAGGGTTGGAAGAGACCTCAGGAGGTCATCTGCTCCTATCCCCCGCTCAAAGCAGGACCAACCCCAACTAAATCATCCCAGCAAGGGCTTTGTCAAGCCAGACCTTAAAAACCTCTAAGGATGGAGATTTCACCACCTCCCTAGGCAACGAATTCCAGTGCTTCACCACACTCCTTGTGAAATTGTGTTTCCTAACATCCAACCTAGACTCCCCCACTGCAACTTGAGACCATTACTCCTCGTTCTGTCATCTGCTACCACTGAGAACAGCCGAGCTCCATCCTCTTTGGAACCCCTCTTCAGGTAGTTGAAGTCTGCTATCAAATCCCCCTCACTCTTCTCTTCTGCAGATTAAATAAGCCCAGTTCCCTCAGCCTCTCCTCATAAGTCATGTGCCTCAACCCTCTGATCATTTTCGTTGCTCTCTGCTGGACTCTCTCCAATTTGTCCACATCCCTTCTGTAGTGGGGGGCCCAAAACTGGACACAGTACTCCAGATGTGGCCTCACCAGTGCTGAATAGAGGGGAATAATCACTTCCCTCGATCTGCTGGCAATGCTCCTACTAATGCAGCCCAATATGCCATTAGCCTTCTTGGCAACAAGGGCACACTGCTGACTCATATCCAGCTTCTCATCCACTGTAATCCCCAGGTCCTTTTCTGCAGAACTGCTGCGTAGCCAGTCGGTCCCCAGCCTGTAGCAGGGCATGGGATTCTTCCGCCCTAAGTGCAGGACTCTGCACTTGTCCTTGTTGAACCTCATCAGATTTCTTTTGGCCCAATCCTCCAATTTGTCTAGGTCACTCTGGACCCTATCCCTACCTTCCAGTGTATCTACCTCTCCCCCCATCTTAGAGATATCCACGAACTTGCTGAGGGTGCAATCCATCCCATCATCCAGATCATTAGTGAAGATGCTGAACAAAACCAGCCCCAGGACTGACCCCTGGGGCACTCCGCTTGATACTGGCTGCCAACTAGACATTGAGTCGTTGATCGCTATCCATTGAGCCCGACAATCTAGCCAGCTTTCTATCCACCTTATAGTCCATTCATCCAATCCATACTTTCTTAACTTGTTGGCAAGAATACTGTGGGAGACCGTATCAAAAGGTTTGCTAAAGTCCAGATATATCACGTCCACCGCTTTCCCCATATCCACAGAGCCAGTTATCTCATCACAGAAAGCAATCAGGTTGGTCAGGCATGACTTGCCCTTGGTGAATCCATGTTGACTCTTCCTGATCACCTTCCTCTCCTCCAAGTGCTTCAGAATGGTTTCCTTGAGGGCCTGCTCCATGTTTTTTCCAGGGATGGAGGTGTGGCTGACCGGTCTGTAGTTTCCCGGGTTCTCCTTCTTTCCTTTTTTAAAGATGGGCACTATATTTGCCTTTTTCCAATTCTCCGGGACCTCCCTCGATCACCACAAGTTTTCAAAGATAATGGCCAATGGCTCTGCAATCACATCAGCCAATTCCCTCAGCACCCTCGGATGCATTAGATCTGGACCCATGGACTTGTCCAGCTTTTCTAAATAGTCCTGAACCTGTTCTTTCACCACGGAGGGCTGCTCACCTCCTCCCCATGCTGTGCTGCCCGGTGCAGCAGTCTGTGGCCTGCCCTTGTCTGTGAAGACCGAGGCAAAAAAAAGCATTGAGTACTTCAGCTTTTTCCACATCATCTGTCACTAGGTTGCCTCCCCCATTCAGTAAGAGGCCCACACTTTTTCTGACCACCTTCTTGATGCTAACATACCTGTAGAAACCCTTCTTGTTACCCTTCACATCCCTTGCCAGTTGCAACTCCAGTTGTGTTTTGGCCGTCCTGATTTCACCCTTGCATGCTCGAGCAATATTTTTATACTCCCCCCAGTCATCTGTCCAAGTTTCCACTTCTTGTAAGCTTCTTTCTGAATTTAAGCTCACTGAAGATTTCACTGTTAAGCCAAGCTAGTCGCCTGCCATATTTGCTATTCTTTCTGCACATTGGGATGGTTTGTTCCTGCTCCCTCAATAAGGCTTCTTTAAAATACAGCCAGCTTTCCTGGACTCCCTTCATTTAATATACAGTTGTGTGGAGAGCCCAGGACTGGAATAGCATGGGGGTGTTGCAGAATGGGACTAAGGGGCATCAGCAGAGCTGTGAGGGGAGCTCAGGGCTGGGCTGCAGGTCAGGACTCAGGAGCATCAGCAGAACTGGTGGGCCGGAGAGGCAGCCAGGACTGGCCTAAAGGCACAGGGGCTTGGGAGTTAGGAGCATTGATAAGTTGTCCCTGAATTTAACCACACACTCAGTCTCTCTCTGTCGTGAGTGCTGAATGGAGCCATTTTAAAGGGGCCCTAGGAGCCAAGACGGATTTGTGTTTACCATGAAACTGAAGACCGGGTTGAGGCTGAGTCAGATTTTTGTTTTAAATGAGGCTGATCCATGGATTTTTCCTTGGCAGAGACCAAACCAGTGTCCCACCCTGGGCAAGTGCTGAAGCTGATTAGCTCAGCACAGCAGGTCTGTTCTGGTTCTGACGCCTCGCACATTGCCATGGGCTCCAGCTTTCACCCAGGGTGGGAGCCTGAAGAAATGCTGCAGTCAGCTCATCTAGGAGAACATGGCCCCAAAATGCTGATATGGGAGATGTTCTGCCCCCTAAGTACACCTGTCAGCTAGCATCATGGAAGGGTCCGTGTTGCTGAGAACTCAGGTGCTAGGAGGAAGCAAACTCCTGTTGTCCCTCGCCTGGTGCCCTTTGGAGTCATTGACACCTGTGTGAAGTCACTGGTCACCGGTCTGATTCGCTAGCTTTCGCATGTACTTTGCACTAGTGCAAATGGCCACATAAGGCCCCAGGTAGTGGAGAGTTGGGCCCACTGTCTTCGCCCATAATGAAACAGCTCCCCCTGGTGACAGTGGTGCAGTACTTAAGCAGGTGCTTGGTTTTGCAACCCAATTAACGCCCTGGGGCCACAGCCTAGCACTAATTATTGCGCTGAGCGGAGGCTGCTAAGATCATAAGCACTTTGAGGCAGGCGCTGTCTGGGTTTGCGGATTGTTCAGGGCCGAGCATGTCCTCAGTACTGAGTGGTTAATAAAAGCATTATTCATCATGACACCCGACCATGTTTCCACCCCAGAGCTGAGTAAGGGGCTTGTCACGTCAATTACAGAGGGTATTAAACAAAGCCTAGAGCCCAGCAAGGGAGCGGCGCTCAGGGTGAGAACAGAGAGGCAGGGTCAAGGGTGGGAACCATGAAGGTGCTTAGCCACCGGAACTCCAGACTTGGTGCTAAGTCTTGGGTTTAGACACCAAAGTGCCACTGAACTTGGATTTATTACTCACTTTCCTTCCCGCCCCTCTGTGGCGGGTTTCCTCACCATCCCGCCAGGAGCACTGGCTGCCTTTGAGAGTCTGGTCTGCAGAGGGACTAGGTCATCACAATTACAAAAGGGACTTAAACTGACCTGCTCCGTTTGAAGGCAGCTGCAGGGGCCTCCTGCAGGGAGGGTACAGGGACTTTCCAAGGGGGTGCTTAGGGTTTGTCAAGAGGCAGCCCCAGTACAAGTCAGCCTCCCACAGTGACCTATGGCCCGAGGCTGCGAGGAAGGGGTACCGTTCCCAGCAAGCACTTCACTGTACAATGCCCTAGGGCTGGGGAGTGGGAGGTCTGTGCGCCATTAGGGGTCAGCCCCCTTCCTGCTTCTTGGTGTGTGTGCCCCATTCCGTGCTCCTCCCCCCATTGGCCAGCCTGAACCAACCTCTGGACCCTGGGCCAGGCGGGGGGGCTGCTGGCGGGAGCTCACTCCATTCCCCAGGGAGCAGCGCCTGGGCTCATGGAGGGCAAAGCAGGAGAGCCCCAGCCCCGATGCATCAGAACAGCCCGGCAGCTGGGCAGCATGGAGTGGCTCCTGGGTGGGGTCAGGAGCCACTGCAATGTGTGCTGTTGGCACCAGGCGGTGCTGTGCGGGTCTCCCTGGCCGCCGGCTGGTGTCCCCAGCTCCCTGGGTGTGGCCAGACCGCTGCACTTGGTTTCAGTCTGACCAGGGTCCTTTCCAGCTCCGTCCCGAGCGGGCTCTGCCCGGCTTGCTCTGCCCAGTGGTTCCAGTGAGCCAGGGGCCAGGGCTTGGCTGTCCGGGGCGCAGTGGTGCAGACACTGTATAAGTAGGGGCACTGCCAGCAGATCGAGGGACGTGATCGTCCCCCTCTATTCGACATTGGTGAGGCCTCATCTGGAGTACTGTGCCCAGTTTTAGGCCCCACACTACAAGAAGGATGTGGAAAAATTGGAAAGTGTCCAGCGGAGGGCAACAAAAATAATTAGAAAAAAGAAAATGAGTACTTGTGGCACCTTCCTTTTCTTTTTGCAGATACAGACTAACACGGCTGCAACTCTGAAAAATGATTAGGGGCCTGGAACACATAACTTATCAGGAGAGGCTGAGGGAACTGGGATTGTTTAGTCTGCGGAAGAGAAGAATGAGGGGGGATTTGATAGCTGCTTTCAACTATCTGAAAGGGGGTTCCAAAGAGGATGGATCTAGACTGTTCTCAGTGGTGGCAGATGACAGAATGAGGAGTCATGGTCTCAAGTTGCAGTGGGTGAGGTTTAGGTTGGATATTAGGAAAAACTTTTTCACTAGGAAGGTGGTGAAACACTGGAATGCGTTACCTAGGGAGGGGGTGGAATCTACTTCCTTTAAGGTTTTTAAGGTCTGGCTTGAGAAAGCCCTGGCTGGGATGATTTAGCTGGGGATTGGTCCTGCTTTGAGCAGGGGGCTGGACTAGATGACCTCCTGAGGTCCCTTCCAACCCTGATATTCTGTGATTCTATGACTTCACTGGAGAGGAGCAACCCCAGCCGGCATCAGGGCCCAGGGCAGCAGGAGCGGGGTGGGGGGGAGCTTTGCTTGGCACCAAGGGCGCAAAGCAGGAGTGGCGCGCTCACCCCGCTATGGCAGCCCTTCCAGGACCAGGTCCAGCCATGTGCTGTGTGACCCCAATGGTGCAGTGTGTCCCCGAGTCTGCAGACAGCCTGGAACAATGGCTCTGAAAGGACAGAACTCCCAGGGCCCTGTTGATCTCACTGGGTGCTCCTGCTCAAGGGCAAGGGGGATACCGGTTAGTATTAACTATTTCCCTGCTGGTAATTGTAGCAGACTGTGGGAATTGCCACGGGAAGGAGGGAGGGGAGGTGCAGCAGCAAGGAAGGAGAGGAAGAGAGGAAGAAGGATGGGGAAGAAAAGCAAACCAGGGCAGAATTAGCAGTGGCCCAAGACAGCAGACTGCCCCACTGGGTGATGTTGAAGGTGACAATAAGGCCCTGGGGGACAAAACAGCTAAGGGCTGGATTCTCCTCTTGGGTTTTGTGTAAACTCCTGTTGGCTCTGCTGGGAGCTCTGCTGTGGATGGAGGAAAGTCCTGAGCCACAGTCTGTTCCCTGGTCTGTAGGCCATCATTAAACGTGGAATTGTCTCAGGACACAGCCCGAATTTGAGCCCCTGCCCCAGGCCTGGCGTCTCCTCTCCCTCTTGTTTGCTTCAGGTCATTGTATTGTTTTTAGACCAGTGTGTTTAAGTTTAAGCCCTGTCCAAAATCCGTCAGCACCTTCCCTTTCTGGCTCCCAAATTAGAGCCTGTGGCTCTTTCAGGAACAAACAGAAATCATGACCTTTGCCCTTCAAGTCCCTCTTTCTGCACCCCCCTCCCCCGCCTCTTCAGTCTAATCCCTTTCTGGGCTATCCTGAATTATAGGTCTCGCTGGGATCATGCAGCGCCACAAATTAATTACATGTTGACTTTTAAAAGTATTGTCTTGTGTAGAACTGTAATAACGTGCTGCCTTTCCGAAGTGCCCCCATGATTGAGGGGCAAGGTGAGTAGGAGACGGGCTGGTTTTCTCTTCTTTAGGCCATGCATTCATTTCCTTTGGCCATGGCTCTTCTCCCCAGATAGCTAGTCCTCCCCTCAATCTGCACATGGCCTTTCTCCATCTCTAGCCGCTACTGTTGGTTCCTCCTCTAGATTTTTTTCCTTTCTGAGCTGAGGTCACCAGCTGAGGACTAATATCATAAGAGCGGCCAGACTGGGTCAGACCCATGGTCCATCCAGCCCAGTGTCCTCTCTATGACAGTGGCCAGTCCCAGGTTCCCAGAGGGAATGAACAGAACAAGGCAATGTCATGTGATTCATCCCCTGTACCAGTCCCAGCTCCTGGCAGTCAGAGGTTTAGGGCACCGAGAGCATCTGTGTGTGCAGGAGCACAGCAATGATTTCCACATTATTTTCTGTCCCCTTGTCAGCCCAGTCTGCACCTAAGCATTCTGACCACTGCTATGCATTGAGCAGTCACCTTCATACACCCAGTCCTGACCACACATAGCCCATTCTCTGTGCGGGTTACCGCTCATTCTGAACCCATCAGTGCAGCATGGGAGTTTAACAAGTCCCAACAGGCCTTGCCTGGCACTTGTTTTCCATGAATTTAATCTGTCCAGGTACCTAATTTGGGGCTAGAGTCGGCCCTCACGCTGCCCACTCCCCCAGACCCTAGTGGGCCGGCACAGGTGTGCACGAGGTTGGAGTTTGCCACCTGACTGAATCTCTCCAAATCTCACAATCCTCCCTGGTCTTCATTAACAAAGTGTGCCTCCTCTCTATAGACCTGCCTTGCCAGGTGACCAGGGACTATGGTGAGCACCCCCAGGGTTAGGGGTGGTAATGTGAGATGCTGTCTCCCAGGGGATGGTGCATGGGACTGGGCATCTGGAGCTATTCCCAGCTCTGCTACTGAGCTGCTGTGTGACGACTGGCAAGTCACTTCCCCTCTCTGGGCCTGTTTTCCCTCCTACTCTTGGTCTGTTTAAACTGAAAGCTCTTTAGGGCAGATCCTGTCACTTCCTATGTGGCACCAGGGCCCCCAGTCTTGGCTGACACCTCTAGGTGCTACTGGGGAGAGTAATGATTGATTTCTCTCCACACACCTGGAGGCTCGGGGATAGTGCACTGAGCTGGGTGCCAGAAGACCGTGAATGTACCCCTCACCACTACCATCTGCTGTGTCTAGTACTGTGCAGCAAATCCTGGTAGTTGGCTGGCCGGTCTGTAACCCATCTCTGCTCTAACCCCTACATGACTAGTCACAGAAGCCCGACTATGTTCTAAACCCCAGGAACAGAATCCAGGATTTCTCTTCTCCAATAGTTTTCTGCTGTCTGGCAAATAGTTGTGTAACTCAGTAGTCGGGTGTGTGTTACCACCCCTGTAACCAGCCCAATTAAAAGAAAAATTACTTCTTTAGATCAAGTGGTCCAGAGTAGGAGCTGTGGATCTAAGGGTTCAGGGTTCAAATCTAGCTACAGGATGGACTCTGTTACTGGTTTTCTTTAAAAACAAAAACCAAATCAAACCTGATTTAATTCACACAGGGAGCAAAAGTGCCTTCAAATGGGTTTATAGCTAAAATCGGCAGGTGTCAGTTAGGTATGGCACACAGCCAAATCCAGGCGGTCCCCATTTGAGTCACTTGTCAAAGGGTTTGATGTCTTGTTCCATAGCACCCAAGCCTTTAGTTACCCATCGGCTCATGCCTCTGACCAGCACCACGGGAACGGGAATCTCACCCAGGAGTTCCTGTCTGGACTCGTTATGGGCTCCGCGGGGGCAGGGGAGCTGGCATCACCCAGGCTCAAGCGAACCTGTTAGCAGAAGCTGGAGCAGGAAGGAGGGACTGACCCCACAGGCAGGGCTGAACTGTACCCCGCCTGTTGCTGAGGCTGTGATACCACGGTGAGGGGCACGTTACAGACCCGTGCTCTCCGTCTCCACCGCTGGCTCTGGCCTGACCTGGAGCTGGATTCTGACTGCGAGCCACGCCGGCAGCAGTGCAGGCATCCTCCGCCTCTGGGGCCCGGGACCCCTTCTCCTGCCCCCCAGCGCCAGACGGGGCGGTGGTGGGAGCCGGGAGGAGGCCCCAGGTGTCCCGGCCCCAGCACCTTTGCCCTCAACTGGCCTCGGGATGGGGGGGGCAACAGTTCCATCAAGACGGGCCCTTCCCAGAGCTGCCGGTTCCCCCCCCCCCGCTTCTCAGTGGGTGGCCCCTGGCCAGGGTCGCTTCCAGCCAGCGGCTGCTCCCGGCCTGGCCGGAGCCCGCGAGGACGCCCCAGGCAGGTACCCTTGGCCCGGGCAGAGCCGCGCTCGGGCCCAGCCTGCGCTCCGACAGCCGCAGGAAGCCACGGGGACCCTCCAGCTCGGGCTCCGCCTCAGAGGGCGCGCAACTAGAAATCCACCTGAACCCCTTCTGATCTGCGGTGACCCTCCCCCCGCCCAGTCCCACCCCCCTGTCCGCCAGCGCCCCCACCCTCTACCCCTGCCCCGACCCTCTACCTCACATGGACCCATCCCCCAACGCCACCCTCAGACCCACCGCACCCCCTGCCCCATAGCCCCCCGACACCACATTCCCCCACAGCCAGCCCCCCACACCATCCCCCGCCCCCCCCGACATTCAGCCCCCCGCTCCTACCCACCCTGCCGACCCCCGCAACCTCCTCCGCCAGCCCATTTCCGCAGCCTGCCCAGTCCCGACCACCTGCCCCCACCCCAGACACTTTCTCCGCTGCTCACTCTCATTCTCACACCCCCGGCCCAGCGAGCGCCCCGGACTCAGAGCCTGGGTACTGCGCCCAGGTCCGCGGGACGCTCCGGCGGTGCCTTTGGGGGGCAGGTCCAAGCCCCCGGGCCCCCAGTGACTCCTAGCGGAGCAGGACGGGTCCCTGCCCCCCCTCCGGGGTCGCTCTCTGGGGCTGGGTTCCGGGCTGGTCCCTGCCCCTCTCCCCGGCCCAGGTTTCAGACTTTTACATTCAGGAAGCGGCTCAAACGCCTCGGAACCGACCCGGAGCTGGGGCAGCTTCTCCCCTTTCCCCCCAGTCCCATCCCCCTCTCAGCCCGGTCCCCTGCGCCCGTGCTCCCGGTCCCCACAGCCCGCCGCGGGCAGGCCCTGGTGCCCCTCCCCCGCTGCACCAGCGAAATTGCTAAACTTGTAGCAATAATGACCCGGCATTGAGGCTGCCCGGCCGGGCCGCCCCTAATCAGCGCGCCCCGCGGACCCCCCTCCTCTCCCCCTGCGCTCACAGAAAGGGGAACAAAACCCAGCACGTTTCTCATCCTGCGCGCATAAAGCGCAGGGCCCGGGCCCCAGCGGGGGGCCGAGCGGCCCGTCAATCTCGGCGCCTGGGCCCCTTTGTCCCTCGCCTCCCTGCCACACCTTTTGTTCCCGAATCCAATAAGCGCCTATTCTCGCCACCTTCCCCGGCGGCTCCTTTCAGCGCCGGCCCGGCGGCCACAATGGCCCGGCTCTGCGCCGCGGCTCCCCATTCAGCGCCTTGGCACGCTCACAATCCGCCGAGCGGGCCAGGCTGCCCGGCCCCTGCGGGACAAGGGGATTACAGCGCCGCCCCCGAGCCCAGGGTCTCCCCGGCCCCGCGTCCCCCTGCATCAGCCCGGGGATCGGCTTCCCACAACTGGCCGCCCCCAGGGCGACTGCCCCGAGCAGCCCAGCCGCTGGCTCCGGGGCTGGGCGGGGCGGTAGCCGGTTTTGTACAAGGGACTCGCCTCTCCGCACCCGCGGTGAAGCCGCCGGCACAAAGCAGGGCTCGGCGCTCCCCTGCTCGTCCAGTGCTCAGCCGAGTCCTGGGCGCGGGGCAGCGGAGCACAGGGACCCGGCAGCGCCGAGCCAGGGAGACCCCCATGGGGGGCTGGCTGGGAACAAGGGCAAATCTCCCATTGACTCCAACGGGGCAGGGGCTTCACCCCTAACGTACAACATCCCCTGGGCTGCGGCGAACGGAAATCCCCCGCCCGCTGTCCGCTCCGGTCCCTGCCCGAGGCCACGGGCTCCCGGGCCGCTAGCAATGAGGCACGGGGGCTATTGCACCTGGTTTATTAAGTCCCTCGCTCCTGCGCGGGCTGGCACTTACAGCGGATACAGAGTAGATACAAGGGCCCGGCTCTCCGCGCGGCTGCCTCCCCCAGACCCCGACACTTTGGCTTTTTACAAGCGAAGCTGCTTGGACGGTGCGGGGATTCCAGCTCCATGCCCAGCCCGGCAGCCGAGCCACCCAGAGCCGGGGGACGCGTTCCCATCCCCAGCCGCCGTGGGGGATCGGACAGGCTTTGGGCCGAGCCCCCTTCTGCCCTGCGGCCCCAACAGCTGCTGCGCCGGTCCCCCGCCCCCGCCAGGGGCACGGAGGGGCCGGGACTGGGGCTCCGCGGAGCGCAGCGGCCCTCAGTTGCCCCACCTGGGAGGAGGCTGGGCCATCGCGCTGGCCGGCGTTTGCAGCTCCCGCCCTGAGCGAAGCGGCGCGGAGAGCTGCGCTGGGCTCCAGTCTGCCTCTAGCGTGCAGCCTGCGGGCACCAGCCGGGGGCGGCGCGGGTCCCTGTCCTTCCCCGGGGCCACCAGGCTCCCTCCTGGCCCAGAGTGTCCGCCGCCCCGCGCGGCTACCAGGCCCGGATCCCCTGCAGAGCGCCCTGGCTGCAGGAGGGCCCCGCGGGCCCCTGATGCAGGGGCTGGGCCGCGCCGCCGAAGGCGCCCAGGTTGCCCACGTTCACGAAGGGCCCCGCGCCCGCGCCGGGGCTGCAGCCGGGCTGCCCGCCCGCGCCGCCCGCGGGGTAGCTGCAGCCGTAGCCGGCGTTGCAGGCGGCCGCGTTGCCGTAGCCGTAGGCCGGGAAGCCGCTGTAGGAGTAGGGCGCGTTGTAGGGCGAGCCGTAGCCCGGCGAGCCCCCGAGGCACGGCTTGCCGTCCCGCACCAGCACCGGTACGGCCACCCGGCGCGGCGGCGGCGGCGCGGGGCCCAGCTCCAGCGACTTGTCCTGCCGCTGCCGCTTGCACTTGTAGCGCCGGTTCTGGAACCAGATCTTCACCTGCGTGGAGGTGAGCTTGAGGCTGCTGGCCAGGTGCTCGCGCTCCGGCGCCGACAGGTACCGCTGCTGCTTGAAGCGCCGCTCCAGCTCGAAGACCTGCGCCTGCGAGAAGAGAACGCGGGGCTTCCTGCGGCTCCGCGGCTTCGGCCTCTCCGCCTCCTCCGGCTTGGCCGCGGCACCCGCCGGCGGCTTCGGGGCGCAGCGCTCTGCTCGGGGGAGAGGCAGGGTTAGGGCCGGGGCCAGGGGAGCGGGCCTCCCCGCGGGGCCGCCCCGGGCAGACTTCGCGCCGCGAGCCTGGGGCGCGCCGCTGGGCACATGGCCTGAGAACAGCCCCGGAGCAGAGCCAGCCTCGGCCCGCCAGCGCCCGGGGCCCGGGCCGCGGCCGGGCGAGGGCTGGACTGTGGCCTGCCGGGGCGAGGGGAGCCCTGTGTGTGTTTGTGCGGGATGTCCTGGGGGGTGTGATGGTCTGGTGAGTGCTTACACGGGAGCACAGTGCTGTGTATTTCAGTGTCTGCCTGCGTGATCGCGGTGTTGCTGCAGGCCCTGGGTGGCTGTGTGTGTGTGTGATCGCGGTGTTGCTGCAGGCCCTGGGTGGCTGTGTGGGGGGGTGATTGACCCCCCAGCTCTGTGTGTGTGGCCAGGGCTGTGCAGTATTTCAGGGCGCTGAGCTGGGTGTGGACTCCCTGGGCTGCCTCACATTTCATGCCTCTGCAGAATCCCAGCTGGTGTGTGTGAGCAGGGGCCTAGAGCAGTGTGTACGGGGGGGCTGAGAACCATTGACCCATACTGTAAACCCTGTATATGGTGGAAACCACTCCAAGCCATGGGGTCTGACAGCCCTCCGCCGCCCCGAGTTCCAGCCCCGGTGTGAGTGCAGAGAACAGAGGGGGTTACAGGGCCCGGCTCTGCTCAGGGGTTCTGGCCCCTCACTGCTGGCCGGGAAAGCAGGTCCCTGGCGGGTCCGAGCCCCCTCGGGCAGCGGGGCAGTTTGTGGGAGTCTCTGCGCTCCAGGCTAAGCGCCGGCCTCCCCGAACTCATCCCCCGCATGCCGGACTCAGGCCGGAAGGCAAAGAGCAAGACACACCCGCGCTCGGCTGACATCCCCGCACGCCGTATGGGGACAAGGCGGGGTGCGGCCTCTGTTCCTTCCCGGCACCCGCCCGCTTCCCCTCACGCACCCCGGAGCAGCGGGAGCCGCCAGATCCATTCGCCTGTCTCCTTCCCCTTCCTCGCCCGAGGCCTGGGCCCACCGCGGGGCCGGGACCCTCCCGCGTCTCTGCCGGGCCCGGTTCTGCCCCTCCGAGCAGCCTCCCGGAGCAGGAGCGGGCCCGCTCTGCGCCCAGCGACCCCGTTCCCCCACCCTGCCTGGGGTGGGCGAGTTCCCGGCTCCCGAGAACGGGGCGGGGGTCGGATTCGGGCGCCACTTCGGTGAGTGACAGTCCCGGGGCCGCCTCTGCTCGCTGGGGGCTGCCGGGGCCGGGGCTCGCCCCGCGGGTTATTGTTCCTGTCACAGCGCGGTGCGGCTCCAGGGTCAATCGGAACAGAGCCTGCCCGCCCCGCTGCCCTCCCGTCAGCACCCGGGCACCGCGGTGACCCCCAGCCCACGGACCTGCCTTCTGCGGGCAGGGGAGAGAAACTCGGGAGAAGACCCACGCGGGGCGGACTCCGACTTCACTCCTGCTGGGGGCGGCAGCGGTGGAGGAGCGCTATGGGGCGGATGGGGACAGCGGTGGAGGAGCGCTATGGGGCGGATGGGGACGGGAGCTGCCCTGGTGGAGCGCTATGGGGCGGATGGGGACAGCGGGTGCTGCGGATGACCCGAAGTCCCGAGCCGTGCTGTGGGGTGGTGATGGGTGGGGGGAAGTTGCAGGGGTCTCCCGCCCCTGCCCCTGCCCCGCGCCGGGTTAGTACCGCATTGCGAACAGCGCGGCCGCGGGGTCGCGGCCCCCATACTCACTGGGGTCCCGATCCCCGGCGCGCTCCAGCTCTTCTCCCGGGCCATTGGGCTCACAGGAGCCCCGCAGCACCGCGTGCACGTAGTTTTCCGGGGAGAGCCCCACGTCCCCTTGGCTCTCCGCCGCGGCCATGGAGCTCAGATAGGACAGCTTCTCCTCCTCCTCCTCTTCCTCCCCGTCGGAGAAGCGGGAGCCGTCGCCGGCCGCCAGCAGGCAGGCTGCCGAGTGGAACTGCTGCTCCAGGTGGTGGGGCAGCGGGACTCCATAGTGCGGCTCCGGCTGCGCCAGGTTGAGGATGTCTTTGACAGAGAAGGGGGTGGAGGTGACGGGGCTCGGTAACATCATCGGGGCAGCGCGAACAGCCAATAGACCCTGGGGGCGGTGCAGCGCCCTGCGCGGGGCCCGGCGGCGCTCCGGGGTGCTGGGGGGGCGCAGCGCCCTGGGCGGGGGAGCAGGCAGCGCCGCGCGCTGATAAACGAGGGGCCGCGCCTGCTCCTGGCTAAGTTGCCTCCATTAGCCCGGCGCTGGGGGTCTGCGTTTTGTTACAGCCTCTGCGGGGACCAGCCAAGGGCTCGCGAGCCTCCTCTGCCCCGGGCCAGCACGTCACGGCGAGGAGGGGCCGGGGCCCTGTGGGCAGCCTCCCCATTGGAGGGTGGGGGTGGCTGAGCCGGCCCCTCGAGCCCCGGCCCGAGATCCGGCTGCCCTACCAGAAATAGCAATGTCTTAAAGGGAGGCTGGGGGAGGCTGCTCCCAGGAGCGCGCCAGACCGGGCCTGGCACCCACCTGGCTGGGCAGAGGCTGCGGGACGGTGTGTGGGGGTCAGGGAGCCCCAGCTGTGCGGATCCCAGGGGTGCCCTGGACAAAGCCGGTGCTCATGTCAATCCTAAGTACATGTAGGTAGGTAGGCACATCACACAGCTTGCGCCGGGCCCGGGGAGCGCTCAGAGGCCCGGGGAGTGCGGGATGGTGCGCGGGGGTCTCCGGACAGGTCTACCCAAGGGAATCGCTGTGAGAGAACAAACCCCTGCCCTCTCCCGGCCTAGGCTCCCGCTGGAAAGTAGCCAGAAGTCTCACTGAGCAGCACCTACGGGCGGCGGGGGGTGCTGCCCGGGCCTGTGCCGATTTCTGTCCTGCCCCGCACCCCTTCTCCCCGCCCGAGGGGTTCTCTCCTGGGCCTGCCTCCGGAGAAGGGGGCCACCATTCCCCTGCCTGGTGAACGCGCCCGGCGCTGCTCTCAGGAGCAGGACCCCTGAGGCCGCAGTGGGTTCCCAGGCAGGCGAGGGCCTGCAGGAGCTGGGGGATCCCCGACGAGATTCCCACCTGGGAGCCCCCTCTTGCCTCCAGGAGACTGAAGCTGCGAAACGGACAGAGGAGAGTTTTTTGAAAATAAAGGGTAAACTCTGGGCTCCACTGAAGTTAGCGGCAAACTCCCCAGGCGCCCCTGGGCCTGCCCCCCCCCTCAGCTGCTGTGAATTGGCCGGGCTCCATTGTTTTTCATGGAGCTCTGCTGGTTTACATCAGCCGAGGATCTGGCCGAACTCCGCCGTCTGCGCTGCCGTGAGATCAGGATCGGCCCAGAGAGTCCATACGACTGTGGACGCCGC
This sequence comes from Lepidochelys kempii, assembly GCF_965140285.1. Taxonomy (NCBI): domain Eukaryota; kingdom Metazoa; phylum Chordata; order Testudines; family Cheloniidae; genus Lepidochelys; species Lepidochelys kempii. Next base: position 125,645,336 of record NC_136386.1, on the reverse strand, counting down.
AATTCAGAGCAGGGCAGGAGACCCAGACCCAGCACTGATCTCTGCTGCCGGCGCGGGCCGGCCTCTGTCTGGGAAGTCAGATCCAGAGCTGCAAAGGAAAACCCCAAACGAGCCGAACTCTGTAGGGAAAGCCCGGGACGGCCCAAGACAGAGCAGTGTCCTTCGTTTTCGTTCTACACAAGCGCGGGGAAGCGAGAGCCTGTCGCGGCGTCGAGGGGAGATCGAGGCAAAGGGGGGACAGTCCGGCAGGGAGGCTGCCTGCAAAGGGGGGTGCTGAAAATAATTATCTCTCCGCAGCGAACGCTCCTGTGAATTATCGCGGCGAGGGGCCGATAACCCGCGCTCCGCGGCCCCGGCCACGGGTCCGATCCTGGCGCCCTTTGGAGGCAGCCGGGGAAGAAAGGCCCGAAAACGGGGAACGAGGAACCCAGCTGTCCAGTCAATCCACCGATGTCTACAGATTTTTAGGAAGAAAACAGCCTCTTCCTGGCGGCCCGACTGGGAGGCGGCGGGCCCGGGACCCTGTCGCTGGGAGGTTTCGGTATATGCGGGGAAGAGCAGCCGCTTCCAGAAAAACAAAAGGGAAAAGCGAAGGGGGGACAGTGACAGCGGGGATATTTCGTTTTAACGAACAATTGTGTTGCTCCGCAGGCCCGTGAGAATCGAAACGGGGACGCCGAAAGCGGATCCCGTGGCGCCGGCGGACCGGAGCACGGACCGCAGGTCGCGTGAGTACCCGGCGCACTCGGGGGCTGCTCTGGGGGCTTCCCGGCCCCCCGGCGCTCTGGCTTCCGCGCTTCACCCCAGGCACTCGGGGAGGCGAATCGCGCCAGCCCGACCCGGCGGCGGGTTCCGCAGGGTTCGGGTCCAGTTTTCTTTCTCCACCGGGTGTTTGGTTATTTCCCGATTCTTCCCCGTGGTTCCCGCGCCCCAGCCTCAGGCCCCGCTCGGTGTTTGTGGGCAAAGAAACTCGCCGCAGCCGGAGCAGTTCTGCGGTTTATTTACGTGTAAAAGTTAAACCGAATTTAATTCCTGCGGCGCCGCCGCCCTGGCCCGTGCGATTCGGACCCGGGGATTATCGCTAATAATGATCACTAATCTAGATCTAAAAGATTTCGATACAATAACTGACTATAATTTATAATTTCCGCCGAAAACATTTGGGTGCAAGAACCGATCGATAACAATTTCCGCGAGAGACATTTCGCTGCGGTAGCGGGCGGAGAGGGGCTGATCGTTATTACACACCGCCCGGCTGGCAGATGATCATTATCAATCGCACATTTCAGATGAATTCGATACTTGCCGGGCGGCTGCCGCCAGCTCCCCTGCACCGCGCCGCCGGAGAGCAGCGACTGAGAGCGGGAGAGAGCCGGGCGTTCACAGCGTCGTTCCATGGGGTTCCCTGCCGCGGCGAGCTCACCCACCCCCCCGCCCCGGGGCAGTGGCAGGGCCTACCTGGGGGCCCAATTTCGGCCTGGGAGCCGCTCCCTCTGCCTTGGCCGCCTCCACCCGGATCGGGCCCCGCTGGCTGTTAACATCGGCGCGGGGCTGGCTGCTGAGGGCCGCACAGCTTTGGAGGTTGCGGCTCCTAGGGGTGAAATCCCGGCCCCGCTGCCCCCCAGTGACTTCTGTGGGGCCAGGGTTTCGCGGGGAATCTGGCAAGGGCCGGTGAGGCTCCGGGTGTTCCCGCAGGGCCGTGCTGATCTGAGCAGGCCCGAGGGAAAGGCAGCCGCCCGGCGCTCCGCAGTTAGGCGGCCTGGAAAGGCCGGAGCGCCCCGAGCCGCCTCCCCTAGCCTTGCGGGGTCCCGGGGCTGCGAGGCAAAGGGGGAGGTTCGGTTGCGATTGCGGCTGGCGCAGAGGCCCCGGCCTGGGTAAGCGCAGGAGCCGCAAGCAGGGTGGAGCGGGCGCCGGTGTCAAGCTGTCTCGGTGTGAAGGATGCGCAGGAGCCCCCTCACCCCCACCCCATGGCCTCCCAAGTGCCCTGGCCCCCAGGGCTCCCGCGCGTGTTCTCCCGAAGCTTCCGGACTTCCCCGGCGGGATCACGGCGCTGCGGGGTCCGGGAGTCTTTCACCGCAGCGACCCCCGGCCGGTTTGTCCTCGGGGGCGGCTCATTCCCCCGACACTCCGCGTGGGGAGGAATCTCCACAGGCCTTGGCAAGGGGAGCCTGGCAAAGGCGGGGGGCGCGTTCCTTCCCCGTGGCTGCGCTGCGCGCTGGGCCTCTGCCTTTGGGGGTCGATAGCCCCTGCACGGGGCGAGCCCTTCCCGCGGCCTATCGCCCAGCCTCCCGACTCCCCTGTAGCCTCGATCAATGGCACCATAGCCAGGCTCGGCCCGCGCCCGGCGGTTCCTGGCCTGGAACCCAGAAGGTTGTTCGGCCTCTTGGGCCCTCAGCTCCCCCGCACCCCCTAGAGCCTGGTCCGGGGAGGCTGGGGCCTACTCCCCGAACAAGGCCTGCATCCCTGAGCCTGGCTCTGGGCCCAGCCGGGACTGCCTAGGAGTCCCACGGAGGCCCAGCTCCCTGTCCCCAAGCCCGGTGCATCCAGGAGGGGTTGACCGCGGGATGCATCCAGCCCAGAACGCTGTTTTGGTGCAAAGGCAGAAATCTGGCGGCTCTGCCGGCGCTCGGTTCCGCCAGGAAGCAGCGGCGCGGGGAGAACAGGGGGGTTAAAATCACCCTCCTCCGCACCAGGCCTGTTCGTAGGCCGCGGGGATCTCACCGCTGGCGGGCTTCTCCGCTGACCACCCCGCACCCTGTTCTGGGCATGGGCCTGTCCGGGCCAGGCCCGGCTTGGCCCAGCAGCCCAGTGACTCTCTCGCATCCCCCAGCCGCTGCTCACTTTAACCTTCCTGGTTTTTATCAGGGTTTAGCTTAAATCCGCCTCCCGCTACACGTTGTGGCTGGGCAGCGGAGCGCTGCTCTGCCCGGGCCAGGCGGCTCCAGGTGGGCAGACGCTGCAGTCGGTTAGTGTCGATATTAACACTGTTACAATCCGCCCGGCTGCCCAGCCTGGGGCAGGCTTCGCACCCCGTGGACACCGCTCGGGAGGCCCTGGACAGGGGCTCCTGTCCCGGCCTTTCACCGGCCTCCTCCTGGCAGCGCCCTGGCCCCCTTCGCTCCCCTCTGGCATCCACCCCACACCCAGGCACAGCGGGCTCCGCTGCAGCCGCGTGGAGCAGGACCCAGGCCCTGCTAGGGCGGGCGGCGCAGGCGGCTCAGGGTTAATGGAGTTTCCCTCTGGGCCCTGACGGGTCTGTGGGTCTAGCCCGCGGGCTGTTTCCCCAGCAGGGACCCACTTCCCCTAGCCGGGGCAGTCTGATTCGGCTGGGTGAAGAGCGAGTGGAGGGACTGGATGGATCCGCTCCGAGCTGGTTCAGCGGGTGCGGGCCCGGCTGGATGGATCCCTGTGACCTCGGCTGTTGAGGGCCGTTATTCTTAGAAGCCTACATCGCAGCAGCTGGCTGCGGGGCCCGGGCCGCCCGGTAGCTCGCTGGCAGGGAGTGACTGACCCGGCGAGGGAGGGACTCCTCTGCCCAAGGCCGGAGACTGCAGCAATGGGGCGAGCTGCATAGACGCACGGGGGGTGGTGGGGAACAGACGGATCTGCTGGAGGGTCCGCGTGTGCTGAAAGATCGAGGGCGGACTGTAGGGATCCACTGGGATGGGCTGTGCACGGGGTTGGGCAGATCCATGGGGGCACGGATCCGAGCAAACGACCCTCCCGCGGTCGCGGAACCGTTCTGCCCCGATCTCCCGGAGAGCCGGTTCATTCAGCTCGATCCAGCAGAAGCCGCTGCTCCCCGGGCCCGATTGCTCCCGCCCTGAGGTCATCGCAGGGGGCTCCACCAAGGCCGGGTCCTACCCGCCTCTCTTGGAGCTTGTGCCCGGCCGCGGCTGGCGACGCAGAGGCGGCTGAGCCCGGGGTGGTGATTTTAGTTCCTTCCACCCGGGAGCCGTCCCCCCGGAGCGGCGGCGCTGGCGGGTCGGGCCGGCCGGGACAGGAGTTTGCTCCGCCGGCTAGGGGTGTCTTTTTTCCCCCGGCAGTGAAAAGTGGGATAAAAAACTGCGATTTACTCGGGCCCGAGCGCGGCGGCGGGAAGGCCGGGCCGGCCTAGAGCCGGGGTCTTCCCTTTCTGCCCAACGTGCCTAGGGACCTGGCCCCCGGGGAAAGGGCCCCCTGGCTCCCGGGCAACCCCCGCACACAGGGGCCCAGGGAAAATACCCGCCGCGGCTGCTCTTCCTTTCCCAAGAGTTGTTGGCCTTATTGGAAATCCCGCCCGGCCCGATTCCCCAAAACGCCCAAATAAGGGAAAGGGAGCGCGGCACTGGGGGGAGGGGGGAGGATACAGCCCGGGGGAGTCACATGAGCCCGGGCCCGGGCCCCGAACCCCCTGCTGCCGCCCCGAATCCCAGGCAGGGGCCGGATCCTGCACACGCTCCCTTAGGCTGCTAGCGGGCCTGGCCGAAAGGGGTGTGAGCGCAGGGGGCAGCCCCCAGGCGGGCAGTGCCGCCGTGGGCGAGCCGCGGCTGCGGGGAGCCGCAGGGTAACGTGCTGCAGGGAAAGACCGGAGGCCGAGCCGGGGTGCAGCAGACGCCGGCCTGACCACGCCTCACGGCTTTGGGCTGGGCCGGAGCACAGCGCCGGTGTTAGGGTCCTTGGAGCGCGCACAGGCCCGCGTGGGGAGGGACAAGGGCTGGGAACGGGGCTGCGTCAGCGCTCGGGAACCGAAGGAAGCTCCGCGGGGCCTGCTGGGGTGGACCCATGGCACGAACCCTCCCGGAGGCAGCCGGGACCGGCCGGGCGCAGGCGTGGCTGAGTCTGTTCCGGGCTCTGCCACTCACCTGGGGCCCCCCACCCCCGCGCGTGTTTCCTCTCCAGCCCCTGCCTCGCCTCGGTGGGGCAGGGGCAGTGGGCCTGCGTGTGAGCGCAGCGCCCCCCAGGCTGGGCTCCGCTTCCCGGGCCGCTACTGGTCCCTGCACAATTAATTGATAAACCCCCAGGGCGCTGCGCGCCCCTGCGCTGCGCTTGGGAGCAATGGAGAGTCCCAGTGAAGCCTTGCTCGAGGCCCGTTGGCGGGGGCGCTGGCTGAAGGAATATAGGGAGCTCCGTGGAACTAGTGGGGAGGGAGAGCTCAGTGGTTTGAGCGTTGGCCTGCAAAAGGCAGGGTTGTGAGTTCAATCCTTGAGGGGCCCATTTAGGGATCTGGGGCAAAAATTGGGGATTGGTTCTGCTTTGAGCAGGGGGTTGGACTACATGATCTCCTGAGGTCCCTTCCAATTCTGTGAGGGTGTGAGGGAGGGCGGCCTGCTGGCCAATAAAGGAAGTTGGGGGTCCCAGTGTTGGGCGTGTCCCTGGCCGTGGGGACCAGCAGGTGGGTTTCTTAGGCTCCCTACAGTTTGGCCCCCGGGCTTTCCCCGCCTGCTGGGCCAGGGGCGCAGGGATGGCTGCGCTATTAATGGTTATTTTATTTATATCATTAGCGGCGCCCGCTGCGCTCTGTTTACAGCGCGGCCTTGTTGTCCCAGCCGCTTCTCCGCTCTGTTTAGACAGGGGATTATTGTAATGGATGGCCCTCGCTCTGCGGATGCTGCGCCCGGAGCCAAGACCTAGCAAACAGCCGGGGGGGGGGGGCGCCCAGCAGCGGAGGCGCTGGAGACCCCGGGGGAGGCGCTGGCGCCGAGAGGAAAACGTTTCCCTTCCTGCAGGAGCCCCGGGCTCAGGGTGCCGGGTTCGCAGGCCGGCGCCCCTGCGGCACTGCCCGGCTACAGGGCCCGCTGGCCGGGAGATGGGCGCTCCCAGGCTGGGTTGCTAATTGCTCCATTAGTGCCTGGGGGCTGAGTGCTGCTGGGAGGCCCCGCGCTAATGGCTGTAAACAAACAAACATTAATCCCGGGCTGTCTCCAGCTCCGGCCCGGGGCCTTTGATCTTCGCCTGTCCCGGCCGGCGGGACACAGCAGAGCCGCCTCATTGTCCCGTAATCCCGACCGCCGCCCTCGGCTACGGGGACCCGGGCGGCAGGAGGAAATCCAGAGGGGGCTCTAGCCGGAGCAACACCGGGCTGAGGGCCAGGGCCTTGTCTCCCTTCACGCGCGGCTAATCTGCCTCCAGTCCTGTCCTGGCTGGGCTCCCGCATAAGAGGCCGGCGGCCCATGTGCGAGTGACACCCAGGGGCGGCGCCTGCCAGGCAGGGTGAGCCCAGCGGCCAAACCGGGGTGTGCGCGCCACGGAGCCGCCGCTGGGCGCTGACAGCAGCTCCCGGAGCGCCGCGGGCTAGCACGGAGCCTCAGGGCCGGGAGCAGAAACCCGCAGCTGAGACTAACGTGTGGGATGGAGGAAAAGGGGGCGCCTGGTGTGACGGCCGGGAGAGCTGCGGGGGAGCCCCGCCTTTGCGCCCCGGCCTGACCCTAGCGCTCCCCTCGTGTTCGTTACATCCCAGGGCGGAGACGTGCCTGGGATGGTCCCGCCTGACCCCTCGGGGCGCAGACCGCGGCAAGGGGCGCCGGGGACCCAGGCGTCGGACAGCAGCTCTCCTGCCTTCTGCGCCCATCCCGGGGCGTGTGTCGCCATCCCGCTCGGCGCCGACCGGGATCCACAGGGCCCCTGCAGGGTAACGCCCGGCAGGGGGCTGCTGCGGGTACCCGGCCAGGCCCGTTTTCCCCGGCTCTGCCCGACGCTGCCCCCGCGCCAGCTCTATTTACACAGAGCCTGCCCTTGTGTAAACGCTCCCGCTCCAGCGTTTATCTCAGGGCCCGTCTGTTTCTCGTTCTCTGTCAGCCGCGGCCCGCTGACAAATGGGCCCTTCCCACGGGCTCTGGCCAGCTGATTTATGTGGGAACCGCAGGGACCGGGGTCCCTGGGACGCCCCCAAACGGCGCTTCCCCTTCTCCGGCGAGCTCCGGGACCCCAGCGCGCAGCTGCCTCCATGGGTGAGAAAGGGGTGGCTACAGCCGGGACCTTGACACCCCACCCCGATGGGGGGCCCTGTCTCTCCCCAGCAGGGGAAACCTAGCTCCCGCTGTGCCCCTTCGCCAAGTGCCCCGAAGCCTCCCAGGGGTCGGTCCCGCTCCCTGCCCCCTGCTCTGAGCCGGGCAGCGAGGGGCTCCAGCCCCTCCGCCCCATTCCTGCGCGCCGACTCCCTCCTTCCCTTCCCCACAGCGCTCGGCGCCGCCCGGAGGCTCCGGGCGCAGGACGCGGGACTCCGAGTTCCGGGCATCCCGCCGCCGGCGCTTCACCGGCACCTGCCCCAGCCCGCTACCGACCTAACAGCCAGAGGGTGGGTGCGCGACGGCTCCGCCAATCGGCCAGCGGCACTGCCAGTTCGAGCTCATCTGCATATTTAATTGGCTGCGGCGCGAAGCCGCGGGGTTTGTGCCTCACTCGCGCCCGGCCCCACGATCTCTAGGGCTGGGCCCGGGCCCAGCCGGGCGCTCCCTGGGAGCGGAACCAGCCCCGGCTGCGGCGGGACCGGCTCCTTGCTCCACACCCACAGGATCAGCGCCCCTAACGGTCTTTGCGGCCCCAGCGGAAGCAGCTCCCATGATTTCCAGCTGCGTCCTGGGTCGCCTGGAGTTGTCCCGAGCGAACCCAGCGCCGGGCCCAGTTCCCCGGCCCGGTTCGCGGCGGGCTCAGCCCCCGAGTGCTGCGCTCCGCCCGCAGCGCAGTGCCGCCAGCGCCGTGTGGGGCGCCCCAGCCCCAGGAGAGTCCGGGTGTGGGGCACTGTCTGGAGGCCGCCCCGCCCGGCTGCTGGAGAGCGCTGGGCACTGGGGCGACCCACATGTGCTCCCCGGGAGCGGTTGGCTGGCCACAGCCCGCATGTGCCGCCCACCGGAGCAGGCGATCGTCCCCAAGGGCCTGTCCGAGGTGGGGGTGTGGAGCCGCCGCGGCCGCGGCTCCGGTCGATGTTCGCCCTCCCTGGTTTGTGAATGATTCTCCCCCGGGCCCTTTCGTGCCCCCCGCCCTTGGCCGCAGGGGCCAGGCTGAGGTTTCGGGCCAAGGGCGGGAGCCGGAGAGAGGTGCCAGCCGGCACCCTCCATCCCTAGAGCAGTCACTAGGTGGGCCCCTGCAGAGTGGGTCCCCGGCCTTGCCCGGGCGCGTCTCCAGGGTCGAGGGAAGTTCTGGGCTTCTCCGGGGGAGCGGGCAGGGCGGCGGTGCCTTTGGGCTGAAAATGACCCGACAGTGAGCTGACAATGACCAGCAGCCAGGTGCACAGCAGAGACTGGAGCAGGGTGTGTGTGGGGGGGAGGCTGAGAGCCATTGAACCAGACTGTAACCCCTGGGTATGATGGAAACCGCTCCAAGCCAGGGGGTGCAGCAGCATCCCCAGTTCCAGCAGCTCTGGCAGGAGCTGACACTAACCTCCCGGGCACCAAGGCTTCTCTGGCCATGTCAGGCTGTCACCCAACACTCAGTCTTTGCCCGCCAATTGGCAGGAGAAAGGCTTTGGTAAGGGCCCAGCCTTTAAGGGCATTAGGATGGGCTGTCACCACGGGCGAGCCTGACAGGCCTGGGCAACGACCCGTCTTCAATTCTGACAGCTGGAGTGCCACCGAGTTGCAGTCCTTAAAGCCACCGCGCCTCGGTGCATCGGTGCAAAGCCCACGCCCAGAGCCAGAGAATGGCTCCTTCTCTGTGCCTTGGTTTGTTGGCGCCAGGGATGGGCGGAAGAGGGCACAGGAGACGCTGCAATGAGAACGACAATAGCCCACCCTTGGAGCAGCCTGACAGTATTTCTAGAAGGACAGTGGGGTGGGAGGAGGTATTGTTTCATATTCTCTGTGTATAAATAAAGTCTGCTGCAGTTTCCACGGCATGCATCCGATGAAGTGAGCTGTAGCTCACGAAAGCTCATGCTCAAATAAATTGGTTAGTCTCTAAGGTGCCACAAGTACTCCTTTTCTTATTTCTAGAAGGAGGGCTTGGGGAAGGGGACACCGAAGCAAAGCTTACAGGGGCTGTGGAAATTAAAGTTCTGCAGACACGGGGTTGTGTAGAAAGAGGTGAGATCATCACACTACAGGGCATTAGGTGAGAAATGCCAGACCCCATCCACAGCACCCATCCGGGCTAGGGGAAGTCCAGAGACGGAACCTGAGGTCTGGGGAGGTCTGAACGCTGCCCGCGAAGACCCGGTATCCAACTGGGAAATTTGTAACAGGCACAGAGCGCAAAGGAGCCATTGACACCATGGGATATTCCTGCTCGCCCTTGGTCCAAGGCTGTCATGGGGCTTGTTGAATTAACCAGGAGAGATTCCCTCTTGGTGGTGGATCAGTTCAGCTTTGTGTTTTGAACGGCGCACTTGCCCAGCACGTCGAGTAGCAGTCGAATAACACATCGCAAATCGCGCTTTCTCACCGAGGCATTCCAGCTGACTTACTCCCCAGCAGGTCATAGCCCACCACTCCTCAGTGGCTGAGTGCAGAAATCCTCTTCCATGTGCTTGCCATGGAGGCAAACGGACGAGCAGAACAGCCCGTATAAACAGCGAAGACCTGGGGTTTAGAAACCGTTTTGAACTCAAGCCGTAGATATTCAACCTTGTTAGACACTCTCACTGCACAACACATAGGGCTCCAGGGACAACCGGCTGCACCATTGTCCTCCGCCAGTGACAAACCTTTCTGTCGCAGACCCTGGGAGGGAGCGTTGGCGGTTGGGGCAGAGCGTATCTGGGTTTCGTTTGAAATGGTTCACTCCTGCCTGTCCCATTTTCCCATGAAACAAATGGAAATTAAATATTTTGAAATAAACAATTTTTTTTAAAAATTTTCAGGAATGATTTTTCCCTTTCCCACTCTTTGTAGAATCCCCTCCCACCCCTTTTTACCCCAAGGAGGAAAAAACACACAAGTGGGACAATTAAAAAACAACTTTTCTTCACACTTTTCCAGTGGGGAAAAAGGTGGAAGGGGAGGGAGAGGGAAGCAAGGGAAAAAAATTTTACTTTTATTTTGACATTTCTCCCTTTTTTCCACTGCTAAAGTGTGTGTGTGTGTGTGTGTGTGTGTGTTTGGGAGGGCAACATGTGAGACAACTCACATTTTATTTTTTTCACACTTTTCCAATAAGAAGTAAAAAGAGGATAAAAGTGGGGTTTTTTTTCCCGCTGTAATATTTTGATCCTTCCCCTTTCTGAGATGGGATGTGGGGAGCAGGGGGAGGCTGAAAAACTGAAAGAAAGTTGGGATTCTTCCACTGTTTTGGAACAACAAATTTCAAACACTTTAAAAAAACCTGGATTTTCTTTCAGGAAATTTTAATTTCAATTTTTTTCTGATTTTTTTGTTCACAAAAAATGGTTTTAAATGGAACTGTACTGTTTGAGAACAAAACTGCATCTAAAAAGTCGATGATCCCCACTAGCCATTCAGGGGCAAATCCTCTGCCCCCGCACCTGGTCTCAGCAGCCTGGTGGGATCGAGGGAGGGGAGACAAGGAGTCCTTGCCCAGGTCACAGACTGGTTGTGGAGCTGCTCCGTGGAGGCTGCTGTAGCCTGAAGGAGGCCCCTGGGTGGAGGGAAAGATGGGAAGATTGGCCAAGTAATAGATGTCCTGGCTCCACTCTCCCCTGCCTTCCCCTGACTCTGATGCCTTGCTCCCAGCTATCCCCTGGGCTGAGCAGGGAGCTTGTATTTAGCAAGGCTCTGCACCAGGCAGGAGTAGTTACTCTGAGTGATCCCTGCCTCTAGCCGCCCCATATGTGCCAAGTAACCCCACTGGTTCTACTGCCATGGGAACCACTCAGGCGGGGAGGAGGGGCCTGGATTTGCCCCAAGGGATCACATTTTTGTATTTCCTGGGAAAACTTACTATTAATGTTTTCTTTTCTATTTAATTGAGCATGAATACCAGGAAAACATTCCCATTTGTCTCTGGAGCGAATTTTCCTCCCTTCTCAGATTGGCTAATTTATTTTTTGTTTGGAGACATTTGCAGTGACTAATGGTTTGAGAATACACCCCAAAATGAACTATTAGCCAGAAAAAATATTTTGTTGAGGGTGAGATCTCTGGATCTGATCTGAAGGGGCACTGGTCACCTGTGAGCCTCCACTGAAGGGAACACTCAGCATTTCACCGAGCAAGAGCAGTTCATGCCAGAACCATGGGGTGATGGATCATTTATAGTCAGGGACGTTTGGTAGATCTAAACTTCAAAGGGAAAAATACATACAAGATAAACTACAACTGTATTCCAGTGCAGGCTGGGACCTCTGAAATTCAGGCAGACCTGACACATCAAGTTGAATTGGGAGCCAAATCACAGGAGTGGGCAAAGGTCACACTGTGTCTGAGCCAATGCCGGATAGGAAGTGCTTGGGCCAAGGACTGATGCTGCTGTTTCTATAGGGCATCTTTCATGCACGACGTCCATCCAGGCCTCCCAGAGTCCCCCCACTGCCCAATACAGCCCTGGAATTATGGACTATTAAAGGAGAGTAAAACTATTCCTCCTCTGAAGGAAAATCTCCAATCAATCACATTTTACTGCTTGTTAGATGGGAGCGCTGCATCTGGGCCCCTGCTGGCAGACACCGCCAGATACAAACACACATGGAGGGTGAAAACCTGCAGCCATTCACTTAAATCCTTTGTTCATGTTTGAAAGGCCACTGCTGCACACGGGTGTCTGTTCAGAGGTTAAGAACTATGGCTGCAATTCGTCCCTGAGCAGCATGAGGCTTGTGCACCATCTAAACTCATAGGCCTATGTCTCACTCACATCCCACTTAATCCCATAGGGACTGCTCATGTGAGAGTGGCAGGATCAGGCCCTGGATTTGTATCTCTTGTAAAGAACAGACCAATTAAAATTAAGCCAATTAAATTTTAACAGGTCTGGTGAGCCTTTTATTGCTTAATAAACACTGAGGTTTAACTCTGTCAGAGTTTGCTGTGTGTATACATCACTGAAGGAATTCTTGCTGTCCATGTGGCTTAGTGCTTCCTTTCCCAAGACCTCCCCGTCTGGTCATTTGGGTTCATCTTTCTGATGAGTCTATGGTGCTGGAAGAGCAACTGTGATTAGGCTTTCTGTCTAGTTCAAGGCCTGCTGCTGTCTGTGTCTTTCTGTGTCTTGGAGGTGGATTAATCTGAGCAAGGTTTGTCCCAGGGAGAGTCCCCTTGAGTTGTTTGGTCACTGTTCGCATCCTTATTCTCTTGAGATGGTTGAGTCTTAGAAATGCTCCCCAGGTTACCTGCTCTCACACATGCATGGATGTGATGTGACAACAGCTGTGCTGAGCATATATATGCTGGGTGGTGGCCCAGGCCCCATCTTGGAAACCAAGCAGATAAGCTCCATTTGCTTAGGGGAGCTGCTTGGCAATTCAGTGTCATCACTTCTTCTATTGCTTAATCAAGATCCTGCTGACTGCCAAGTTCATTTGTTGCCATGTGGGTGAGGTTACACTTTGCATTGCTTAATCTGGTGTGGCAAAATGGCAATTTTCTGTGATATTTTTATGAATCCTATGTGTGCCTCAGTTTCCCTCTGTACTTTGCATTGCTACCCAGTGGTTGCAAAAGGGTTAAACTTGCTTGGGCAGAGCAGGAGATGAGGTGTTGGGTCACCTAACTGTGTGGGGTGGAATGACTGAATTGTTAAAGGACTGACTGAGAAAACAATGGGAAACTCAGGCATGTGGTGCATATGAGCTCAGCAAGGCTCAGTGGGAAAACAAGGAAGCTAGAGGTTACAGAAGAGGGATAACAGCTGGCTTTGGGAAAGACTAAGCAGCTCTCACCTGGGCTTGACAAAGAGGGTGAGAACCAAACATAGATTCAATAGCAGCTTGGCAATTGGAGCCCTGGCTTGGCCAGGATGGGTAATGTCTTAGCCTTTGCTCTTCTGCGCTAACCTAAGGACTTCCCGGTGCTGTGTTCCAGTTGACTAATAATTCCTGCTCCGTTTCAGAAGGACTGCCTGGCGTCACTACAGCTACTTGCTGAGGTGCATTGCTCCCTAAAGGGTGTAAAAGTCCCTGAGCAAGAGTCTCTCTCTGTTGGACGGGCTGGGCAGAGCTCATCAGGTGAAGCAGGAGTGCTGGAGCCCACCCTGAAGGAATAGGGGGACAGTCTGGGGGTCAGGCTCACTGAAAAGGTTCCCCCAAGGGGACAGGTTAACAGCTGGGGCATCGCACAGGTTCGGGGGCTCCGTGACACTTGGGATTTGATACATTTACACCCAACCTCTACCCCAGGCTCCCGAACCACCACACCAGTTTTCAAGCCAATTTAATTGTGGGGGTGGGTTTTAAAGCTAATGCAGAATTCAGCTTGAAGGAGAAACCATGTTGCAGCCTTAACCATGATGCAGCTCTAGGTGCCCCATAACATGGCCCAGACGGGGTTTAGGCTTTTAATCTCTGCCACACGCGGGTGTGGCCTGCACTGCAAAGTTTTGTTGGCAGAAATTGCTTTTTATCGCCACAGGTTTGGATTGGACCCAAGCAAAATTGATGCAAACAGGCAAAACCCAGCCTTTCGCACCCACACTGACATACTTCTGCCAGCACAATGCCAGGGTAGGAGCTGCATTATCTGTGCTGGCTAAAACAGTCTTTCAGCGACAATCTCACAATGTCTCTGTCCCCACGCCAGTTACAGTTTTGACCTCCACTGCTCAGAGATCCCAGAGCCTGGATGTCCTCCAGTGCCCTCTTTGAAATCCCCAGTTTGTTTTGGAAATGCCTCTTTTCTTTTTCCCTTGTTTATCCCACCTTTGAGAGCAGACAGGCATTGCTCAGCACAAAGCTACAGCTACAGCTAAACTTCAGGTACCTGCCTGCACCAGGAAAGAGAGCACGGCTTTCCTATCCAGGAATTTGATGCTGAAATCCTTTTAAAGCCCCATATCTGCCTCAACCTGCTGAGGGTCCCTTCCTGGTGTTTGGTCTCATTGACTCTAGGTGGCATTTGCAGTGGGAGATTGATGTGTGCAGTATCTCCATATTCTGCTACAGTGACATGCTTCCAGTGTTTTCACAGGGAGCTCCCACAACATATATCCCCAGCCTGGCACAAAGCCTATGTGCCAGAAACCATATGTGGTTCCGAGGTGCAGGTTGAGGGACTGGGGAATCTAGACCTTTCTGTTTGTCTGCTTAGATGCAAAGGTTTACGAGGAAGGAGGTGGCACTACAGGCAAACAGACACATCTGAAGGGCATTTTTCTGGAAGTGTGTATACTTGTTTCCCAAACATCACTGAGAGTGCAGTGCTTTGACACTCCAGCACTCTGTTGAGCTCGTGTGATTTGAAATGGGTTGGTAGGTGAGTGGGTGGGGATTGAGACATGTTTATGGGAATGTCGGGTAAACCTGGTCCTATGGTCAGCTCATGCAGCTGGTGAGCTTGGCCCATGGCTATTAAATGTGGGCTTTGCTGGTGCATTTTTAATAAAAAACCTTGTGGCTTTCATTTTCCCTGTTGTGTTTTGCTGCTTTTTCTCTCCTCATCTCACACCTCCCAGGCTGGTGACTGAAATGAAAATATCTAGATTAGATTCTGAGTCACTTACACTGCCGGGTGGTGGGAAATCTGAAAACTTCTGTAAAGATTTACCCTGAAAGTTCTTCTGGCAAACTCCTGTTGTGATTTCCAGGCAGCAATTGTTAACATGTCAAGGGCATAGACAACTTTTATTTTTTATTTTTGGGAGGAAGGTGTCTAGAGTTACATAATAATTAAACACTAGTTATTGAATATTGCTGCAGTGAGCAGTTTTGTAGCATAACCAAATGTATCCACTTTTAATAAAGTGAGTTAAATGAGCTTCTGTTCTAAACCTAGCGTTTCCTTTGTTTAGTAATGCACCCCCAACATTGGGGGAGGAGGGGAGAGTTAAACCTTCTCCCGTTGTCTAGGCCCAAGTATATATGGTGAATCAGAACCTTTTAACAACAGTTTGTAGTAAAATTATGATCCAGTTTGTTATTAACAGATTCAGAGAAGCTTGAAATGAGCCCTCTTAGTTCTTCTAGTCCATTGCCCAGGGTCAGTGCAGAACGATCCCTGACATGGTCCCGTCCAGCCTGGTTTTAAATGTGTCAGAAGTTGGGGCTCCCTCACTTGAGAGTCTTCCAAGGGCTGGAGACCTCATTTTGCTAAATTTCAAATGGCTCCACCAAATTCAGCCTGAGATTCACTCCACCCCTAGCCCCAGGGAAGTTTCTAGATTAATAGCAGAACATGCATTTGTGAGGCTTTGGCTCTGTTTTGCTAAGGGAAGACTCTGCTGTTTTTTTACTCTTAACTTTATCCGAGGAACAGGTAAAGGATGAATTATGAGCAAGTAGCTGTATTGTTTGCATAGCACAGGCTTCCCATTGGTTAGGCAGACATGCTTTTAAATTACCTCGCCCTTGAAAAGCCATGGTTAACTTAAAGGAAGAGATATCAGGTATTGAGGACGGCTTGGAACACGCAGCGGTTAGTGGCTCCAATGGAAGGACAGGGTTGGAGTGACGGAACAGAGCTCACGGCAGGGGACTGAATGGCACGGCATGGCATAGACCTCGGGTTGGTTGCGGCGCAGCTGGGCTCCCTCTATTGTCCTGCCAATGTGCCTCCCTTGGGTCTGGAGGAGCCTATTCTAGAGGCTGTTCTGGGTGTGGCCATTCTGCTGAGGCTGCCGCCAAAGCCGCAGTTGTAGAGGGAGGTTGCGTGGTGCGGACACTTGTGGAACAGGGACTGAACTGGGGCCCAGGACTCATATCCCGTGGGCCCCTGAACAGCCAGAATGAAACAGGAGAACCTGTCCCACCCGTTGTTACTGCATAATCTCTGGTTACTCATGTGAGGGCTCCAGTGTGTCTGAGGGCTGGTTAGTAGCTGCTACTTGCCTGCCTACGCATAGGAAGCTCTGTGTGAGCAGTTACCAAGGAGAGCAGGGGTCCGGGTCCTGGTCCTGGTCTGTGACTAGGGCTCCTCGGCTCTACACTACGGTAATGCAGATAACAACTAATCCCCCTCCAGCTGAGCAGCTCAGGAGACGGACATATAGTCATGCTGTTGTGAAAACGCTGGGAGGGACGTATGCATGTAATTCACCAACAAGACTAAAAAAACCAATTGGGCCAAAGGCAAAGCTCCCCCTCCTAAACCCGCTAACATGGGCTGCTCACCGCACCGACCCAGCCCTGCGTGTGTGGGTGAGCGGCGCCAGGGCATGGTTTTGACACAGGAGAAGGGGTCCTATAATTACAGACCTCTCTCCTGCTAGGGCCTTATCTGCTTCCCGACATGTCCAGAACCAGGCAAAGGCCGCGGCTGTGTCCTCATAGCCCTCCCCCTTTTACTTGGCAAAAGGGCCCAGACTGCTTACCCGGCTGGCCCCATCCCACTGAGGTTGCTGACACCTGCCCTGGCTGCCTGGGAGCCACTGAAGGTCCCTGAGTGACCAGGCTCTGCACCTACACAAAGTCAGAGCAGGGAGTGCTGGGAGACCTAGGAGCAGTGTCCTCAGGCAGGTTGGGCCCAGACACACTTCTCTAAACCTCCCTCCCTGCTTGCCCCCTGTGCACACGCGGCACCTCTGTGTACAGCCAAACCACTATAGCTTGCACACGTACGCACATTGCACACGCCCTGCTGACAGGCTGGAAAGTACAAGCCATGTCCTTGCGCTGACCTTTGGGTGCCCTTCGCGAAGCCATCGGAAAGGATTTCTCATTGTGCAGTCTCAGGGCTTCCAGGGAATTACTCAGCAAGCTGGAATTATGCACTGTGTATGTGACCCCCCTGTTCCCCCCACCCTCCTCTCCCAGCTCTGGAGCCGGACCGGTCCAAGAGATATGTTGCCAGGGTGACAGCGAGGTGTGATGGATGGACAGAGAGTGGCTGCGGAGTGGCAGGGCCGCTGGTCAGTAACCCAGGGCTATGTTTATAAGAAGGAAGAGGCTGTTTCCTGGAGCTAACATAATGCAGCTCTAAAAAAGGCAGGGGAAATACATCATGCAAGGAGAGCGCAGCCATGGGAGGGGAGGGCTGCTGGGGAGCCCAGCACCAGAGAGAGCCTCCAGGTCAAGGTGCCTTTGACAGGGCCTTTTTTATAGGCCATTTGCGTGAGAGTTTGCTGCTGTTTCTCTGTAGCCCTGACAGCAGCTCAAGGCCCAGCCGGGGTTTAGGGAAGGTCTAATCTAAACCGCCACTTTCCAGCCCTTCAGCACAAGACCCGCTGATTTATTTAGAAAATAAATAACAAATGCTGACTATTGTTTAACTGCTGTAAAGTGACAGTCCCCCATTAGGAGCCGGCCCCGCGCCCTGTCCCACTGCACACACAGCTTGGTTCTCAGAGGTGTTGGTGTCCAAGACAAAGGAGTTCAGCTGCCACGGAAACAAGAAGATGAATTTATTGGGAAGGGAAAGTCTCCTTCTCATCCTCTTCTACCTTCTGCCTGGTGCAAGGGAGACCCCGCTCTACACTACAATGGTTCCAGATGCAAGGGGGGAGAAACCAAGCCCAGCTCAAAGACATAAGTGTCAAGAAGTTCCCCAGTCCTTCTTTCTCCATGTGGCTCTCATGGATTAACACAGTGCTAACCTTGTTCCCACAACCCCCTAGTGCCAAGGGGCCATTCACATACACAAACACCCATGCTTCTTCCGAGGCGAATAGCCGTAAAACTGGTTCCCCATTTCACCCCCAATCCAGACTGGCTCTTCCCACCTCTGAACAGGAGGGATGCCCATTGGGATAGTAGCTGGCATGAATCCAGGGCTCACACTCAGGAATTCACACAGGAAATCAGAGATGAAGAAGACCTATGAGATCACCCACTCCATCTGCCAGGAGCCAGAGCTGTGTATTTCCCAGTCTAGTTTTAAATGTCTCAAGGAACAGGGTTCCCCCTCTTCACTTGAGATGAAGCCCGGTACATCCTGCCGTGGGGAAAGTTTTCCTCACGCTCAGACTAATTTTCCCTTTATAATTTTATCCCATTTAGCTCCTAGTTAACCCTCCTGGACCCATCCCAAAGAACTGCTCTCCCTCCTGGGTGGTGAAGCCCTTCAGCTATTTGCAGACCACAAGTGCTACTTAGCCAGACTAGACAGATTTTGCTCTTTCTATAACTTGGATCTTCCAGGCTCTTCTTGGCACTCCCACTAATTTGTCAACATCCCAGGGATGGCCCTGTGCCTGGGCCCACTGAAGCTGGTGGCAAAACCCCCACTGAAAGGATTTGGCCAACGGAGTGACTATGACCTGCCTGCTCCATGTCTCTGTCTTTATCTTTATCTTGTCTAATCTTTTCATACTGTGCACCTCACCATGGTGTCTGAACATCTCATGGTATGTACAGCTCCTACTGGCAGTGGCCTTTCTTTGCAGGCATGTCCCATTGCTAACTCACATCTAGTCTGCTCTCCCCTGGGTCTTGTTCATCCTTAATAAGCTGAGCTGCTCAATGTTTCCACCACAAAATATTTGAAAATTTAATTTGAAAATTTTTCTTTACATTTTTTCAATTTTCTATGGGGAAATTTTCCAATTAAATCTTATATTTCATTTTGTTTCAGTTCCCAAAAATGTTATTTCAATTTTAATTTCAAATTTTGTTTCATTTTGATTACATGTTTTAAAACTAAAAAATGAGTGACATTTGATATTCAGAATTTTTGGTTTTTTTCCATTTGTGCCTCCTTTTTTCTCCCTTTCTCCTTTTTTGTACTGAACACAGCAGCAGGAATGATGTCTGAGGTTTGGATTTTTTTTCATTTTTCTTTTGCTGCTTCATAACTTTCCAAAAGTTGGAGAAGTTTAGAAAAGTGACAGTGAATAAAATGAAAAAAAAAAGAAAAGAAAAAGAAAAAGAAAAACCAACCCAAACTAAACCATGGAGATCATTCACTCTGTTGCAATATAGGACAGAAAGGGGAAAAATAAAAAACACCAACATTTTTAAATTTTGAAAAGCTTTTTGGTTTTGAAACTGAAACAAAACAAATATTTTGATTTGAAATGAATTGAAAACTTTTCTTTCAAAATTTTGTGTTGAAAATTTAAACATGTAATTGAAAATTATATTTTATTTTGAATTTTTTCAGTGAACTCTCATTTTGGGAAGAAAATGTTTTAGTCAGTAAATTCTGACCAGTGTTGTTAATATTAATGCTCTGGGGCCCAGAATTCTCCCTCCCAGCGAGTATCTGGGTTTGGATTATTTTCTCTCAGGTGCATTAGCTGCATGTTCCCCAAGCTGATTCTGATTTGTGCCCGTGTTTTTAATCTCTGTCGCTCTGTTTGGATGAGTCCTTTGTCCTCAGTGTTATTCACAACGCCATTTTCCTAGCTTATGGATGGAGATTGTACTTAACACTGATCCCTGAACAAGCTGAATATTATTCAGTGATTTTTTTCTCCGTATGAGCCCAGCTTGATAGCTGGCTGAATACTAGTTACTGACTAGTTTTTATGTCTGGTATTTGGCCATCTCTAAATGACATGTACCATTGGTCTCAGGTTAGGGTCTTTTACCCAGGTTTCAGTCCACATCACTGCGTTCTTTAGCAAGTTGGGCAGAATTAACTTTTCAGCTCAGGTTTTCAGGAGACAGCAATGAATGATTTTCTAAAATCCACATTTTAAAAAGTTTGCCCGGTCGGACATATTCCTTACAGCCGCCAGGGCTGCCTATTGCTCATGGCTGGTATTAATTTATATTCTGGTGGCACAAAGAGGATTCAGTCAGGTGTCAACAACCCTTTATGCTAGGTGTTGTGCAGACATATAAAAAAAGACACAATCTCTGGCCCTGAAGAGTTTAAGACAAGATCCCACAACTGAATGTAACCAACAGGAAGAGATCAGGGGAAGGAGGGGGAAGAGGACACTGCTGAGATCATACACTAACATAGTCTAGCAATGATCCAAACTATTATTTTAAAAACCACTGCTTATTACAACTTTTTCAACTACGTAGATTTGTCATCCCCCCCCGAATATTTGCTCCATTGTCTTACTAGGGACAGGAGTTAGCTCCGCTGGACAGCGATAGCTTTTCTGTCAGGTTCTTAAAAAGAAAAGGAGGACTTGTGGCACCTTAGAGACTAACCAATTTCTTTGAGCATGAGCTTTCGTGAGCTACATCCGATGAAGTGAGCTGTAGCTCACGAAAGCTCATGCTCAAATAAATTGGTTAGTCTCTAAGGTGCCACAAGTCCTCCTTTTCTTTTTGCGAATACAGACTAACACGGCTGTTACTCTGAAACCTGTCAGGTTCTGAAGTTCAGTGTTATATTTGCTCCTCTCCGGTCTGTCAGTGCCTCCCAAGTTGGTGAAGCTATTTCTAAATGAACCGTCAGTGCGGTGCAGCTAATTCCCTTATTATGCAGTGCTGGCTGGTGCGCATGTGGTTAGATTTCCTACGTGTTCCCTTACCTGCCTTCGACACAGGGTTATTTTACAGGGCTTGCTTCATTTCCTCATTGTTCAATGTTCTTCTCTTTGTTTTGTCTAGTGGCAGGCAGATTTTTAAAATTGCAGTATCTGGGGCTGTTTTTGAGTTCTTATTCGCTTCACCCCCCCTCCTCATTCATTAGTGTGTAAGGGGCTGTTCCTTTGACACACTGCTGCAGCCTGTGAGAGGAGCGGCTCGCACCCCATGCTAGGAGTTGGACATGACTTCACTTGTCTGTGATTATAGCTCTGGGAGTTCTCTCCTTTGGCTGAGTGACATTTCGGGACCATTTGCATTTTCGTGTCAATCTCTGCGAATTGTTGGGCATCTTTTCTGATCAGACAAAGGGAAAAACTGAGTGTTTCCCCAGCAGGAGGCCACGGTGTGATGAGTGAAACAGCAGGAATGAGACAGGTTTCAGAGTAGCAGCCGTGTTAGTTTGTGTCCGCAAAAAGAACAGGAGGACTTGTGGCACCTTAGAGACTAACCAATTTATTTGAGCATCCTCTTTTATTTATTTATTATTTATTATTTATTTATTTATTTATTATTTATTATTCAGCATCCTCTGCCCCTCCGTGCGCTTCCCACAGCGAGTCCACCCAGGCGGGGTCTGGGGAAGCCAGAGGGTCCTGCCCCCCAACTGCGCAGTCAGACGTGACTCTTAACCAGCCAGTAAAACAGAGGTTTATTAGACGACAGGAACATGGTCTAAAACAGAGCTTGTAGGTAGAGAACAGGACCCCTCAGCCGGGTCCATTTTGGGAGGCAGTGAGCCAGACAACCATGTCTGCCCTTCACTCCACATCCCCAGCCAGCCCCAACTGACTCACCCTCCAGCCCCTCCTCCCCTGGGCTTTGTCCCTTTCCTGGGCCAGGATCATAGAATCATAGAATCATAGAATATCAGGGTTGGAAGGGACCCCTGAAGGTCATCTAGTCCAACCCCCTGCTCGAAGCAGGACCAATTCCCAGTTAAATCATCCCAGCCAGGGCTTTGTCAAGCCTGACCTTAAAAACCTCTAAGGAAGGAGATTCTACCACCTCCCTAGGTAACGCATTCCAGTGTTTCACCACCCTCTTAGTGAAAAAGTTTTTCCTAATATCCAATCTAAACCTCCCCCACTGCAACTTGAGACCATTACTCCTCGTTCTGTCATCTGCTACCATTGAGAACAGTCTAGAGCCATCCTCTTTGGAACCCCCTTTCAGGTAGTTGAAAGCAGCTATCAAATCCCCCCTCATTCTTCTCTTCTGCAGGCTAAACAATCCCAGCTCCCTCAGCCTCTCCTCATAACTCATGTGTTCCAGACCCCTAGTCATTTTTGTTGCCCTTCACTGGACTCTCTCCAATTTATCCACATCCTTCTTGTAGTGTGGGGCCCAAAACTGGACACAGTACTCCAGATGAGGCCTCACCAATGTCGAATAGAGGGGAACGATCACGTTCCTCGATCTGCTCGCTATGCCCCTACTTATACATCCCAAAATGCCATTGGCCTTCTTGGCAACAAGGGCACACTGCTGACTCATATCCAGCTTCTCGTCCACTGTCACCCCTAGGTCCTTTTCCGCAGAACTGCTGCCTAGCCATTCGGTCCCTAGTCTGTAGCTGTGCATTGGGTTCTTCCGTCCTAAGTGCAGGACCCTGCACTTATCCTTATTGAACCTCATCAGATTTCTTTTGGCCCAATCCTCCAATTTGTCTAGGTCCTTCTGTATCCTATCCCTCCCCTCCAGCGTATCTACCACTCCTCCCAGTTTAGTATCATCCGCAAATTTGCTGAGAGTGCAATCCACACCATCCTCCAGATCATTTATGAAGATATTGAACAAAACTGGCCCCAGGACCGACCCTTGGGGCACTCCACTTGATACCGGCTGCCAACTAGACATGGAGCCATTGATCACTACCCGTTGAGCCCGACAATTTAGCCAGCTTTCTACCCACCTTATAGTGCATTCATCCAGCCCATACTTCCTTAACTTGCTGACAAGAATACTATGGGAGACCGTGTCAAAAGCTTTGCTAAAGTCAAGAAACAACACATCCACTGCTTTCCCTTCATCCACAGAACCAGTAATCTCATCATAAAAGGCGATTAGATTAGTCAGGCATGACCTTCCCTTGGTGAATCCATGCTGGCTGTTCCTGATCACTTTCCTCTCATGCAAGTGCTTCAGGATTGATTCTTTGAGGACCTGCTCCATGATTTTTCCAGGGACTGAAGTGAGGCTGACTGGCCTGTAGTTCCCAGGATCCTCCTTCTTCCCTTTTTTAAAGATTGGCACTACATTAGCCTTTTTCCAGTCATCCGGGACTTCCCCGGTTCGCCACGAGTTTTCAAAGAAAATGGCCAATGGCTCTGCAATCACAGCCGCCAATTCCTTCAGCACTCTCGGATGCAACTCGTCCGGCCCCATGGACTTGTGCACGTCCAGCTTTTCTAAATAGTCCCTAACCACCTCTATCTCCACAGAGGGCTGGCCATCTCTTCCCCATTTTGTGATGCCCAGCGCAGCAGTCTGGGAGCTGACCTTGTTAGTGAAGACAGAGGCAAAAAAAGCATTGAGTACATTAGCTTTTTCCACATCCTCTGTCACTAGGTTGCCTCCCTCATTCAGTAAGGGGCCCACACTTTCCTTGGCTTTCTTCTTGTTGCCAACATACCTGAAAAAACCCTTCTTGTTACTCTTAACATCTCTTGCTAGCTGCAGCTCCAGGTGCGATTTGGCCCTCCTGATAACATTCCTACATGCCCGAGCAATATTTTTATACTCTTCCCTGGTCATATGTCCAACCTTCCACTTCATCGGATGCATTCAGTGAAAGCTTATGCTCAAATAAATTGGTTAGTCTCTAAGGTGCCACACATACTCCTTTTCTTTTTGCGGACACAGACTAACACGGCTGCTACTCTGAAACCTGGTGAAAGGGAGTTCCCAGACTGCATTAGGAGCAAGGCTCCCCCATCAAAAGTTGAAATCACTGAGAACGGAAATCACTGGAAGCTGTGGGACCTCAGGACATTCCAGAACTTGAAGTGGGCTGAGCGGAGCAGCAGCAGGAGGGTGGGAGGTGAACTCATGTGAATGCACCTCTGAACTCTGAGTTTTCACTGACCAAAGCCAACAGGTGTGAGTGAGGGGAGAGACCGGGGGGGCACGTTACAGTGACTTGTGGTTGTTGGACTGAAGACCCTGAGGTAAAGGACTCTGCCCAATGTACTCTGGGGCGGGTGTTTCGCTCATGGCCCTTATGCTTCTGCATCCTGCTTGTGGCATTTTTCCAAGTTAATGCTGGGCTCCTTCCCCCCTTTTTATTAAAAGTTTCTTTTCTACACACAGATTCCGTGTTTGCGAGAGGGGAACTATTGCCTCTGAGAAGCACTCAGGTGTGTAATTTCCCCAGGTTACTGGGTGGGGCTCAAGCCGGTTCTTGTGATATTATTAAAAAGGAACCCCTTGATACTGAACCCGGCCCTTGTCCCTGCTGACTCCACCTGAAAAAAGGGTTACATCAACATGAACCTTAGAATATTTTCAAGTCCCCCTGTGTGACGAAGTGGGACTGTTCTTAATGTTTCCTCTGAATACTGTAGGGGTGCCTCAGTTTCCCCTAGGCATTTCTCAAGTCTCTAGGGGGTGGGATAAGGAGGTGTAATTGTTGCAGAGCAAGGGGCCAGTGTAATAAATGGCCGACACTCTGTCTCCTGGCAACTGATGGCCTGGCCCTTCCCCCCTGCAAGGTGAGAGCGAAAGGGTTGGAGAACAAAGGAATCAGGTGACCTCCTGAGAGGAAAGTGATCAGGAACAGCCAGCATGGATTCACCAAGGGAAGGTCATGCCTGACTAATCTAATCGCCTTTTATGATGAGATTACTGGTTCTGTGGATGAAGGGAAAGCAGTGGATGTATTGTTTCTTGACTTTAGCAAAGCTTTTGACACGGTCTCCCATAGTATTCTTGTCAGCAAGTTAAGGAAGTATGGGCTGGATGAATGCACTATAAGGTGGGTAGAAAGCTGGCTAGATTGTCGGGCTCATCGGGTAGTGATCAATGGCTCCATATCTAGTTGGCAGCCGGTATCAAGTGGAGTACCCCAAGGGTCGGTCCTGGGGCCGGTTTTGTTCAATATCTTCATAAATGATCTGGAGGATGGTGTGGATTGCACTCTCAGCAAATTTGCGGATGATACTAAACTGGGAGGAGTGGTAGATACGCTGGAGGAGAGGGATAGGATACAGAAGGACCTAGACAAATTGGAGGATTGGGCCAAAAGAAATCTGATGAGGTTCAATAAGGATAAGTGCAGGATCCTGCACTTAGGACGGAAGAACCCAATGCACAGCTACAGACTAGGGACCGAATGGCTAGGCAGCAGTTCTGCGGAAAAGGACCTAGGGGTGACAGTGGACGAGAAGCTGGATATGAGTTAGCAGTGTGCCCTTGTTGCCAAGAAGGCCAATGGCATTTTGGGATGTATAAGTAGGGGCATAGCGAGCAGATCGAGGGACGTGATCGTTCCCCTCTATTCGACATTGGTGAGGCCTCATCTGGAGTACTGTGTCCAGTTTTGGGCCCCACACTACAAGAAGGATGTGGATAAATTGGAGAGAGTCCAGCGAAGGGCAACAAAAATGATTAGGGGACTGGAACACATGAGTTATGAGGAGAGGCTGAGGGAGCTGGGATTGTTTAGCCTGCAGAAGAGAAGAATGAGGGGGGATTTGATAGCTGCTTTCAACTACCTGAAAGGGGGTTCCAAAGAGGATGGCTCTAGACTGTTCTCAATGGTAGCAGATGACAGAACGAGGAGTAATGGTCTCAAGTTGCAGTGGGGAAGGTTTAGATTGGATATTAGGAAAAACTTTTTCACTAAGAGGGTGGTGAAACACTGGAATGCGTTACCTAGGGAGGTGGTAGAATCTCCTTCCTTAGAGGTTTTCAAGGTCAGGCTTGACAAAGCCCTGGCTGGGATGATTTAACTGGGAATTGGTCCTGCTTCGAGCAGGGGGTTGGACTAGATGACCTTCAGGGGTCCCTTCCAACTCTGAGATTCTATGATTCTACGATTCTATGATCCTGGCCCAGGAAAGGGACAAAGCCCAGGGGAGGAGGGGCTGGAGGGTGAGTCAGTTGGGGCTGGCTGGGGATGTGGAGCGAAGTGCAGACGTGGTTGTCTGGCTCACTGCCTCCCAAAATGGACCCGGCTGAGGGGTCCTGTTCTCTACCTACAAGCTCTGTTTTAGACCATGTTCCTGTCGTCTAATAAACCTCTGTTTTACTGGCTGGTTAAGAGTCACGTCTGACTGCGCAGTTGGGGGGCAGGACCCTCTGGCTTCCCCAGACCCCGCCTGGGTGGACTCGCTGTGGGAAGCGCACAGAGGGGCAGAGGATGCTGAATGCTCCGATGTCAGACCTAGGAAGGTGGAAGCTGTGTGAGCTTCTTGCCCTGCAGACAGGCTGCTCCCAGAGAGGGGACTTCACCAGAGTCCTGCCTGGCTTCGTAGGGAGCAGTTCCAGAGCATTGCCCGGGGACTCCATGACACCCTGTCCTCTGGCAAGGACCTGGAGTACAGAGTAGAACGGGGAGAATAGAACATAGAATTTCATAGACTCCATGATAATGTATGAATGAATCACAGAAATTAGAGAAGGAGAAGATCACTTTGGCTGTGTTCAGTCCATGCCTCCGGCCAATGCAGAGTTGTTCCCTATAGGATATTTGGTGTCCTGTCCAGTTGTAACTCTCTCCAAGGATGGGTTTCCTCCACTTCTCTTGGGAGACTGTTTTACAGTCAGAAATCTCTCTATTAGGAAGTTTTTCTATTATTCAGCCTAAATCTCCCTGGTCTTCTGATGTCCCTTCCATTTCTCTACACCTGTATGGTATTACAGTGCTCGGAATGGTATGTACTTCATGAGCTGCCTCCTAAATGTCTCAGAGCAAGGCTCTCACCCCATTGCTCCATGCCTGTCTATTTATATCGTGCCCAAAACTGGGATTTGAGGTGAAGCCCACAAGTAAATACGCTTTTTGTTGGTGGGTTTGTTTTGCTGCATCGCTGTGGTGTTGCCAACTTGTGCTTAGTTTGTGTTTCACTGTCTCCCCCAAGTCTTGTGTTCACTGTGGTTTATTTTTTTGATTTGCAAAATGGTGATAAGAGCTGTCTGCCACCTGCTGGGTGTGTAAAGATCAATGTTCTAATGTTTGCACAGGGTTGTGAAAATGAGAAGTGCTGTATGAATTCTTGTATTCTGATTAATAACACAATGTGTTCTCGTTTCATCACCACATCGTTTCAGAGAGTTTAAGGTCAGAAGTTCCCATTTACTGTACAGTGTTAGTTTTTTAATCAGAATGTCGTGCGGTACCAAGTCAGCCGTCTCACAAAAATGTAAGGATATTACATCTACCAGTTACCTTTACCACTAGCTTCTTATAACTCCCTGTTTATGATCCTTCGGGCAGTTTCCAGTCCATATGGATGTCTCATATCCAAACCCGTTTGAATTAAATTTTCAAGTAAAATTTCATGGGGCACTATTATAAGATAGAGATGGAATAACAATAATTTGCCCTTATATGGTGCAATTGACCCCAAAGTGCTTTGTAACTATAACCATACTGCACCACTGAAATGCAGCCTCCTCTGGGGCATAGTATAGCAACAACTATCTGGTGCACGGCTGCAAACTCTACAGTGTGCTAAAGACAGGAGGGCCAGGCCCCATGCTGGTTAACAGGTAACCTTTCAGCTAGGACTCTACCTGTCTTCTGTATATACACATGCAAGATCACATCTACTTGAGCTTTGGAGGTGCTGATGCCAGTTAAAGATCCTCACATCTTCATGTGCCCTTTATAGAATCCAGCATCTCTGCATTTGCCAGTAATTGAATGTGCACCCCCAATGGATTTTGTGGGTACAGATTGTAACCCTGGTATGTGCTGGAGTGTCAGACTGGTGAGTGTGTAACTGCTAGAATGTTGGCTGGCACATGTAGATGGAGAACAGGTGGGGCAGGGTGTTCTGGGGGCCCCGAGGATGCAGGTGTTAGACTGAACACACAGGTGTTTGTCCTTACCAAGCATGGGTGACAGTGCTGGGGGAAGACAATTTTGCGTGTGCACAAGCAGATGCTGTCCATTGCAACTTACCTGAGAATGGGCCCCGGCAGACTCTAATGTCCACACAGAGCAGGCAGGGCCTGGGGTTTGAAGGTCTCCTCTCATGACATCCTGCTGAGTCCCCTTCCCTCACTAATCTTGTCATTCTATTCAAAACAGTCCTCGAGGGGTTGTTTTGTTTGGCGAGGCCTGTTATTTACAAACCCCATCCTGCTTATAGCTCATGGTTTCATTATCCTCTAGATGTTTACAGAGATCCTTTGCTATTATTTTCCCGGGGACCCCAGTGAGTCTCTCCAGACAGTCATTGTCTGGCTCCTCCTCTCCCACCCCCACATCCTTTTTACAGATCGGTACATTTCCCCCTCAGCCCACTGCTATCCCCTGCGTCTCCGAGGTCATTGTCAGTGTCCTGCTGACTTGGTTAGCTAACGTCAGCAACACCCGAAGGTGCATCTCACCTGGAACTGTGGAGTGTGTACGTTCTGCTTTCCTACCCTGCTTTCTATTAAGAGCTGGTTTTACAAGGTTGGACTCAATTCCTGATGGTCTTTTCTTCTTGTCCTTGTTTTCTTGCTAAAGGCAGATTTTTTAAAAGTGATTCAGAAGTCTCTCCGCTATCCCCTTCCCTGATCTATTTGTGGAAGCCTTTCTTACCCCCCTCACTCCATTTGGTACATTTTCACTGCCCTTGTCTTGTCCCGGCAACTGTCACTGGCCCTATGCGTTTGTGTGTGGCGGGTTCCTTCTTACTCTTAGGTTCTTGATCACTTGTGAAGCCGTATGGGCCAGTCCTTAATCCCCACATTCAGCTTTGTCAAAGCACTTCCGGTTTACTGCACCTTAATGCCTTAGGCTTCTCCAGCCCGCTTGCATACTCATGAGCCAAATCCTGAGTGCGTTGCCCCACTTTTACTCAATCTTTACTGAGACAAACTCCCACTGACTGGGTGAAAAGTGAATAACGGGCTCAGGTCAGGTCTGGGCCCAGAGGCTCTAAGCCTCAGGTCTGGGGCAGAGGGTTGGGGTGCAGGACGGGGTGCAGGTTGACAACCCTCCAGGTTTCACCAGGACTCTCCTGAAATCAGGCTTTATCTCCCAGAGGCTACTGAACCCAAACTGGGAGATTTTAGGCTGCTAAAAGTCTGGTGGCACAGCAGGGCTAAGGCAGGCTCCCTGCTTGCTTTGGCCCCATACAGCTTCCAGAAGCGGCCAGCACGTCCTTGCAGCCCCTGGGGAGGGAGGCCAGGGGGTCTCTGTGCGCTGCTCCCGCCCCAAGCGCCGACTCCGCAGCTCCCATTGGCTGGGAACTGTGGCCAAAGGGAGCTGTGGGGGCGGTGCCTTCAGGCAGCAGCAGCACAAGGAGCTCCCTGGTCCCTGCACGGATGTGCCAGCTACTTCCAGGAGTGGCGCGGAGCCAGTGTAGGCAGGGAACCTGCCTTAGCCCTGCTGCGCTGCTGACCAAGAGCTGCCCGAGGTAAGTACTACCCGGCTGGAGCCCACATTCCAACCCCCTACCCCAGCCCTGAGCCCCCTCCAGCACCCAAACTCCCTCCCAGAGCCTGCACCCCACACACCGTCCTGCACCCCAAGCCCCTGCCCCAGTCCGATTAAAGTGAATGAGGGTGGGGGAGAGCGAGCAACTGAGAGAGGGGGGATGGCGTGAATGGGGAGGGCCCTCAGAGAAGGGGCGGAGCAGAGGGTGGGGCAAGGGTGTTTGGGTTTGTGTGATTAGACAGTGGGCAATCCTAGGTCTAGGCTTCCATGCCTTCTGAACTGTTACCTTCTGCGAATGCCCATCACTTATGTTGAACTCAATCAGTGTGCAGACAGTGTTGCCAACTTCTCTGGGATGTTTGTACTCCCAGTGGGTCCCTCTCTCTCGGGAAGAAGCCAATGCAGGGAGGATTTCGCTGCGATCGGACCTGCTTGCTTCATGGACTCAGACTAGAAGCTGAGTCAGGCAGAACCCAAGTTTGGCCTTTTAATTTTATTCTCCATCTGCTGCCTCTCTTTGTCTGGTGGAAGCACTTGCCGATGAAGCTCCTTCCTCTCCACCTTCTCTCTCTAGCTTGGATCCAACCTACTTTCCTCACTCCACTTGGGACTGCAGGGATCTTGGAGCAGGTCCATCCCCATTGCCCCACCTGCAGTTCTCTTCCTCGGTCTCTGCAGCCTCACCTCCCTTGACTCCTGTCACAGGACCTGTAAATGGGGATTCCCAGGGGATTCCTCACCCATCCCATCACAACCCTAGCACCAAGAAGGCAGTGCAGTACCTTGTATCCCTGTTCTTTCTCTCTCTCTCAGATCTCCAAGGCCACACTCCTCGCTCCTCAGTCACCAGGCAGGACCGTGTGCCTCCTCTTCCTCACCCCATTAGCTGGGGAGGGGTTACTGTCTGCTCTCAGCCTCTTCTTAGACTGAGATTCAGAGGGAATGTGGAATGAGAGGAAACTCAATAAATGAAGAGTCCTGTGCTGATGGAGAAGGGAGGGAGTGAGGGTAAGTCCCAGTGGAGGGACAGCTACTCAGAGAAGACCCAGTCAGAGAGGGATATTGGCAAGAGTCACTATTACGCCTGCGTCCCAAGAAAACAATTATCAGAATCCCTGCTCAGCACAGCAGTGAACGAACGTCTGTCTCTGCTCTCCACTGACGTGAGCACCATTGACTGTGAGGTCAGACTCTGCTACTTTTACTCCTGTGGAGTAGTGCCTTACTTGGGTCCTGATCCAGAGCTCAGCAAAGTTGGTGGAAAGATGCTGTGACAGGGTCGGGCCGGATGCCTACAGGAGAGTAATAGAAGGCATATATATTAGCCCCAGGTTAAGTAGGTCCCTTTTCCATGGGTGAGGTAACAGGGAAGGTTCCAGAACATTGAGGAACCTTCTGGAGATAATTAAGACAGACAGGCTGATTAGAACACCTGCAGCCAATCAAGAAGCTGCTAAAATCAATTAAGGCAGGCTGATCAGGGCACCTGGGTTTAAAAAGGAGCTCACTTCAATTTGTGGTGTGCGTATGAGGAGCTGGGAGGAAGAGGCACTAGGAGCCGAGAGTGGGAACGCGGACTGTTGGAGGACTGAGGTGGACAAGCATTATCAGACACCAGGAGGAAGGTCCTGTGGTGAGGATAAAGAAGGTGTTGGGAGGAGGCCATGGGGAAGTAGCCCAGGGAGTTGTAGCTGTCACACAGCTGTTCCAGGAGGCACTCTAGACAGCTGCATTCCACAGCGCCCTGGGCTGGAACCTGGAGTAGAGGGCAGGCCCGGGTTCCCCCCAAACCTCCCAACTCCTGGTCAGACACAGGAGGAGTTGACATGGACTGTGGGTTCACGAAAACATCCAAACTGAGGGCTGCCATGAAGCTCCAAGGCGAGCAAATCTGCCAATAAGCACAAGACCCACCAAGGTAGAGGAGGAACTTTGTCACAATGACTAATGGGCTTCGGACCAGAACTCCCTGGGTGGGACTGCTTGCAGGGCAAAGTCCATGTAATTGAGTAAGGGTGGCTAAATCTGGCCCATAGTAAGTATAGAAAATGTGCCATTAGATTGATGGTGTTGTTTGTATGGCCCAGTAAGTGTAAAGCACAGACTCTGGTTACTCTCTTGTCCTCTTCATCGCTTGTCAGCTCTGTATAGCCACGCTGCCGGGAGCTGGCCTGGCCTGTAGCACAAGGCCACAGACAGTGTTGGAGGCTGTTGTGTACCTAGGAATGTAGGAATTGCCAGACTGGCCCAGACACAAGGTCCATCCAGTCCAGAATCCTGCCTCTGATGCTGCAGGGGAAATTGTAGGAATTTGGAGTGTGGGATAACCTGCCTCCGCACAGATCTCGTCCCGCTCTCTGATAGCACCCTGAATTTAACCTGATCAGTACTGGAAGCAAATTTCTAGCCTGGAGTTCCAGCTTTGCTCCCTGTGACGAAGTGGGACTGTTCTTAATGGTTCCTCTGAATAGTGTGGGGGTGCCTCAGTTTCCCCTAGGCAGTTCTTAAGTATCTAGGTGGTGGGGTAAGGGTGTATGATCATTGCAGAGCCCTAGAGGGCAGGTGTGTGCAGGGGTCTGGACACAGAGAATGGTTGACACCCTGTTTCCTGGCAACTGATGGCCTGGGCCCTTCCCTCCTGCAAGGTGAGAGCTAAAGGGCTGGAGAGCAAAGGAATCAGGTGACCTCCTGGCCCCGGAAAGGGACAAAGCCCAGAGGAGCCGGGGCTGGAGGAAGTTTCAGTTTTGGGGCTGGCTGGGACATGGAGTGAAGTGCAGTCGTGGTTGTCTGGCTCACTGCCCCCCAGAATGGACCCAGCTGAGGGGTCCTGTTCTCTGCACCTGCAAACTCTGTTTTAGACCATGTTCCTGTCGTCTAATAAACCTCTGTTTTACTGGCTGGCTGAGAGTCACGTTTGACTGCGGAGTTGGGGTGCAAGGCACTCTGGCTTTCCCAGGACCCCGCCTGGGCGGACTCGCTGTGGGAAGCGCACAGAGGGGCAGAGGATGCTGAATGCTCCGAGATCAGACCCAGAAAGGTGGAAGTTGTGTGAGCTGTGTGTCCTGCAGACAGTCTGCTCACAGAAAGGAGACTTCCCCAGAGTCCTGACTGGCTTCATGGGGAGCAGTTCCAGAGCATCGCCTGGGGAATCCGTGACATTTGGTGGTAGCGGTGGGATGTACTGCACCCCGTGGACGGCGCTTCCTGCAGTAAGTGACTGGGGAGCAGTAAAACGAAGGGGGATTGACGGGGACCAGGCGTGCTGAAGGTGCAGAGAGAGACGGTTCAGGGGGTGGTTAACCCCTGGGAGTGTGTGACCAGAGAGAAGGACTTTTGCAGTAACAGGGTCCCCCGGGGATTGCAGCGAGCGGTCCCGGGGCGGAGGATTTGTGCAGCTGGAGGAGGATGACTGCTCTAAGGAACAGATTCCTGACCCCAAATGGGGCTATAGTAGGATCTGGGAGCAGCTGGAGTGCGAGCCAGGCATCGCCAAGACTCCTGTCCCCGACCAGATGAGGGTCTTCACGATTGGGTTCCCCATCGGGGAATCAGAGACGGACGGGACTGGAGCTGAGTCCGAGGGAGCAAGAGGACTGTGAGAGACAGCGAGAGCCCGAGAAAGAGCTGCAGAAGCAGCAGCAGCATGAACTGGCGGTGGGGGAGCGGAGAGGCCTAGGGGACCTCCCCGGGGTGAGTGGGGATAGATCCCGGGGGGCCAGTTCCGCAGGGAACCTCGAGACTAAATTGCTGCCCCTGGTTAAGGGGGGGGTGTGTGGATGCCACCTCACTGCCTTTGAGCAGGCTGGAGATTTGAACCAGGGGGACCCTGCGGAAAACCCCGGTGTCTAGCTCCCTTGCTGGGTCCCAAGGCCATAGACTCCGTCAGCCAGATGGGTGGGGAGGTGGACAGGCTCCCACTCCTGGTCCCAACCTATATGTCTGTGTGGAGTTTCCTGGGACCAGGCCCCTTGGACCCCCAGTGGGAGCGGAAGGTGATGGTCAATGGGGAGACATTCCTGGGGTGGCGAGATCCTGGGACAGAGGAAACTGTTGTCAGGCCCTGGGTGGTGCAGCCTCAGATGCTGAGGGGTTGTGTGAGCTGGGTGAGGGTCCCAGGGACGAAGCCCCTCGCCCTGCCTATGGCCCAGATCCCTGTGCAGATCCAGGACGGGTGGGGCTGCCTGGCCGTTGGGGTTCTCCAGGATACCAGCTGTGAGATCCTGTTGTGGGGTAACTGTGACCCTTTGGGACAGGATCCAGGCCATGCTCCGGTAACTGCCCAGGGTTTGAATTTGAATCCAGGGAACCAATCGGTGGAGAGGGAAATGGTCAGTGAAAATGCAGATGACCTGGCTGGCAGGGGGAGGAGCGGCTAGGCTCAGGCTACCTGCCTGCCTGTAACCAGACCCCTGGGGCTGGGTGGGACAGAGAGATGCTCCCCGCCCCCCTGCACACCGAAGAGGGGGGCTTAGGGGTCTCAGGCTCTGATGCAGTGAGGAAAGCAGCGAGCTCGCTGCCTACCCGCACTGGGACAGCAAGGGCAGCGCTGAGCACAGTGGGAGCGGAGACCCCAGCTGAGTGGGGGAGACACAGGCAGGGCAGGGGATCTGTTGGGAGTGGCAAAGTGCTTGGTAAGGGAAGTCTGGATGAGCCTAGGCAGCCTTGTTAGCTGATGGCTTTGTCTAGTCAGCAGTGTGGGAAGGCGAGGAGAGTGGAAAAAGAGTGTCCCTGGACCTTACCTATTACCTGGGTGGAGAATTGTGACAGTGAAGGAAACGTGTCTGTGTCTGTCAGGGGTATTGACTTGCCTATGGATGGAGCTACCCTGATCGCCAAGCAGTTGTCTGTGACCAGCCTTGTGTGCTGGGACAAGGGGAATGAGATCCCAAGCTGTGTGTCTGGGAAAGGAGAAAGTGTGTCCGGCTCTTCTTTGTCTGTGGAGCAGACAGAAGGGGCCTTTCAGCCTGTGATGGTTGAGGGTAGTGTAGTTTTCTCAGAGTTTGTTCTGGATTCAGCTAAAGCCCAGGAAGGGAAGGGTCCTAAGTTTGTGTCTGCTGGGAAGAATGGCCCTGTAACTAGGTCGCATCCAGTTAGTGTCTATGTAAAATCCCAGAGCCCAGACAATTCTGGTGCTTGTATTTTGCCTGTTGCTAGTGTGTGGTTGGGAAAGGGTGGAGCAACTCTGTCTAATCCGGGTGAGATCCTAGCCAGGGCACAAGGAGAGCATGAAGGTGATTTGATTGTGTTACCTACTGGGGGCGTGGAAACCTGTAGCAAGAAAGAAAAGATTCCTGAACTTGTGTGTGGCAAAGGGAAGGAGAATGCGTCCGACCTTTTATCTAGGAAGTCTGTCAGTTTGCCTGAAAGGGGTATTGTGTAGGAATTCACCGGATGGGCCAGAGATAATTCTGGATGTAAGTGAGACCCAGAAAGAGTCTGTTGTTGCTCAGGAAAGTGTTACTCTGAAACCTGTCATTATGCAAGGCACTGCATTTAGCCATATGGAGTGGAAATCTATCAACTGCATGCAAATACAGACTAACATGGCTGTTACTCTGAAACCTGTTCCTCTAGAGCAAGCCCTAGGGAAAGAGGGTAAGAGCAGAATTTCTGTAAGGGGTGAATCGTTGCATAGAAAAGCCCCTAAGGAAAGGAATCCTCATGCAGTCTTTGCAAGCAGTTTACTGCAACGGAAGGGTGTGAAAGTGATTTAATCAAGAAAGTTTCAGTTCCTAAGGGCCAGAAATTTTCTGTTGTGAATGGATCTACTGACTTTTCTGTTGAAAGACCCAGTGTGGATAGCTTTGAGAAGGTCTCAGATGGAGCGAAAGCTGTTAAGAAAGTTAAACAGTCCTCTAACCAAGTGGCTGTGTTTGGCCAGCTTGTTGGGGAGAAGACCCAATCCCAGTTTGACCCCCCGGGGGTTTTGGGATGGCCAAAGGGCACGGGCCGCATAAACCTTCCCACATGCAGCCTGCAAGTGCTGTCGACCACCTCCGACCTAAGGGAGGACGTGAAACTGGAAGGGCCTGGTGTAACTCCTACCAAGGAATGGGAGAGATGCTGGGGCATCCATGGCAACGTTGGTGGCTTCGAACTTCCCCAGGTCACCGGCTAAAGTGACCCCGCTCAGTTTGATCTCGAAGGGGGGAGAGATGTGACGAAGGGGGACTGTTCTTAATGGTTCCTCTGAATAATGTGGGGGTGCCTCAGTTTCCCCCATGCAGTTCTTAAGTATCTAGGGGGTGGGGTAAGGATGTATGATCATTGCAGAGCCCTAGAGGGCAGGTGTGTGCAGGGGTCTGGACACAGAGAATGGCTGACACCCTGTTTCCTGGCCACTGATGGCCTGGGCCTTCCCCCTGCAAGGTGAGAGCTAAAGGGTAGGAGAACAAAGGAATCAGGTGACCTCCTGGCCCGGGAAAGGGACAAAGCCCAGAGGAGGAGGGGCTGGAGAGAGTTTCAGTTTGGGGCTGGCTGGGACATGGAGTGAAGGGCAGACGTGGTTGTCTGGCTCGCTGCCCCCCAAAATGGACCCAGATGAGGGGTCCTGTTCTCTGCACCTATAAGCTCTATGTTAGACCATGTTCCTGTCGTTTAATAAACCTTCTGTTTTACTGGCTGGCTGAGAGTCGCATCTGACTGTGGAGTTCGGGGGCAGGACCCTCTGGCTTCCCCAGGAGACTGCCTGGGCGGACTCACTGGGGGAAGCGCACGGAGGGGCAGAGGAGGCTGAATGTTCCGAGGTCAGACGCAGGAAGGTGGAAGCTGGGTGAGCTGTGTGTCCTGCAGACAGGCTGCTCACAGAAAGGAAACTTCCCCAGAGTCCTGCCTGGCTTTATGAGGAGCAGTTCCAGAGCATCGCCCGGGGACTCCGTGACACTCCCCACATTCCCCTGCCTTTAGCAGGTCCCATGTGTGTAGGTTGCATGTCTGTGTGCCAGTTGGTAGGCGCCTGGCATAGGATGTGGCATACCTGCTTTCCCCATTGAAACCTGTGCACTGCAGCAGACATGCGTCCTCCCCCCGCCCCCATGCTTATTCTGGTAGGAGAAGGGGGGTCTGGGAAGAGTTTTGAACCCTCATGTTCTGCATCCAATGTGGAGGTTTCAAAATGTTGTACCACGGCTGCTTGGAGACTGTAGCTGACACAGGTGAAATTCGAGCCCATGCCAAGGGCCAGGACAGGACCATGGGCTGCTCCCACTTAAACCCTCAGGCCTATGTTCCATTCCTGTCCCTATTCAGCACACAGGCCTCGTGCTGGCTCTTTGCCCAGGACTGAATTCCCTCTCTCTGAGCGGTGCAGCCCATGTGCCTTAAAGACAGTTGCTTTGTCTTGGAATTCTGCATGGACCGGCCATTTTAAGAGTCTGCCTTTCAAAAAACTTATGGAAGGGGAGCAGCCATCTTGACTTTCTTGTCTCTGTAGAGAGACAATACTTAGCAGGGGGTGTACCACCAGGTTGTGCAGTTCCCATGTTCCTGTGGGAGCCTATGTAAATTCCAAACAACCCCCAAACTGTTCAGACCTGGGTGCCTGAAGTGAGGCTCCGAAGCCGAAGTGGGCTGGCTACCTGAGGTACTCACAGCGCTCCCATCGGGTCTCACCATCTGCAGTGTGTTTAGCTGCATGCACTCCTGCGAGGTAGGGCTGTGTTGTGTGCCCATTGCCCAGGTGGGAACTGAGGCCCACAGGGCCAGCTTTTCCAGGGTATTTAGGCCCCTAAAATGCAGACAGGTGCCTCGTGGGGTTTTCAGGAGCAGCTGAGCTGCCTAGAATCAATGGGAGGCAAGGCCTTAACCTGCCTAAGTGCTTCTGAGAGTCCCATGAGGCTCCCATGTGCATCTTTAGGCACCTAAGTTCCTTTGTAAATCTGGCCGGGAGAGGCTAAGTGACTTGCCCAAGATCAGCTGGGAAGCAGCAGGGTGTAGAGCCTGGTCTCCTGCACCCCCTCCTGGTTTGATTTCACAACAGTGCAGAGCCCCTGCCGGTCCCATGGGCTGCACTGGGGTTCGAGGCTGTTCAGCACTTCTGTAAACTAAGCCGCTTTTATTTCGGAGTTTATCATTAGGCACCTGGGTTTGAGCATTTTTGGCCAAACTCTTGTTGTGGGGGAGGGATCGACTGGATGAGTCGTGGGCTGTTTTGTTTTTCTGAACATGGTTTCCTGTGAATGGTGCAGCCGCCATGTCATTTCCAGGGCTCCATTCAGAGTGGGCTGGGACGCAGGGTGTGAGCGAGAGATTACAGAGCCCAGCCTGACGCTGTTCCTTGCGAGTTCCAGCAGTCCAGCTTTCCGAGCCCTGCCAGGGACATGCTGGCCTCCACTGGGCATGATCGAGTGACCCGGGAATTACAGAATGGCGAAATGGGGGACATATTTTTTAAACAAACCGCGTTTGTGCCAAGATCTTTTGAATGAAAAATTCCAAGTAAAGGACACGAGTGACCATTTGCTTCCTGCGAGCTGCTGGCTGCATGTACGCGGGGTTAGGTGGTGCTTTGGCCTGGGGTGCACTCCATGCAGAGGGGAACGCCACGTATACTGTAAGCATTTAAGTGCACAGACTGCCTCCATCTTTGCCTTTTGCCCAGCACCAAGTGCACTCGCAGCGTTAAATAAATAATCACAACGGGTTAGATCATTTCATCAGTATTTAGGCAAAAATCTACCCCCACCTTAATTTCAATGGGGGCATTTTGGTTAAAACCCAGCTGATAGTTTCTGCACAATTATTCTGGTCAGTTGGGATCATTTATTATATTGTGGCTTCCTGGCATGGGCCCTGTGGATACTCACCCTAGGAGGGCTCCAGCACCCGGCTCGCTGGGCTATTGTGCTGTGGATAGTTGCTGTGTTTGTGGGAATGCAGTGGCTTGGGCTGCAGAAAGGTCAGTGCCTTTGTCTTGTTGCAGGGAGTTTATCTCTGGGGATCTTGTCTGGTTTCCTGGGTCAAGCTTCACCCCCTCTCTTATCAGCAAACACAGGAACAGCCCACTCCAGAGCCAAACTGCACCAGCACCTCTCGACCCCCCTCCAACGGGAGGTACGGCGGCATGTCCCTCCCACGCTAATGAGCACAACTGGGCCTGTCCTGCAGGGCTAGAGTGGAACGCATGCAGGCCTGCTCCCCCCCACACACCTGAACTCCCGTCACACATCGCTCCCTGCCGTGCTCAGCTGCCCTCAGCACTCTACGCTAGTGGTTGGAGTCAGTGGGTTGCCTCAGGGGTGCATTGGGTGCACCTCGCTCTCACACCGTGTTCCGGTGGTGACAGGCACTGGGATGGGAACTCAGTGGGGCCATGCCGCCAGCAGGACCCCCCCAGCCGCTCTCACTGCCTGCTGGGGACCCCTGGCCCAAGGCTACAGGGGAACTGGCGCTCCATGCTGAATAGTGAGCTGAACCAGAGGGCCCCGCCCCCCACCCCTTCCCAGAAGCTCCTGCCGGACCCCTCCAGCTGTCTCCGCAAACCCAAACCGTTAGCATTTCCTGTTCAAACATTGCCAATAAATAAATTGAGACATCATGTCACAAACCCGCGAGTGACCCAGAGGCGGGTCTGCGGCCTGGATGGACACGACCACCCAGCACCCGACCCCCTGGCTGGGAGCCAGGCCTGCCTTTGTTTGAATTCCCGGGTGAGTAAGTGCTCGGGCTGACGCCAGCCAAACAGTGAAAAATTATTTTTAATATTAAATAAATCATTTTCAGTAAATCTGCCTCATACCAGCATCCAGAAACCCCCATCAGTCCATATTCCCTCGCGGTTCAGGGGCAGCTGGAGGCCTGTTTCCCAATCCTCGTCGGCACGACTCTGTAGCCCCAGCTGGCACTGACTGGACACTGCTGTACAGCGAACGCCCTGAGGCTGTCCTGAGTGGTGCTCTCTGACTGTCTGCAGGGAGGAGGGCAGGGCAGGACACTGCTGGGAGAAAGCTCCCGCCCAGCTGGCCTCAGGGGAGCCCTGCCGGAGTTCTGGTGGCAGGATGCTCAGAGCTGCTGGCCCTGCTGGCATAAGGGGCTCACCCTGAGTCTGAGCTTGCACTGGCCAGCCTCCGAAGTGTGGATGGGCAGAGACTTGGGCAGAGCGCGATTTGCAGAGAAGCTGGGAGCTCTGAACTCTGGGTACCTGCCTGCCTAGCATCATGGGCATGACCAGGGCACAAGTTGTTTCTACAAGTTCCTGGGGAAGCATTTAGGTCCCCCTGCTTTTAACAGCCATTTTCTGGCCCCGGTGAGGGATGAAGGAGCTCAGAAGGGGATGGCCCATTACCAGCTGTGAAATGGGCAGTGTCATGGATTGGCATCCGGACACAGCATCACTCCATCTCACGGGCCAGGAGACACCCCTTGGGGCAGGAAGTGCAATATGAGATAATGCAGCTTTATCTGGTGGGATGGCATCTTTCCAACAGATCCCAAAGCACAAGCAGACTGAAATGGTACCAGGCAAGGGGCAGCCTGTGGCATAAAACCACAATACACAGGGAATACATTCACCCATCCATACAACAGAGAGGGCAAGAGATGCTCCGGGGCATGAGAAGGAGGCTGAGGAGAGGAGTGTGCATGTGAACCTGTAGGGCACTGGCCAATCCCCCTGTGCTTATCCCCTTTGGGCTGACCAGGTATTATTTTATGGAGACCACAAGTGTGCTGGGCACCTCACAAAAAACGCACAGAAGCTGGGCCCTGCCCTGACGTGAGCACAAGTGAGGTCCCAGCAGACACCAGGAGCGAGGGGTGGAAAGATGCCGCACACAGGACTCGGGGAGGCAGCGATGTAGTCCAGGTGTCTGTTGGGATGCATGCTGGGGTTTGCTCTGTGTGTGTGGTGGCGTGTAGGGGTTACGGGGGGCCTAGGAGGGCTGAAATGGGATGAGGGAGAGGCTTGGAGCTTCCAGATTGCAGCTGGGGAGGGGGAGGGATTCTGGTGCAGGAAGGTGAGGCTGGAGTCTTGCACAAGCTGTCCAGATGCAACCTGCTAACACCTGGGAACCCTGGCTCCCCCCTCCTCTAGCCCTGCTCTCCAACACAACCAGTGTGCCCTGTAGCTGGTGCCAGGCCCTCCCCCCCGGGGAGCCAGCGGGGCTGTTGGGGGGCGGGAGAGGGGAGCGGAGCCTGCACAGAGCTGGCAACAGCTCCGGGCAGTGACACCTGTGGGGGGGCAGGCTGCCTAGCTGTAATTCCCTGCCCTCCCTCCCCCCTGCCAGTCTCCTCGCCCACCCCCCACCTCCCCCCAGTCTCCTGTGATGTGGGTGCTAGAGCTCCCCCTGCTGGTGGCAATGATACTTTCCTTGTTGGTGACAGGTTTCAGAGGGGGAGCCGTGTTAGTCTGGATCAGTAAAAACACGGAGGAGCCCTTGTGGCACCTTAGAGACTAACATATCTACTTGGGCATAAGCTTTTGTGGGCTAAAACCCACTTCATCAGATGCATGGAGTGAAAAATACAGTGAGCAGGTATAAATATACAGCACATGAAAAGATGGGAGTTGCCTTACTGAGTGGGGGGTCAGTGCCAATGAGGCCAATTCAATCATTGTAGATGTGGCCCATTCCCAGCAGTTGACATGAAGGTGTGAGTATCAACAGAGGGAAAATTATTTTTTGTAGCCACTCCCAGTCTTTATTTAGGCCTAATTTGATGGTGTCAAGTTTGCAAATTAATTCCAGTTCTGCTGGGGCCCTGGGTTCTGTGGTCTGTGCAGCGCCTCGCATACTGGGGCCCTGAGTTCAGCCGAGAATGCTGCAGTTTGGCTACACGGCAGCTGGGAGCGATCCTACCGGACCAGGTGGCCAGACTTGCTCTAGCAGGGTTCCGGTTAACGTGCTGATAGTAGCCATGTGGGCATTGTGGCTCAGGGTCTCAGGCCTTGGCCAGGTGGGCTTGGGAGCCCTAATGGCACCTTGAGCTGCAATGTGCATAGGGCTGTTTTTGTACGCTCAGCTGAGCTTCACTAGTGTTGGTCTGACTGGCCAGGCTGGGAGGCACACTCCTGCCGTGGTGCAGGCATTCCCTGAGATGGGCCCGTCATATCAATAACAACATTCAGAAATAAAAACCCAGTGAGCCAAGCAGAAAACAAAGCAACAGCTGCATTAGGAAGGGCAGGGAGGATGGTCCAGTGGTCAGGGCTCCAGCCTAGGACTGGGGAGACCAGGCCTCAGCTCCCTTCTCTACCACAGACTCCCGATGAGATGTTGAGCAAATCACTTAGCCTCCTTGTGCCTTGATTCCCCAGCTCCTTAATGTTGCTGGGAGCCCTGTTCTGCCACACAGGGTATTGGTGGGCTAGGCACAGCATGTGGCGTTAAACACCTGTACCAGGAAGGCACGAGGTCAGTGAAACAGCAGGACCCCCAGGCAGTAAACTGCGCTTGGGTGACACAGAACTGGCTTCCCACCTGCCTGCCCTGGAGCACCCAGCGCTTTCACAGTTACGCATTACAGCAACGTGCTTCTAGTTTATTGTGTGTATCCACACAGACCTGACGTGGGCATTGCAGCTGCCGTCCAGTCACAGCTGCCTGTGTGAATGGCGGCACCTGCCCATAGCCCAGCACCACTCCTAGGAGCCGCTGTATCAAAGTAACCCGAATTGTTGGTGTTCTGCTGTATTGGGTGCCCACAGTGGTCCTGGCCATGGGTCTGCCTGTGGGTGGTGGGCTCGGGAGCTGCATTGTCACACAGATAACATGCATGTAGACGCCATGGCAGAAGGGTGCCTGGCCCTGGTGCAGCGCTCATTCAGACAAACCCCACCTCCCCTGGATGTGGGGCTCCAAGGGAAGAAGTCCTATTCCCTTCCTTCTATAATTTGTTGTTGAGCTTACAGCTTCCTTTTTGCTTGTATGTCCCCCCCCTCCAGGATCCAGATGGGAGCATGCAGGGTCTGGAGCTCCAGTGTGAGCACCCCCATCCTGGCTGACCCCATGTGGCCCAGCCAGTTCCCCACTTCCTTTCTTCCCCCCACATCATGTATTCTGCTCCATCCCCCCACTGCCAGGGATGTACGGGGTAGAAGGAGCTTCAGTAGGTCAGTGACAGCTAGAGAGGATTTATCTGGAGGGCTGCTGGGGAGTTTTGCACTAGTGTCCCTGTTTCTGTTCAGTCTGTGTCAGAGCCGGAGTCTGGGGGTGCAGCCAGGGAGATTCTGTGCCCCATTGAGTCACACGAGCCTTGTGACTTCTCCTCTCTCTCTCGGTTGCAGGCCGACTAACCTCTTCCCGTTTCCTTGCCTCCAAAGCTGACCAGACACACTTTGCTGTAATGTTGTTACATTTTAAGAAACGTTTTACAGATTAAAGATGCACTTTACTGTATGACACGTTTTCTGGGATTTCCTGCCTGACTGTTTACCAATGACGGTTTGCTTTTCCTTATGCTTCTGTGTCCTGCATGGAGCGGAGGCACTCCTGGGGGGTGGGGCAGCTGAGCTCTATCATGATTGAGCAGAGCAGAGACCAGCCAAGTCCTACCCTGGTATCCCCTGGGCCCGGGAGGGGTGGCAGGTGCTGGAGCTG
Source organism: Lepidochelys kempii (assembly GCF_965140285.1). NCBI lineage: Eukaryota > Metazoa > Chordata > Testudines > Cheloniidae > Lepidochelys > Lepidochelys kempii. Next base: position 125,602,762 of record NC_136386.1, on the reverse strand, counting down.
GTGGCTCTGAGTTCTCCCTGGAGGGCGGGGAAGAGCACTGGGAGATTTCACTGGCAGGTGAAATCACTGAACAGGTGTGGCTGCCACACCGCAGCTGGCCAGCTGCGCGAGTGCTGAGCCAGGGAGGATTGAATTGGTGCATGCAGAGTGGCTTTTTAGAGTTGCCCGGAGATGATCAATCATGCTAGCACCGGGGATGCCCACGAACCATTGGGAGCGCTTCTGTTTGTGGGCACGAATTGCGAAATCCTGGCCTTTCCCCTGGAATGGAAAGTCCAGTTCCTGCACACCTCGTGTGGGGCCCCAGAATCTGCCTGGTGTGGAGAACAGGCAAGATGTTTGCACTTGGAAAGCAGGGGCCTGCAACAGCTGCAGTGGCCAAGTGGCCTTTTGGGTCAGCGCTGTCAGTCTGAGCAGACGAGCTACTGGAATCCGAACGGGTGTGAGCAAGACACACAAATGTTGGCCCAGTGGGTGATGTCTCAATACTGGTCTAGGCGAGGGGACTGTCGCTATGGGGAGGGGCTTCGATAAAGCTCTGTGTTGGGAACCAAGGGCTGCAGTCGCAGGGGTGGGTTGTGCGTCAGGATTGAGGGGCACTGACTGAGCTGGGGGTCCCAGGGCTGGAAGAACAGGGTGTGTGGCTGCAGGCTGGGATGGAGGGGCATTGATAGCGCTTTGCATGTGTGAGAGGGGACCCTAGGCTGGAACAGCAGGGACACGGGGCTGGTAACACCTGATTCCTCTTTCTCTGCCCCTTGCCCTCTGCTCTACCCGTCACACCCGCCGTCTCTCCGGGTTCTCTCCCCTCCCCAGGCCTGGGCATTCTCCTCTCTCCAGTGCGGCCTGCCCATCCATTGCACCCGTCGCACTGGTACCTTGCTGTCACCGACTGGAGGGTTAAGCTGCGGCAGCCCCAGGGCCAGGCTTGCTCAGCCCCACGCTCTCTGTTGTTGCTTTGGGAGGAGACGGGCTCCCGAAGCTGACAAGAGGCTGCTGGGGACAGGTGAGTCTTGCCCATTGCTCTGAAGGCAGCGAGACCCAAGTGCTTGAGGCAAGGTGCTGTACAGGTAGGCGCCCTTCACGGAGGGGCCTCGTCTCCAGCTCCAGTGCCTCGGGTGCAGCCCTCATGGGGCGGGGCGGGGGAGAGGGGCTCCTTCAGGTAGATAGGCCCCAGTCCTGGAGGGCTTTGAAACTGGGAACCAGGGCCTGGCACTGGCTCAGGTAGTGATGGGGAGCCAGCACTGCTGGGCCATTGAGCTTCTGAGAGCTTCCTACGTCAGGCCCAGCGATACTATGCTGCTAAGCCCAGCCCTGGCTGGAGAGACTGTGGTGTGGATCACGGCAGGCAGCAAGGAGCAGGCCATGGCGGGAGCAGAGCTGTCTGGTCTCTGCCACGAGCTGGGAATTGGGGAAAAGAGCTGCCTTGAGTCTGAGCACCCCAGGTGCTTGTCGGAGGCGTCCCCAGCTGGGGAGCACTGCCGGACTCGCATAGGATTTGGCGGAGCTGTCTCTGCCCTCCAGCATGCCGCTTCCCTGGGATGAGTCTGAGCTGCCCTTGCACTCCCGCCCTCACACCGGGGGCCTGGCGTGATTCGCACGTGAAGCCAGTGGATTTGCATCCGCTCGGACTGTGGCCTGGTGCCTTTGCTCCTGGGGAGCTAGTGGGCACCAGTGCCCCCTCCTCCCCCGCAGCCCTGACAGGAATGCATGAAAGGTGAAGGGAAGAATTCTGGCACAAAGCAGATTCCATCCCCCCCGCGTCGCCCCTGGGGAAAGCAGTTGGAGACGGCGGAATGTAAACGTTGGACGGGAGCTTTACTCACCCCAGGTCCCTGGTTCTTGTCCTGGAGCAGGTGTGCTGGCAGCAGACTCCCAGAGCAACGGGGCAGCAGAGCAGCAATGGGCTGGTTCCTGTTTCCTGTGGTGGAACTGAGACCGATTCTGATTCAGCGATCAGTCCTGCAGTGGGCTCTGGACCCCTGGGGCCTCTCTTCCATCATCCCTGACCCCTCGCCCCCAGAGAAGGCAGTGCTGGGCTGAAAAGAGTGTGCCAGACAGGGCAGACTCATGTTCATCAAGGAAGACATCAAATTTGCGGATGATACTAAACTGGGAGGAGTGGTAGATACGCTGGAGGGGAGGGATAGGATACAGAAGGACCTAGACAAATTGGAGGATTGGGCCAAAAGAAATCTGATGAGGTTCAATAAGGATAAGTGCAGGGTCCTGCACTTAGGACGGAAGAACCCAATGCACAGCTACAGACTAGGGACCGAATGGCTAGGCAGCAGTTCTGCGGAAAAGGACCTAGGGGTGACAGTGGACGAGAAGCTGGATATGAGTCAGCAGTGTGCCCTTGTTGCCAAGAAGGCCAATGGCATTTTGGGATGTATAAGTAGGGGCATAGCGAGCAGATTGAGGGACGTGATCGTTCCCCTCTATTCGACATTGGTGAGGCCTCATCTGGAGTACTGTGTCCAGTTTTGGGCCCCACACTACAAGAAGGATGTGGATAAATTGGAGAGAGTCCAGCGAAGGGCAACAAAAATGATTAGGGGACTGGAACACATGACTTATGAGGAGAGGCTGAGGGAGCTGGGATTGTTTAGCCTGCAGAAGAGAAGAGTGAGGGGGGATTTGATAGCTGCTTTCAACTACCTGAAAGGGGGTTCCAAAGAGGATGGCTCTAGACTGTTCTCAATGGTAGCAGATGACAGAACGAGGAGTAATGGTCTCAAGTTGCAGTGGGGGAGGTTTAGATTGGATATTAGGAAAAACTTTTTCACTAAGAGGGTGGTGAAACACTGGAATGCATTACCTAGGGAGGTGGTAGAATCTCCTTCCTTAGAGGTTTTTAAGGTCAGGCTTGACAAAGCCCTGGCTGGGATGATTTAACTGGGAATTGGTCCTGCTTCGAGCAGGGGGTTGGACTAGATGACCTTCTGGGGTCCCTTCCAACCCTGATATTCTATGATTCTATGATTCTAAGACGAGGCTTTGGGGATAGATTTAGTCCCGATATGTTATTTAGGGACAAGACTTTGTTACATGAGGCTGTAGCTTTGCAGGAGGCTCCCTGCATGACTGAGAAAAGGGAAGCCTAGAGAATCATAGAATACCAGGGTTGGAAGGGACCTCAGGAGGTCCTCTAGTCCAACCCCTGCTCAAAGCAGGACCAATCCCCAATTTTTGCCCCAGATCCCTAAATGGCCCCCTCAAGGATTGAACTCACAACCCTGGGTTTAGCAGGCCAATGCTCAAACCACTGAGCTATCCCTCCCCCCTAAAAAGTTCCTCCCATCCTTCTGCTGCAGAGGGGACACGCTAAGGATACAAAAAGAAAAGGAGGACTTGTGGCACCTTAGAGACTAACCAATTTATTGGAGCATGAGCTTTCGTGAGCTACAGCTCACTTCATTGGATGCATGCCGTGGAAACTGCAGCAGACTTTATTTATACACAGAGAATATGAAAAAATACCTCCTCCCACCCCACTGTCCTGCTGGTAATAGCTTATCTAAAGTGATCATCAGGTGGGCCATTTCCAGCACAAATCCAGGTTTTCTCACCCTCCACCCCCCCACACAAATTCACTCTCCTGCTGGTGATAGCCCATCCAAAGTGACAACTCTTTACACAATGTGCATGATAATAAAGTTGGGCCATTTCCTGCACAAATCCAGGTTCTCTCACCCCCTCACCCCCCTCCCAAAAACCACACACACAAACTCACTATCCTGCTAAGGATACAGCCCTGAGGGGCTATCCTCTGTACCCCCTGCAAATCACCCCAAATCCTAGCCAAGACTGGATTTGCCCTGTGTCACAGAGTCCCCGGGCAATGCTCTGGAACTGCTCCCTACGAAGCCAGGCAGAAGTCTGGGGAAGTCTCTTTTCTTTGAGCAGCCTGTCTTCAGGACACACAGCTCACACAGCTTCCACCTTCCTGGGTCTGACCTCAGAGCATTCAGCATCCTCTGCCCCTCCATGCGCTTCCCACAGCAAGTTCACCCAGGCGGGGTCCTGGGGAAGCCAGAGGGTCGTGCACCCCAACTCCGCAGTCAGACGGGACTCTCAGCCAGCCAGTAACACAGAAGCTTTATTAGACGACAGGAGCATGGTCTAACACAGAGCTTGTAGGTGCAGAGAACAGGACCCCTCAGCTGGGTCCATTTTGGGGGGCAGTGAGCCAGACAACCACGTCTGCCCTTCACTCCATGTCCCCAGCCAGCCCCAAACTGAAACTCTCTCCAGCCCCTCCTCCTCTGGGCTTTGTCCCTTTCCCCGGGCCAGGAGGTCACTTGATTCCTTTGTTCTCCAACCCTTTAGCTCTCACCTTGCAACGGGGAAGGGCCCAGGGCATCAGTGGCCAGGAAACAGGTTGTCGGCCATTCTTTGTCTCCAGTGCCCTGCACACACCTGCCCTCTAGGGCTCTGCAATGATCATACACCCTTATCCCACCGCCTAGATACTTAAGAGCTGAGGCACCCCCACAATATTCAGAGGAAACATTAAGAACAGTCCCGCTTCGTCACATCTCTAACCCCTTCGAGATCGAACTGAGCGGGGTCACTTTAGCCGGTGACCTGGGGAAGTTCAAAGCCACCAACGTTCCCATGGATGCCCCAGCATCTCTCCCATTCCTTGGTAGGAGTTACACCAGGCCCTTCCAGTTTCACGCCCTCCCTTAGGTCGGGGGTGGTCAATAGCACTTGCATGCCGCATGTGGGAAGGTTTGTGCGGCCCATGCTCTTTTGCCATCCCAAAACCCCCGGGGGTCAAACTGGGATGGGGTCTTCTCCCAGCGCTCCAGTCTGGAGGGCTGCAATTCGGGCTCTCTTGGCTAAGAGCCCCCATCTTGACCTGGGCCACAAACTGTTCACTTTCAGAACTAGCATGGAGACATTCCTTTCTCAACAACCTTATCTCCCCAACAAACTGGCCAAACGCAGCCACTTGGTTATAGGACTGTTTAACTTTCTTAACAGCTTTCACTTCATCTGAGACCTTCTCAAAGCTATCCACACTGGATCCTTCAACAGGAAAGTCAATGGATCCATTCACAACAGAAAATTTCTGGCTGTTAGGAACTGAAACTTTCTTGATTAAATCACTTTCACACCCTTTGGTGGCAGTAAACTGCTTGCAAAGACTCCATGAGGATTCCTTTCCCTAGGGGCTTTTCTATGCAACAATTCACCCCTCACAGAAATTCTGCCCTTACCCTCTTCACCTAGGGCTTGCTCTAGAGGAACACTGTCCTGAGCAACAACAGACTCTTTCTGGGTCTCCCTTACATCCAGAATCACCTCTGGCCCATCCGGAGGATTCCTACACAATCCCCTTTCAGGCAAACTGACAGACTTCCTAGATAAAAGGTTAGAAGCATTCTCCTTCCCTTTGCCACACAAGTTCAGGAATCTTTTCCTTCTTGCTACAGGTTTCCACACCCTCAGTAGGTAACACAATCAAATCACCTTCATGCTCTCCTTGTGCCCTGGCTAGGATCTCACCCTGATTAGACAGAGTTGCTCCACCCTTTCCAACAACACACTAGCAACAGGCAAAATACGAGCACCAGAATTGTCTAAGCTCTGGGATTTTACATAGACACTAACTGGATGCGACCTAGTTACAGGGCCATTCTCCCGAGCAGACACAAACTTAGGACCATTCCCTTCCTGGGCTTTAGCTGAATCCAGAACCAACTCTAAGAGAACTGCACTCCCCCTCAACCATCACAGGCTGAAAGGCCCCTTCTGTCTGCTCCACAGACAAAGAAGAGCTGGACACACTTTCTCCTTTCCCAGGCACACAGCTTGGGATCTCATTCCCCTTGTCCCAGCACACAAGGCTGGTCACAGACAACTGCTTGGAGATCAGGGTAGCTCCCTCCATAGGCAAGTCAATACCCCTGACAGACACAGACACGTTTCCTTCACTGTCACACTTCTCCACCCAGGTAATAGGTAAGGTCCAGGGACACTCTTTTTCCACTCTCCTCGCCTTCCCACCCTGCTGACTAGACACAGCCATCAGCTCACAAGGCTGCCTAGGCTCATCCAGACTTTCCTTACCCAGCACCTTGCCACTCCCCACAGATCCCCTGCCCTGCCTGTGTCTCCCCCGACTCAGCTGGGGTCTCAGCTCCCACTGTGCTCAGCGCTGCCCTTGCTGTCCCAGTGGGGGTAGGCAGCGAGCTCGCTGCTTTCCTCACTGCATCAGAGCCAGCGTGAGCCCCCTCTCCGGTGTGCAAGGGGGCAGGGAGCATCTCTCTGTCCCACCCAGCCCCAGGCCTCTGGTTACAGGTCTGCAGGTAGCCCAAGCCTAGCAGCTCCTCCCCCCTGCCAGCCAGGTCATCTGCATTTTCACTGAACATTTCCCTCTCCGCTGACTGGTTCCCTGGATTCAAATTCAAACCCTCAGCAGTTACCGGAGCAGGGCCTGGATCCTGTCCTAAAGAGACACAGTCACCCCACAACAGGGTCTCGCAGCTGGTATTCTGGAGAACCTCAACAGCCAGCCAGCCCCACCCCTCCTGGGTCTGCACAGGGATCTGGGCCATAGGCAGGGTGAGGGGCTTCGTCCCTGGGACCCTCACCCAGCTCACACAGGCCCTCAGCCTCTGAGGCTGCACCACCCAGGGCCTGACAACAGTTCTCTCTGTCCCAGAATCTCGCCACCCCAGGAATGTCTCCCCATTGACCATCACCTTCCACTCCCACTGGGGGTCCGAGGGGCCTGACCCCAGGAAACTCCACACAGACATACAGGTTGGGACCAGGAGTGGGAGCCTGTCCACCTCCCCACCCATCGGGCTGACGGAGTCTACGGCCTTGGGACCCAGCAAGGGAGCTAGACACCGGGGCTTTTCCGCAGGGTCCCCCTGGTTCAAATCTCCAGCCTGCTCAAAGGCAGTGAGGTGGGCACCCACATCCCCCCCCCCTTAACCAGGGGCAGCAATTTAGTCTTGAGGTTCCCTGCGGAACTGGCCCCCCGGGGTCTATCCCCACTCACCCCGGGGAGGTCCCCTAGGCGTCTCCGCTCCCCCACCGCCAGTTCATCCTGCTGCTGCTTCTGCAGCTCTTTCTCGGGCTCTCGCTGTCTCCCACAGTCCTCTTGCTCTTTCGGACTCAGCTCCAGTCCCGTCCATCTCTGATCCCCCGATGGGGAACCCGATCGTGAAGACCCTCGTCTGGTCGGAGACAGGAGTCTTGGTGATGCCTGGCTCGCACTCCAGCTGCTCCCAGATCCTGCTATAGCCCCATTTGGGGTCAGGAATCTGTCCCTTAGAGCGGTCATCCTCCTCCAGCTGCACGATGAACTGTGCTTTGGTGACCTTTCCAATGCTCAGCCCTTCCTTTCTGCACAGGGTTACAATGTCCTTCTTAAGGAGATGGTGACAGGCCATCACCCCACTGTTCCTAAGTTGTTGTGGACTCACAGGCCTGTGTGCTCTCAGCTCCTCACGGTTTCCAGGGAGAACCCCTAGTGTGCCAGCCCTTCTCGAGGTCACCACCTCTTTGCCAGGGTCGAGTGGCAGACTCCTCCGCCCCTGGGACTGCTCGCTGCAATCCCCAGGGGGACCCTGTTACTGCAAAAGTCCTTCTCTCTCCCAGGGCCAAGCCGCAGGCTCCTCCGCCCCTGAGACTGCTCACCGCAGTTCCCAGGGGACCCCATTACTGCATAGTCCTTGTCGGTGGTCACACACTCCCAGGGGTTAACCGCCCCCCGAAACCGCTCCTCTCTGAGCCTTCAGCACGCCTGGTCCTCATCAATCCCCCTTCGTTTTACTGCTCCCCAGTCACTTACTGCAGGAAGCGCCGTCCGCGGGGTGCAGTAGATCCCACCACTGCCACCAGTTGTCACGGAGTCCCTGGGCGATGCTCTGGAACTGCTCCCCATGAAGCCAGGCAGGACTCTGGGGCAGTCTCCTTTCTGGGAGCAGCCTGTCTGCAGGACACACAGCTCACCCAGCTTCCACCTTCCTAGGTCTGACCTCGGAGCGTTCAGCATCCTCTGCCCCTCCGTGCGCTTCCCACATCGAGTCCTCCCAGGGGGGGTCCGGGAAGCCAGAGGGTCCTGCCCCCCAACTCCGCAGTCAGACGGGACTCTCAGCCAGCCAGTAAAACAGAAGCTTTATTAGATGACAGGAACATGGTCTAACACAGAGCTTGTAGGTGCAGAGAACAGGACTCTTCAGCTGGGTCCATTTTGGGGGGCAGTGAGCCAGACAACCACATCTGCCCTTCACTCCATGTCCCCAGCCAGCCCCAAACTGAAACTCTCTCCAGCCCTTTAGCTCTCACCTTGCAGGGGGCAAGGGCCCAGGCCATCAGTTGCCGGGAAACAGGGTGTCGGTCATTCTCTGTCTCCAGACCCCAGCACACACCTGCCCTCTAGGCTCTGCAATGATCATACACTCTTATCCCACCACCTAGGTACTTAAGAACTGCCTAGGGGAAACCGAGGCACCCCCAGAATATTCAGAGGAAACATTAAGAACAGTCCCGCTTCATCACACCCTGAAAGAGGAGGAAGCTAGGGCAGCAGGAGGATGATGCCAGTTCTGAAGCCCTTTGGCATCACACAGTTTTTACTTATTAAGTGTGTTCACTGCCATAGGCATACCTGACACTGTGCAATGGGCCAGATGTTGGCAGAGCTCCTGCCCCAGGGAGACTCAGAGGAGGCCAACATGAGTGAGAGTGGGCAGTGAGGGATGCTAGTTACAGCTGGAATCCCTCCTGGAGTAGCTGGTCCATCAGAAGAAGCAGGGGCTAGGAACCTGCAGAACAGTGAGTATGAGGCTGCTCCAGGCCCAAGGAGACCAGGGGAAGCCCCCAGGACACAGGGGTGGGCAGAGGACACAAATGGAAGAGTCAGGAAACTGGGTTTGAAATGGAAAAGGCCTATTGGGTTACATGGAGTCAGTCTTGGCCCCAGTCTCCACAGGATCACTCCCTGCAGTGCATTCATGGGGCTCCTACCAACCTTGGTGCAGAAAGCATCTGAACTCAAGTTCTAGCAGCTAACACAGCAGCTCCCCATGACGGCTTCACCTGGCCCCTCCCCTCAGAAAGGTGGGGATTCTAGCCTTCCCCAGCCGCCATTGGGTTTATGCTCCTCTGACAGCTGCTCCTTTAAATGTGGGTGAGAGAAACAGCTGCAACCAAGGTGGTTGTTCGGGCTGCAGGCTGCCACTCCCAGCTGGGGTCGTCCTCATGTCCATTGCTGTGTGTTCCCTGCTGGTTTCTGTTTGGGCATGGGGGTGGCGCACCGTCAGGTATCCCGGGCTTAGGGGCTTCTTCTGATATTCAAACTCAATGTCTTTCCAAACTTTTCATCTTGATTCCCCTAGTCATGGCCCCTGGGTCCATGGATCAGTTCTTCCCTGCTGGCTTATCATGGGTCCCCCATGCATCACTCAGTCACATTGAATCTCTCCTTCCCCGTCAGCCCTGTCATCGTTCTTGCTCTTCTCTGAGCTCCCTGTGTCTTTCTGGTTCTGAGGTGCCTGGAAGTGAATGCAATAGTCCAGATACTATCGTATCAGAGCTATATAGCGAGGGGCTATTTCCTACCCCCCAGTGACACCGTGCTTCTGCATGCACAGGCCAGCACTGCATTGGCCTCTTGCAGCCACAGCCCTCTCCATATTGGCTGGCTGCTCTCAGGGGTGCACATATTTCCTTTGGGCGCCTGGACTTGTGAGCAAAGAGTAACTCCTGGGCTTGGTATTTGCTCTGTTTCTCACTCTTTGCTATTCCCCTTTCTCTGCAAAGCAGCTGTCCCAGCAGTCTGGGGGGGGGGAGGGGGTTAACAACACGGGGGGGGGCACTAAAGGGTTAATGCTGCTGCCCTGAAACATGCTGCCAGAGATCTGCTAATCTGATAATTACAGCAACAAAAGCCGTTTAGACAAACCATGACCTGACCCTGAGCATTTGGAATGAAAACATTTTACCCTCCTCTGTCTGGATCCCACTCCGAGAGAACATCTGTACTCAGAGGAATGCTGGGAAAATAACCCCCCATCCAGAGCGGCCTAGCAGGAACAGCTGTAGCCTGAGCCACTCCATCACTCTACTTGGCTGTCAGCCCTTCCCCTCCCCGTGTCGGTCAGGTCTAGTTAGAGTGTAAGGGCTTTGGGGCAGGGCTGGCCTGCCCGCTCGGCTGGGTGTCCAGCACCCTGGGGCTGTGGGCCCTGCTTTAATTCTATGGCTACCACACTAATGGGTGCAGCACCATGCTCTTTGGAGCAGATGGTGAACGGGCCAGTCAGTGAGCTGCAGCTGTTTAACTGGAGATGCTGAGGGGAGAGGAGGGTGCCTAGTGTTAAGGAAAAGTTAACACTAGCTAATGCCCAGGTGAAAACCAAGGGCAGCCAGAGGAGGAAATGCAAAACCACAGCAGGGTACTGGCCCTGGGGTGTAGGAAGAGAGCTGGGCTAATTCCCCCTGCCTGGCTGGCATGGAGCTCAGCTTGCTAGAGCCATCTTGCCTGTCAAAATCACGCTCCTGAACATGGCTTCTCCACTGTGGCAGCCAGGCCCAGCCCCACAGGCTGGAGTGGGAGGAGGTGGAGGCTTGGCTGCGGGAGAGGAGGAATCAGCTGGGGAGGAGCTGCCCAAGCTGACGGGTCCCCAGGCAGCAGCTGTTGGTGAATTTGTGTAAGGCCAACCCTAGGGAGGGCCCTGCACACCTGTGCACATCCCCCATCTCACTCTCTCTATAAACATAGATTCCCAGGGTGGGGACAATGAGTGTGGGGGGCAGGGTGGAGGGGGCTGTTTCACTCCAGTTCAGGACCCTGTGCAAGCATTCATGCTGAGTGGCAGATCATTTCTGGGTGTCAATCGGAGGTGGGAGATGAAGGGTGGGGGAGGGCACCCCAGGGCCAATTTGTACATTCTTGCTTGACTTTACACACAGTTCTGTGGCAACCTTTGTGTAACTTGACAAGATGAAAGGAAAGGGCCAGAGCTCGCGTTCTAATAAGCTATCACGTAGCCACTCCAGCAAGGGACCCGGCAGCCTCCTGTTTTGTGCCTGTCTCGTTCATGCAGCTGTTCCCAGAGTCACATACCAGATCGACTGCTCTGTGAAAGCGAAGGAGCGAGAGCCAGGCTTGGGCTGCGAACACCCAGCCTCACGGGTAAGTGAGGCCACCAGATGAGCTCCAGGGAGGAGCACCTAGAGTATGTGTAGCATGGGTGAGGGTCAAAGCGCTACTATCTGCCTCGATTAGAGCTGGTCAGAAAATGGAGTAAAAAGTGGTGACGAATCTTGTGCAGTGATGTTCCGCTGCCTATGGACATTATCCACCCCACTCTACCATTTCCACATGATCCGCACAGCAGAGCCAGGCACCCGGGGCTCCATCCATGGGTAATGTGGCCAAGAAGCTAGTACAGCCAGGCTGGCAGAAAATGCCAGCACCCCGTGTTCTTCCCCTGTGCAAAATAGTTCCACCATCCCACTGACGCTATCTCATGTCAATCTGGAGAGCAAATGATCAGGAGAGTTAGAAACCATTAAGGAAAAAGAAAAGGAGTACTTGTGGCACCTTAGAGACTAACCAATTTATTTGAGCATAAGCTTTCGTGAGCTACAATGAAGTGAGCTGTAGCTCACGAAAGCTTATGCTCAAATAAATTGGTTAGTCTCTAAGGCGCCACAAGTCCTCCTTTTCTTTTTGCAAATACAGACTAACACGGCTGTTACTCTGAAACCATTAAGGGTATGTCTACACTACAATAAAAAACCCAAGGCACCAAAGCTCAGAGCCCAGGTCAGCTGACTCAGGCTCATGGTGCTCAGGCTGCCAGGCTACAAATTGCAGTGTAGATGTTCTTGCTCAGGCTGGAGCCTGGGCTCTGAGACGCTCCCTCTTTGCAGCATCTCAGAGCCTGGACTCTAGCCCAGGCCAGAACAGTTACACTGCAATTTAATAGCCTGAGTTAGTTGACCTGGACCAGCCACAGCTGTTCCACAGGTCTTTGATCACAGTGTAGACATACCCTAAGGGCTCTGAGAACCTGCTGGTCTGGAGACTTCTCCTTACCCCATTGCTCTGGTTCAGGACTAGGATGCCGTAGATCATTTAGGCAGACTTGTCTCTTTATAATATCCCATATATATAATATAATATTTTGGTCTCCAGAATCTATATCTATGTTCACTTTCATTCCTCTGATTCAACTCTCTGACCATTGCTCAAATTTAAGGGTGCTCAGGTGCTGTTCATCAGCAGTATTAACTGATCGGCTAATGCCCATATAGCACTGTGAAGATGAAAGGCTCTGTGTGGGGACTAAGAACTATTATTAAGCCCAACCCTGAAGTCCTTATTCAGTTTTCACGCTGTCCTTTTTCAAGCTTCAGTGGAAGTTTTGGCTGAGTTAGGGACAGGGTAAAATCATGTGAAGATTTGGGGATTAGGCCTAATGCTATTGCCTTTTTTGCCCCTTTTCATCCCATTCATGTTTTCTCCAGGGCAGAGGGCATGAATTGCAACAAGCTGGCATATGGTAGGATAATCCTGCCTCTTGCTCATGGTCCACTCTTTGGCCAAATGTAAACGCCACTCTGCAGTTTCTGCAGATACGGCTTGGGAGTCTCGTAGATTGTTGCTCTGCTCCAGGGTTTCTAACATGTCTTCTCTTTTCAGCAAGGTGAAGATCTTTCAATCTGGTAAGAAAGCTCTCATGTAATTGTGGTGGTGAGATCAGTTATGGATTCTGTGCGCTTTCAAAACGACAAACTCCACAGCTGTGTGGTAGTGTAGTGTGGTAACCGGTTGTGTTATGTATCTCTTGGGTCACGCTGATGGGTCTGTCATTCACAAGGTCCTTTGTTTCCTTTTGAAAGGTCCTGCCTCTGTACGTGTGTGTGTGTAGGGGGGCAGACTAGATGCCCTCTCAAGGTCCCTTCCAGCCCTACATTTCCATGGTTCTGTGACTGTCACAGGTGTTACTTTCTCAGCGGAAGTCCTATAAAACTTCCCTTTCTACAAAAGCTTCGTAAGACAGGAAGACAGTTCCTTCCATGTAGTTCTGCTCCAGCTGATGGAGCGTTTAGTGCCTCTCATCCTGCTTCTTCTCCAGTAATGGGAGCAAGGAGGAACAGCTACGAAGGATGGGATGAAACTGAGCAAAAGGAAACCTCTTCCAAGCTGCAGGTCCACAGGCCTGGGCTGCGGCAACCTCCCACATTAGACTGAATTACCGAAGGCCTTCTTCAGGGTAGGGAATGTTCCTGCCAGGGCAGCCATTGTTTTTCCTTCTCCGATGTGTATGGTTCCATTATCTCCCTTCAGGACAGTGTCTGTCCCTCGCTTGCCTAATTGAGCCCGACCCAGTACAATCCAGTGGGAATAATTCCCGAGAGTCCAGTTAGACCGCACTGGGACTCAGCTCCATCTCCTGCGCAATCTCAGTTGTGCTCAAAACATTTCAGATTATTCATGGTTAATTGCAGGTATTATTTGTGCCATAGCTGGGCAGAGAGGCCCCACTAGGACCAAGGCCCCATAACATAGGTGCTGCACAAACACAGTGGAAGGAACAGTCCCTGCCTTGAAGAGCTGGCAGTATAAGAATGTCCCATTCCTTCACTATTGTCTGTCTGGGTTCCTCCTTAGGCTGCTACAGGCCCCTGCCCTGACACCAACACACATGGCCAAAAACAGTCACAACAGAACAATATTTATGAAAGATAAAGGGGATTTTTTGGGGACACAACAGGCTTCTCCAGTGTGATCCCATTTAACACCCCATTATGTGAACTACAGAACAGCTCTGCCCTTTCCCACCGCAGCCAGGATATTCTGTCCTGCTGCAGGACAGAATCCAACTTCTGCTACATGGACCGGGGGGTTGGGGGGAAGAGGTGGCTGACACTGTTGTTTTATCTCAGAGTGGTCAGTGTCAGGATCCACTGGTGGAGGCTCATCAAAGGGAAAGGAGGGGAATCCCTCACCTGAATGAACATGAATGAAAGGCTGTAGGGGCTGCTCCCTCTTTTCCCTGTTGGGGACAGGTAGAAGGTTCCTTCAATTGTACGTTCTCACCACGTTCCTCTGGCTATGACACCGAGAGGCACGTCTCCCATAAGCCTCTGACAGTCGCCAGTATCTGCTGCCACTCCTAAATTAACTATTCCCAGAATGATGGCTTCTTTTCTAAACTCCCTCCAGCTTATGGTACATCAACATGACAGGCACTACCGTGACAAGCTGCAGCACTGCAATTATGCCACTGTAGCATAGACACGTGCTACAGTGATGGAAGGGTTTTTCTGTCACTGGAGTAAATGCACCCCCTCGAGAAGTCTTCTGTTGACCTAATGGCATGCATCTATGCTGGGGCATATGTCGACTTAACTATGTCTCTTGGGGGGGTGGGGGGGTGTGAATTTTTCACACCCTTGAGTGATGTTGCTAGGTAGACTAATTTTAGTAACCAGCCAAAGGCCACGTCTACACTACAGTTTACGTCGGCAGAACTTATGTTGCTCGGAGGGGTGAATATATCACCCACTAAGCGACATAAGTTAAACCCACAAAAGTGCTGGTGTGGACAATGCTATCCCAGCAGGAGAGCTTCTGCTACTTGCGGGGGCTGGAGTAGTTAAGCCGGCGGGACAGTAGTTAAGCTGTCTTCTGTCAGCGTAGGGTGGCTACAGGAGAGTGCTTATGCAGCTGTGCCACTGTAAGTTCTCGAGGGCAGCCCTCTCCTGACTTCCATGCGCGGGAATGGTCAGTGATTCTAGCACCAAACTCCTGACCGTCAGTCACAGATAGAGGAAGACTATTATTGTTCAGGTTTCAGAGTAACAGCCGTGTTAGTCTGTATTCGCAAAAAGAAAAGGAGGACTTGTGGCACCTTAGAGACTAACCAATTTATTAGAGCATAAGCTTATGCTCTAATAAATTGGTTAGTCTCTAAGGTGCCACAAGTACTCCTTTTATTATTGTTCAGTAGCACCCAGAGGCCCCCGTCAGGAGTGGGACCCCACTGGCCTGGGTACTGCACGAACAGTCCCTGCCCTGAAGAGCAGATTCGGATCTGCAATGCCGTCCCAATACTGGGTTTGTTCACACTTTTGACACTACATGGTTGGGTCCTGAAGGCTCAAGGACTTTACAGCATTTGAACCGAGATTCACTCCTGATGAATGTGGCCTGGTTCACGTCCTTCCTGCTCGGAACTCCACCAAACCATCAAGAAAGTTCTTCCCTGGAACACAAACGCCTTGAGACACCCCCAGGACTAGACAGATGGGGACCCAGTATCATCTTCCCTCCTGGTTTAGTTTGCATGCTGCTTCTAGCAGGGACTGGCCCTCATGCCTAATAATTCTGACTGAATCCATGTAACCTCACCCCAATACAGTTAGAATAAGACTAATAAGAATGAGAGTCAAAATTTGTTAGTCTCTAAGGTGCCATAAGTACTCCTTTTCTTTTTACAGTTTCCAGAGATCACTGCAGCCAAAGGCAAAGGGATGCAGAACTCAGACAAAACACCTTCAAGCAGGCCCAGAGGAGGGGACATATAAATATAAGGAGCTGAACACTTTACCTTATTTCTTTCCCTCTGAGCCCACCCAGGAAGCCCTTAATGATCAGCCATACAGTGCCTTGGAGAGAAACACAACCATGACACACACAAGTGTCCCATAGTGCAGGCAGAAAGAGAATTTCCATTCAAATTACCCATTTTCACCCATGCCCTGGAGCATCCTCCTAAACTTGTTCAGGTTTTGTCTTGTCTGTTCATGCATGTTTTGGTTTTATTTAAAGCAAATTTGGTGCTTGGGGCAGGTGAGAGACTGACAACCGAGGTCTATTCGTCTTCAGGGCAGGCATGACGCTTGCAGCATCGACGCCTGCTGCCTTCATACAAGACCACCAACATGCCTTGGCCAAGACCAGAGGGTGAGGGACAATACAGCCTCTAGAGCTAGTTTGCTCCTCAACCCCTTTGTTGAGGCAGCCAAAGGATATTAGCTGAACTAGGCTGAGATCCCCACCTCATTTTACATGGGCCATTAAAAAGCCAAAAGATGTTAATGACTTTCAGTCACTAGCTGGGCTAATTTTGAACCAGTGCCCCGGAGCTGAAAGGCCCCCAACCCCAGAACTTAAAAAAAATAAACAAATTTTAAAAACATGACAGGTCAGCAAAGTGCCTCTTTCTTGGGGCAGAGACGCAATGAAGGAGTCTGGGGCAGTAACTGCTTCACCTCATCCAGCAGTGCCCCAGCTTGATGTGTTCTCATACAGCCGCTCTTCCCAGATGGAACTCATTTTAGTACCCAGTAACCTTTGCTTAGTTAAATCCCCAGCAGGGCTCCAGGCTCACCTGCACCATGAGGCTCAAAAGAACCACGTAGGATAAAAAGTATAAAGCTAACATGGCTCAACAGCGGCATCCAGAGGACAACTGGGTTCATTGCAGAAATGCTGAACGAACACTTCATCTCTCCTATCAGCTGGGCATCATGGACTGAGACCCTCTATGGTCCAATTCTTGCACTGAGGAGTCTGGCTGTGCAGAGCTGATTGTAGGATCAAGTTCTGTGTTTGTTACCAAGAGGTCTCCATGGCTTTTCCTTCTCCCCATCGCAAATGTAAAACTGTCTCAGCGCAAAACCTCTGTCCCCACCTACTTCTCAGATATTATTTCTTGTCACCTCCCCACCCCATGCAGGCTAGCAGTTATGCCAACTTCCCCACCTCCTTTTATCCCTTCTCTCTCGGCTGTCTGGGTCTTCTTCCACATCTCACCCCATAGTATGACTTCTCTGTTCTGAAATACCAGCCCGCTACCAACCCCGATTAGCATCACTTTGCCTGCCAAGACCACAAACACTGAGTAACCCATGTGGGGCCTCCTGCACCCTTACATTTCATGAGGTGGGTGCATGGATGACTGAGAAAAGGAGGGAAAATTTTATTATGATGTTTAAAAAAAAAAGTGAACGGTACAGAGTTTAAGTGTAGAAGTTTCTGGTTATCAGGGAATAACGTACAGATCATCAAGGGGTGCGAAGTTTGGTTTAAGGTCTGGTGGTATAAGGAATACATAATCTGCAATATCCCCGATTGGGGATAAAAGGTTAACGGGTCAAAGTACAGACATTGGGACATGAGGGTATGTTGTTCATATAATGGCTATGTTCAGGTGTGGAGTATAATGAGTGGATATGATGATGAGGATGGATTGACCCTCATTTGGTGAGATTTAACATTCATTGAGTTTATGGTTCCAGTTTGTACGGTCCAACGGAAAAAAGTCTCTCAGTCCCTTTCTCGTAGTCAAAACACGATGTTGCTCCGGCTCTCACCTCCTGGTACTGTCGGTGGCCGGTGATGTGTTCAGTGTAGATGTCCCTGGACCATTGGATGGTGTCCGAGACCACGAGGTGCCTCATGAGCTGTGTGTAGCATCGACCAATCCTGCAGGTCTGCAGCACACGCTTGTTGCAGGGGTCCCAGGCACCCAGGGCTCCGACGATTAGGGCGTCTGAAAGTTACCACATTCCTCTGGGCCTCTCGGCTCCTCTAGTCTTCTCAGCTTGTTATTTAGATTGTGAGGTCTTTGGGTTAGGGGCTTTCTCTGGTAGGGGGTCTGGTGTGGGGACCAGCATACCATAATAATAAGGCTTAACAGGATTAGTTTTTTAACCAGTAAATGTTAGTGAACATGAAACTCACCACACAGGCCCAAACTGACGAAAACCATTTCCATCGATAATAATGGAGAGTTACAGCTCTGCAAAGTAAGAAAAATGGGGCTTGAGAACATATTAGAGACTGTCGTTAAAAATGATTGTCCGACACCGCCCGGGGTTTCCTGCAATTGTGCAAATAGCCATTAAAAACAGGGAAAAAAGTGCACAAAACCAAACATGGCTGTTCTCCACCTGCAGGATAAACACCAGACCTGCACTCTGCCTAGCCTAGGAAAAACAAATGATCAGCCACCCACCCCCCTGCCCCCCAGTCCTAGTCATTCTGTGACCCTAACCACTTCGCCCCCCGAGGTGCTGCTCCCCGGGGCCCAGACCCAGCCAGCGCCCCGTGGGTCCCCCCCGAACCCCAGCCGGGGCCCGAGCCAGGCCCCCCCTGATCCCCGAGCCAGCCCCCCCGAACCCTGGGGCCCGAGCCAGCCCCTCCGAACCCTGAGCCAGGCCCCCCCCGAACCCCAGCCGGGGCACGAGCGAGCCCCCCCCCGAACTCCGGGTCCCGAGCCAGGCCCCCCCCCCCGAACTCCAGCCGGGTCCCGAGCCAGGCCCCCCCCCCCCCGAACTCCAGGCGGGGCACGAGCGAGCCCCCCCCCCGAACTCTGGGTCCCGAGCCAGGCCCCCCCCCGAACTCCGGGTCCCGAGCCAGGCCCCCCCCCGAACTCCAGCCGGGGCCCGAGCCGGGCCCCCCCCCGAACCCCAGCCGGGGCCCGAGCCAGGCCCCCCCGCGAACCCCGAGCCAGCCCCCCCCGCGAACCCCAGCCGGGGCCCGAGCCAGGCCCCCCCCCGAACCCCGAGCCAGCCCCCCCCCCGAACCCCAGCCGGGGCCCGAGCCAGGCCCCCCCGCGAACCCCGAGCCAGCCCCCCCCCCGAACCCCAGCCGGGGCCCGAGCCAGGCCCCCCCGCGAACCCCGAGCCAGCCCCCCCCCCGAACCCCAGCCGGGGCCCGAGCCAGCCCCCCCCCCGAACCCCAGCCGGGGCCCGAGCCAGGCCCCCCCCGAACCCCAGCCGGGGCCCGCGCCCGCTCCGGCCCGGCGGGTCACGGTGACCCCCCCCCCAGCCCGGCTCCTGGCGCGATTCCCGCCCAAACCCGCCCCCGCTCGCGAGCGACAGGCCCCGCCCCCGCCCCCGCCCCCGCCCCAGCGTTCCCAGCGTGACAGGAGCCCCTCGGAGCCCCCCCTCTCCTCCAATCAGTGCAGCCTCCGCGGTTCGCCCCGGCCGCAAAGGGGCCGTCAGCAGCCGCCTTGTGATTGGGTACTGGGGAATCACGCCTGCCCTGCCGCACTGTGATAGGCTATGCGGACCCCGCCCATCTCTCCCGCTTTGTCATTGGGTGTTCATGGACCGCCAGTCTGGGCCTTCTGATTGGCTATCTCGGGTCCTCCCACCCTCCGACGATATCTGATTGGCTGTCCCCGCTCGCCCTCTCCTTTGCCGCTCTGGGATTGGCTGCGCCCGGTCCCACCCCCGCTGGCCGGGAAGGTGAGAGTCTCCTCTAAGCGGCGGCCTCAGTCAACCGGCGCCGCAGCCGCAGGGAGCCATGGCCGCCGGCTCCGTCTTCGCCCACGTCCCGCGCGCCCCGCCCGTCGTCGTCTTCCGGCTCACGGCCGACTTCCGGGAGGACGCGGACCCGCGGAAAGTCAACCTGGGGCTGGGCGGTGAGTGGGGGGGGCCGGGCCGCCCGGGGGCCGAGGGGGAGTGTGTGGGGGGGGGCCGGGCCGGGCGGGGGAGAGGGGGGGGGGCCGGGGGGGAGTGTGAGTGGGGGGGATTGGGGGGCTGGTGGGGTGTGGGCGGGGTGGGGAGTGGGGGGGAGGGGGAGTGCGTGTGGTGGGGGGCTGGGCCGGGGGGGAGGGGGAGTGTGTGGGGGGGGGCCGGGCCGGGCGGGGGAGAGGGGGGGAGTGTGAGTGGGGGGGATTGGGGGGCTGGTGGGGTGTGGGCGGGGTGGGGAGTGGGGGGGAGGGGGAGTGCGTGTGGTGGGGGGCTGGGCCGGGGGGGAGGGGGAGTGTGTGGGGGGGGGCCGGGCCGGGCGGGGGGGGAGTGGGGGGGATTGGGGGGCGGGTGGGGTGGTGAGGTGAGTGGGGGGGAGGGGGAGTGCGTGTGTGTGTGGTGGGGGGTGGGCTGGGCGGGGGAGAGGGACTGGGGGGGCTGGGTGGGGTGGGGGGGAGAGGGAGTGAGTGGGCGGGGCCGAGGGGGGAGAGGGAGTGAGTGGGGGGGGCTGGTGGGGGGTGGGCGGGGTGGTGAGTGGGGGGAGGGGCGGGGGAGAGGGACTGAGGGGGCTGGGTGGGGTGGGGGGGAGAGGGAGTGAGTGGGGGGGCCGGGGGGGAGTGTGAGTGGGGGGGGGCTGGTGGGGTGTGGGCAGGGTGGTGAGTGGGAAGCTGGGGGCGGGTGGTGAATGGGTCAGTCTAGTGCGCTCCCAGTGGCCCCTGTGTCTGATCCCGGATGGAGGGCGGGTGGCGAGGCGTGACCTGGGCTGATATGGGGGTTGTGGGGGCCTCAGGTCAGCCAGGCGATTGCGGGTGGCTCTAGAAGGTGAGTGACCGGCCCCTCCCTGAGTTGCTTCCTGTTCTCCGCAATGGGTCACCTGAACACTAGCTGTGCTTGGGGGTCTCCCTTCTCTTACCTCTAGGCCCCATTGCCCTGCAGCTGCCCTAGGCCATGCTCAGTGCTCACTTCCCCTTTAGCCTCCAGCTGCTCTGCCCCCCTTTCCATGTGCTAAGCTGAGCCAGGATGCTGGCACCCAGGCAGGCCCTTAGGGAAGGAGGTCTGGGGGGTGGAGGCAGTCAGAAGGCCTGGTGGGCTGGCTCCTTTTCAACACTACCCCCGCACTGTGTGACCTTGGATGGGTTGCCTCCTTGCGCAAAGCAAAGCTGGGTGGGAGGGGAGGCGTGATCTTTGTCCTCTGCACAGGAGGTAGGGTCTAGGCTATCTGTTAGTGTTCAGCACGGTGACGTGCTGGGACAGACATTCCTAGAGATGTGCGGAGGGTTAGCGCGTGTGACCTGCCTTTGTAGGGGTACCTACAGCTCCATGGCTTTGGCGACTGAACACTTCTAGTCAGTGCTGTGCCCTCCCAAGTAGGCTTCTCTACTCAGCCCGTAATACGCCCAGCCCCGGGAATCGGGCAATACCACCCCCGAGGGCAGAATGGACTTCAGTCTGCACAGTTCATTTGGTAAGATCTCTGAGAGTAGTATCAGGAGAGCAGATTAGTGCTAGTGATGACTCTTGCACTGGACACCTGTCTGGGGGAGAACTAATAACTCATCTCACGTCAGGGTGAAGGAACAGTTGTTGAAGGCAATTGTTTTCAGTCTCTAAGGCCCCTAGTTGCCTTGAAACCAGTGCCAAAGAGGCAGAAGCCTATATCCTAATCTCTGTCCAAATTCAATCTTTGTCATTCTGATTCCGTTCCATTTAGGGAACAATATGGGAGCCCCCCCCCCAGTGTCTGAGCTGTAAAATGGCATGGAAGTAGCCCAGACTCCATAATTACATAGTGGGTCCCAGATGCCTGTTCCTTGCACTACACAATGGAGGGGAATTGATTCTAAGATTCAGGCTTGAGACCCCAAGATTCCCTGTTGGCACGGTCAGCTCTGCCCTCCCTCCTAAGGCAGATAACTGGAGTTCCATGCATTATGTTGTATATAGACCTTTAGGGTTAGACAGATGCTAAATAACCCATGGCCCTTTTCCCAAGACCTATGGTTTGCTCCAACATCTCTTCATCTCAGCTAGTCTGCAGCTGCTTGTGTGCTATTTTTCCATCTTGCTTTCGGTTTATATGCAGAGGTGGCTGCATTTCCCTGCACATGTGGGCTGGTTTAGAAAGCATTTTGTCCTGAAAGATGCTGAGGAGATGTTATTTCGATTACGGTCGCTCCCTCTTCCCTGTGAAATGTATTTACCAGGTTCCATCAAGCATGCTCAGTGCTATAGGGAATGGACTATAGACTCATCCCTGCTCCACAGAGTTTACAAGCCTAATCCACAGCATGTGCATGCTAGTGAGTGCACTGGATGGTACAAAGGTGGCACTACTATGATCGCTGCGGGTCAGGTGTTTTTGTGTGGGGAGTCTCTGTCCAGAAGCTAGTGTAGTGGAGCTTGTACTGTCCCTTGGTGTTTGGAAGGTTAACAGAATCCTTCTAATCATTTCCTAATTTAGCTTCTTTACTCATGAAACGTTTTGATGGGGAAACTCTGTGTGCGTGTGTGTGGTGCTATGGATTCCAGAGACTGTCTATAAAGGACACATCCCAGGTCATAAGAAAACGTACCGTTGCCCTCCCTGTGGCCTCAGCCTCTGGATCTGAATAGCAATTGCGAGAAGGGGAAAGAGACCTAGTCTAATAACAGTGGGTAAATTTTTCTGGCCGAGGGTCTCCTCGGGACATGTCTTGTGGAGCGTAAGACTCTCCTTTTCTCTCTTGCAGCCTATCGCACAGATGAGGGGCAGCCCTGGGTCCTGCCAGTAGTGAAGAAAGTCGAACAGAAGATCGCCAATGATGCCAGCTTGAGCCATGAATACCTGCCAATCCTCGGCCTGCCTGAGTTCCGGGCCAACGCTTCAAGGATCGCGCTTGGGGAAGACAGTCGTGCTATCAAGGAGAATCGTGTAAGCTCTGGGGGGAAGCGACTCCTTGCTGAGATGTACTGGTGAATGGGGTCTCTGGAGGGGGGAAGATCTTGCCAGGATTGCAGAGTTTGCCCTGACTGGTCTGGCACTGAGCTCAGTTTGCAATCTGCATTCTGGCTGCATGGAGCTGTTGCTGTGAGTGCTCAGAGCTCTCTGAACAAGCAGGTTTTGTGCTCCCATCTGGAGGCTGAATACCAGAAACTGATAGGAAGATATGGGTCCTGCCACCTGATGGTGAACAGTTCCAGAACTGGCCAGGCAATTGCCCTTGGAGTCTGATGGGAAGGGTCAACAGGTGTGACAGAAACAGCTGGAACCTGCCGAGGCCAAAGGGGGTGTGAGAAATGCGAGAGAAGCTGTTTAAGGAAGGGTGACAGTAGGATGGAAGCTGGGGGTAGATGGGGGGTGATTTGGGTGTGTTAGTGCATCTGATGGTCAGCTCTGAACTATGTGGCTGCGATATGAAAGTCCAGGTTGGCCTGGAAACAGGCACGCTGATACCATGGTTATGGGGCCATATAAGGAGCTAAATGGTTAGCAGTCAGTGAGGAGCAGAGCCTGCCCCATATTGCAGAGGAGCTGCTGCTTTGATGTCAGGAAGCCTGGCCTAGGAGGCACTGTCCTGGAATGTGGTAACGAAAGGGATCTG
The DNA here is from genome assembly GCF_965140285.1 of Lepidochelys kempii. Lineage (NCBI taxonomy): Eukaryota > Metazoa > Chordata > Testudines > Cheloniidae > Lepidochelys > Lepidochelys kempii. The sequence goes on along the minus strand of NC_136386.1, from coordinate 125,579,717 downwards.
CCTCAGATTGGATGAGGCGTGCTGAATTCCTGGACTGCGAGGGGTTGATCCCTTTAGTAATTGGAGGCCAGCGAGGCTCATCTTACTCTGTCCCTTTCTGATGTTTCCACATGATCTCTGCACTGGTGCCATCTGTCAGTGGCAGGCTCTTGGTGACCCTGCCTGCCTTTCAGGTAGGAGGCGTTCAGTGCTTGGGTGGGACTGGTGCTCTTTGCATTGGAGCAGAATTCCTGCGGCGCTGGTACAATGGAACCAACAACACAGCAACTCCTGTCTACGTCTCTTCTCCTTCCTGGGGTGAGTGCTGCAGCATGCTCACGCTTACTCCTCGCTGGTGGGTAAGGTGGGAGCCAGGCTCTTCATGCTGGGGCGGGGGAGTGGGGTGTCATACAAACAAGGGAGAGGTTCACCCCCTACCCCATGGGCGGTGTGGCGGGAGGCAGGCTAAGTCAGGATTGGAAGAACTGGCTGGCTCAGGGGCAGCTCTCCAATGCAGATGGACTGATCTGATCTCTCTCCTCAGAGAACCATAACTCTGTGTTTGCGAACGCTGGCTTTAAGGACATCCGGACCTATCGCTACTGGGATGCTGCTAAGAGGGGGCTGGACCTGGAGGGGCTCCTGGAGGACATGGAGGTGGGTAAGAGTGCCTTGGAGAGGAGATCTCCTGAGCTGCATCCAAAGGCACCAGCTGCCCTAGTTTCAGATCAGCCAGGCCCTTCTGTGCAGGAGCCGGCCAGTTTCTTGCCTTGGGGTAACTGGAGCAGGACTGGAACCAGATCTCTGTGGTTAAGTCCAGCAGAGCGGCCAAGGCAGCTGGTGGCTGACTGGATGTGGGCCCTCTGCTGTGTGTGCGTGTGACTGAGAACTGCTTTTTCCTCAGAGTGCACCGGAGTTCTCCATCTTTGTTCTGCATGCCTGTGCGCACAACCCAACTGGCACAGACCCCACCCTGGAGCAGTGGAAACAGATTGCTGCTGTCATGAAGGTATCAGCACAGAGGGGACTGGTGGGGAGAGGGCTGTAGTGTGGCCAGGGAGCAGAAAGCCCTTCAGCCAACCAGAGCACAAACAGGACGGTTTTGTTCAATATCTTCATAAATGATCTGGAGGATGGTGTAGATTGCACTCTCAGCAAATTTGCGGATGATACTAAACTGGGAGGAGTGGTAGATACGCTGGAGGGGAGGGATAGGATACAGAAGGACCTAGACAAATTGGAGGATTGGGCCAAAAGAAATCTGATGAGGTTCAATAAGGATAAGTGCAGGGTCCTGGAAGAACCCAATGCACAGCTACAGATTAGGGACCGAATGGCTAGGCAGCAGTTCTGCGGAAAGGGACCTGGGGGTGACAGTGGACGAGAAGCTGGATATGAGTCAGCAGTGTGCCCTTGTTGCCAAGAAGGCCAATGGCATTTTGGGATGTATAAGTAGGGGCATAGCGAGCAGATCGAGGGACGTGATCGTTCCCCTCTATTCGACATTGGTGAGGCCTCATCTGGAGTACTGTGTCCAGTTTTGGGCCCCACACTTCAAGAAGGATGTGGATAAATTGGAGAGAGTCCAGCGAAGGGCAACAAAAATGATTAGGGGTCTAGAACACATGAGTTATGAGGAGAGGCTGAGGGAGCTGGGATTGTTTAGCCTGCAGAAGAGAAGAATGAGGGGGGATTTGATAGCTGCTTTCAACTACCTGAAAGGGGGTTCCAAAGAGGATGGCTCTAGACTGTTCTCAATGGTAGCAGATGACAGAACGAGGAGTAATGGTCTCAAGTTGCAGGGGGGGAGGTTTAGATTGGATATTAGGAAAAACTTTTTCACTAAGAGGGTGGTGAAACACTGGAATGCGTTACCTAGGGAGGTGGTAGAATCTCCTTCCTTAGAGGTTTTTAAGGTCAGGCTTGACAAAGCCCTGGCTGGGATGATTTAACTGGGAATTGGTCCTGCTTGGAGCAGGGGGTTGGACTAGATGACCTTCTGGGGTCCCTTCCAACCCTGATATTCTATGATTCTATGACTCTAGACTCTATTTTGGGGAAGAGGGGGGACAAAGCTGGGTGAGGAGTGGGAGAAAGGGCCCCTCCCCATGAGGAGGGGCCAGTGAGTTGCTGGAGGCTTAGGTAAGAATGAGGAGGGGCTGGGACCAGCAGAAGTCTGCTCTTGGACACCACAGGATGTTTAAATTGCCCCAGTTGTGCTTGTGCTGCTAACTTGCCTTTAATCTCCAGCTCTGTCTGGTACAAGGGCAGTCTTTCTCTCTCCTGGGTGCCCAGTAATATCCCCTCCTCTGTCCCCCAAAGAACACACTAGCCAGATAAAGGGGACACCTCTGTCCTTCTCCCAGGTAGTGTGTGGGGCAGCTGCTGCTGTTTCCTTGCCATGACCTTCCTCTCCCGTCCACTGGCCTGTGATTTGACACGCTCACCACCATATCTCTAAGTCTCCCTCTTCATTCAAGTTCTAATGGCAGTGCTCCAGTCAGGCTTGAAGGGGTTCCCACCCTGCCCCAGATTCATGCTGACTCTTAAAGGACTTCCCAGCAGATCAGCCCACCCTGCTTGGGTGAGGGGAGGGGGCAGAAATCAGGACAAGGGGTTCTTAGGGGTAGGGGCGGGGTCTTGCCTCTAACTATCTTCCTGTCTGCAGCGCCGGTTCCTGTTCCCATTCTTTGACTCAGCCTATCAGGGCTTTGCCTCCGGCTGCCTGGACAGAGACGCCTGGGCCGTGCGGTACTTTGTCTCTGAGGGCTTCGAACTCTTCTGTGCTCAGTCCTTCTCCAAGAACTTCGGGCTCTACAGTGAGTATCTGACCCTGCAGATGGGGCCAGCCTCCCTGGGTTTGGTGGGTGAAGCCTGCCGGGCTGTGGGGCACAGGGGTTGGGTCTAGTGGCTCATGTCTCCATGTCTGTCTCCAGATGAGCGAGTGGGGAACCTGAATGTGGTGGGGAAGGATGCTGACAACATGCAGCGTGTTCTTTCCCAGATGGAGAAGATTGTCCGTGCCATCTGGTCCAACCCTCCCTCACAAGGAGCACATATTGTGGCTACCACCCTTGCCTGCCCGCAGCTCTTGACTGAGTGGTAAGCAGTGCTGGTGCCAAAACAGGGTGGTGAAGGGAGGAGCTGTCATACCGGGGCATGGATGGACATGGCTGAATCCCACTACCGGCTCACTCTCTCCCCTGCACAGGAAGGACAATGTGAAAACGATGGCTGATCGGGTCTCGCTAATGCGGTCAGAGCTCAGGGCTCGGCTCCAGGCTCTTGGGACCCCAGGCACCTGGAATCACATCACTGAGCAGATCGGCATGTTCAGTTTCACAGGGCTGAACCGTAAGTATCAATGAACCAGATGCTGTTGCGGCAGGAGGTGAGCTCAGGGGCCTGGAACTGAGTGGGGTTGGGCTGCAAGAACCCAAGCTGGATTTGCTAAAGAACTTCTCCAGTGTCTTTCTGGGGTGCAGTCTTGGGCCTCTAATGGGTAGTAAGAAAGTCTGGATAGAGCAGTCAGCACTCCTGGCCTGATCTCTACAGCACCTCCTGCTGGGTCTGACCAGGACTGGAATAGCTTAGAGTTTACTGAACAGCCAGTGCTCCTGCTGTTCTCTCTACTGCATCTTTTGCTGGGAGAGGCTGGGTTTGGAGTAGCTCTATGCTTTATTTCACTGGCCAGGTCCTGAACCCCTTCTCTCCATTCTGAAAGCTGATGAGATGCAGCACTGAACTGCACTCTGGGATTTCCAGGTCTCCCACATGGCTGACCTGACTTCTTTCTCAAATGTTTCCCCAGCTAAGCAAGTGGAGTACATGATCAAGGAGAAGCACATCTACCTGATGGCCAATGGACGCATCAACATGTGCGGCCTGACCACCAAGAACCTGGACTATGTGGCCAGCTCCATCCACGAAGCTGTCACCAAGTTCCAGTGAGGAACACAAACCACTGAACTCCCATCTGAACCCACCAAAGCAATAGTGTGTAGTCTCTGTTCCCTGCTTATAACTCACCTCTGTCACACCTGTTAGGGTTGGGGAATAGTGGCTGTATCAGGGATATCAGTCTGCCTGCATCTCTGAAAGCCCCCTCATAATACCGGCCAGTGCCCTCCTGGGGCTGGTGACAAAGTAAGCCATCTCATCTCATTTGACTGACAGCAGCCATATGCACTGGGACCCAGACATCTCAAAGCTGCCTATTTCTGTGCAACCAAATAGACCCAATATAACCAGTCAACTCCTGTACAGGTGCAGTGCATTGTGGGATAGGTGCCCAAATTCTTGGGGCCCCTTGTCCTGTCTGTGGGTTGGAGGCACTGTAAAATTTCAGGAAGTGAGGCTGTTGTTGGCTTTTGCCTCACACGAGCAAAGAGTGTGATTGTTTGTGTCGCTGCTGCTTTGTGTTGCTGAAAGAAAATAAACCTCCATCTCCGAAGGATGCCCTGCCCGGTGCTTTGTCTTGCTGCCTGCGCTCTGTGTCTGCATTGCTGGGTAACCGCCTAAACTGGCATTGACGTGCCGGTGGCAGAGGGAAGATGGACATGACCTTGCACGGCCAGACTCTTAACTATTGTAATAGGCTCCAGCCTTAGTCTGAACTGCTGTGGGGTGGACTCCTCTGCCCATGCCCCCCCCCCCCCCAAGCAATAGCGGCCAGCCCCACGATCCAAGGCTTCCTCTTATTTTAAAGAGACTTGTCCAAGCGTTCATTCTTTGCTGGTGTCTCATGGCTACTTTCCCTTCCCATTCACAATTGCATCCCCCTGGCAACTACAGCTACTGACAGGGCAAAATGCTACTGGAAAGTTCTGATGAATCCAAAATGTGTCCTTGAATAACTAATTCACTCCCCATGTATCTCTTCTGTTCCTGTTTTTTTGCCTGGCTTTCCTCCACATGTGTATATCCATGTTCACCACTTGGTGAGATGTTGCCTAGACATTTGATCATCTCCTCCACAGGGGACTTCTTCTCTGGATCATAGCCCCTGTCCCACGGGTGGTTCCATTCCTTCTGAGTAGATCCTATTTCTTCTCATGCAGCAGTTACTGATGGAGGCCCATGGGCTGCATCCTCCTCATTCCTGGCTGCAATTACAGGCATCTGGGCACTATGCCATGGAGAACCAAGACTCCTGTAGAAGCAGTGGGAGACGAGGAGAGCTAGGACCATCCAGCAAACCATTTCTCTGCATGTGGCCAGCCAGTGCTCCGTGGACTAGTTTAGGAAATGCGGATGTAGCCTCTGAGCAGATCTTCATTCAGAGCAGTGTGACCCATCTGCTCTTTCCCAGGGCTGAGGAAAGTTCCCTCCATCACAGCAGAAGGTCAGGTCTGGAGTTTAGCCACTCTGCTGGGTTAAGCTCACTTTGTGGAGTGGCATTTGTAAGTGTTGTGCTGCTTCACAGAACAGCACCGTGTACACACTGTGCTGGAAAGGGCACAAATTGGGGGGGTGTTCGAGAAGTGGGGTTGCAGGGATGCACCGTCCAGCTGCAGTGGTTGAAGCACAGGAGTGGGAACTGGACAGCCGTACTGTGACCCTTGGCAAGTACTTAACCTCTCTGTACCTCCTCCCCACCTGTAAAAGGGAAAGGAATTCTTCCCTTCAAAGGAAAAGTGCTGTTGAGTGCAGTGCACAATGCACCCTTTGCTGTATCACAGTTCTTGTTTGTGCCACAGGATGTGTGTGTGGAGGGGCCTTTCCTTGGAGGCTCCTGTCCCGTGCATGACTTCTTGTTTTCCTCCCCCTCGAACTCTGCTGAGCCAGATCAACAGAATCTCTACCATGCAGCTCCCATGGCTCTGTTCAGAACTCAAATTGCTGCACTGATTTGGGCCAAATGTGGCTCATCTTGGAGACTTGAAGGGTGGCTGGAACGTCCTGTATTTCACTTCTCAGCTATATCTCCAGCTGTGGGAGCAATGGAGGGAGAACACCAAGAAGATGCCCTGTGTAGGTGCAGCCCCTACTGCCATGCAGGTGCTCCCCCATTAGTGAGGCAGGCGTGACTGGGAGGAAGCAGGGGCCTGTGCAACCGGGCCTGCAGAGGTAGGGTGACCAGACAGAAAATGTGGAAAAATTGGGACGGGTGGGGGGTAATAGGAGCCTATATAAGAAAAAGATCCAAAAATCGGGACATCTGGTTACCCTATGCAGGGCTCTCTCGCTGGGGCATGAGGGCAGCGGTGCCTAAAAGCTCATACGGCTTCCATTTGCCTTCTAGACCCATCACGTTTTGTGTCTCTTAGTCTGCGACAGCCACAAAATTAATCACAGCCTTTCTTGGCCACAGCACTGGCAAACAGGTTCTTCACCCAGTCTGCAGTCTGACATTAAGAGGATGGAGTAGCTACTTCTCTGGCTCTACACGGTACTTTAGAGATGGCTAGTTTACATTTAATATTCCCTTCAGTGCCATGCTTTCACTACACTCTGTTAACGCGTTAGTCCTGCAGAGCCCCCTGAGAAAAGGGCTTTCTCCAGCGTATGCTGGGCCATGCTCTGTCTCAGAGCTTTAAATGGCCCTACAGGGAGGCGGTAGCAGAACCCAGGCACCCTGACTCCCTCTCCTGTGTGTTAAATCATGTGATGGTCTTACTGAGCGTGGGGAGGAAGTGTGTCCAGTGCTTAGAGCTCAGGGCTAGCATTCTGCTCTCTATGTGCCTGCGTGTTGCTGTGGGGAAATCCCCCTCCAGGGCTGCCTCCCCCCTTGCAGAGAGAAAAGCTTTGAATACAGCCTTCCCCAGGGCCGCCTGAGCTCAGGGGGGAGGGTGCCAAAGTGCTACAACGAATAATAGGAGCAAGGGCAAGGTGGAAGAGAGTGTGGGGCAATGGGCTGGCACTTAGAAAGGGAAACCTGAGGCTGAATGTGAGGGAAGGCTGCTTGCCAGGCAACGTGACTCTGCACCAGTCTCCTGGGGGAGCGGGAATCTGCCCCCCAGGCTGGCAGCAGCTCTGAAGCTAGCAGGCTTAGCACTAAGGGGGCTGTTTTGGGGAGAGGGGGATTAGGATGCAGCTTGTTCCGCTGCAGGCAGAGCGGGCTCTCAGGTTGTCCATGCTGCAGGCAGAGGTTGCTTTCCCCTTCGTGCTGGTAACTACTGGGGAACGGAGCAGCTGCGCCATGCAGCAGCGAGGCCCCCCATCTCTGTGGGGAAGAGATCCTGGCACAGCTTGGGCTGTTACAGCAACTGCTGTTGCGTTGGCCCAGACAGAGGCGGAGCTGCTCGCGGAGGGATGGCTTTTAATGTAAAGTACATTGTGTTCAGCCTCTATAGCAGCGATTTAAAACTCTCTCCCATTCCGATGTCAACACCTGGCTCTGAGCTGAGGCCTCTCACAGGGCCATGGTGGTTGAAGCACAGCTCTGAGCTTCCCTTTCCTGGGGGGAAGGGGACAGATACACTCAGCACTGGGCGGGGCCTGAGGCCCACAACTGGCTAGTGCCCGGGTTGGGGCAGTGTCTGTGGGATGGGCAGTTCAGTGCTCCCAGGGGCCAGGCTGAAGTGCGAGGGCAGGTTTTGACTGTCATTGCACACACGTGCAGCAGCCTCCTGAGTGTCACACTGGGTGTGGTGGGAGGGGACAGGCACTGCCCGGAGCATGGCACTCCTTGGGGCAGGAGCCACGTCTCGTTATGGCTGCAGTGCTCAGTGCTATGGGGCCCTGATTCAGAAGGGGCTGGGAGCTGCTGTAAAGTATTAAATGATGCTCGGGGCCACCCCTTCCTGCTTCTCGCAGCAGGGGAACCATGCCCCAGGCACTGCTGCTTCTTCCTCTTCTCCTCTTTGAGACGGAAAGCCGGGCAGGAGCCGGCCACGTGCCCTGACTTCCTGGCAAGTCCAGGGCTGCCACCTCTGCTTCAGTCCCACCCGGGGGCCTTGCTCTTCTCGCCTGGGGCTCTGCGCGTGTCCTGGAGGGAGGGCAGGTGTTGGGTGGGCCGGCAGCGGCGTGCAAACCCGCTGCTGTTGCACATGACCCCCTGCAGGACGCGCTCAGGCTGCAGACCTGAAAGAAAAGCAGCTGTTTAATGCTCGTCGTTCCCCCTCCCTGCTCTCCAGAGCCCCCCCGGGCCTCCCACCCTCCTAGTGCCACCCTGAGCCAGGCTGCAGGGTGTAAAGTCTCAGGGCCTGCATTCAGCAGCTTGGGGACTCCCTAAACGAGGACATGGCAGGATCCCATACAGGCTGCACCTGCTAATTCCATAGATCAACCTGCCTGAGAGCAGCTTTCCAGAGGGGCAGACGCTGGTTTTGAAAGCATTATGGATGTGTTCCTGTTGGGGTGGGGGGACTCTACGCCGCCCCCCCCCACATGGAACCGGCACCAAAAGACCCACTGGCCTGAACAGCACCGCCAGGTTCAACACACCGCCCTGTCTCCCGTGCCGCTTTGAAGACCACACCCAGCACCTGGACAGACAAGCTACAGCCCTACCAGACTCTGGCAAGGGACAGGCAGGGCTTACTGCATCCAGGCTTTCGCCTGCTCAGTGCAGGAGGGCAGAAAGCCCCAGCCCTGTAGTGGATGGGGGGGAGGGTCTGAGAGGGTTGATGGTACCTCCTGGCCAGCTTTTCAGGGCCTGCAGCATGTGCCCAGGGCAGAGCAAGGGTGTGTCCCCAGGGCCTGTGGCGGGCCGTGGGCGTGGGGGTGGGGAAGTGTCTTTGCAGCAGCAGTAGTGCGGGGCATGTTCACACCTCCAGGCTCCCGGGGACTCCAGCGCTGCGCTCCCGCCATGCTGCCGCTCAGGTGATGAATGGTGCTCGGTTGGAATTCTCCTCCAGCGTCGTCTCGCCATCCGGGGACTGCCTCCTCTTCTGCCCGCCTGCACACAGCAGCCATCCCGGGATCACTGCCCCCCGGGTCCCCAGACAGCGCTGTCCCACCCTGGGGGTGCTGCGCTGGTGGGAGGGGACAGCCCAGGCCCTTCATAGCACCTGGAAGCTGCTGGCTACTAGGAACTAGTGGAGCCAGGCCCCCCAAACACCCCAGTCTTCAGCCATGCTACAGTCGCCTGCTGCCCCCAGGGGAGGTGCCTCCATGGAGAGCTGGGCTCCCTGCTGCTGCTCCATGGGCCCCGGTACTTGTCCAGGCCCAGCAACAAGCAGCGTAACGGGAAGGGAGGGACCCTAGGGGGCTGGGCTGGTAGATCTGAGCCTAGGTGAAGGGGGGCAGTAGTAGGGGAGGCTCCTTTCCTTTCTCGTCTCCCCATTCGGGCCCCAGGTTTTCACTCCATGTTCGTTGTTGGGTGCGGAGCTGGTACCTGCAGCCCCACTGCTGTTTTGGGCCCCAGCTTTCCTGCCCCCCTTACGTGCCTCCCTACACCACTGGGGGCTACGTGCTCCCACGTTGTACCCCTCTGCCCTGCTGGCCCTCCCATGGGGCTGGCTGGGTGCTTCACTCACTCAGTGTCCTCAGCAGCTTCTTGCCCAGGGTCTCCTCGGTGCCGCTTGGGGACGTGCCACTCGCTGTCTCTCTGTTCGGGCTCTCCTGCTCCAGGGTGATGTCACAGCATTCGCTGGCTGCAAAGGAGGAAGGTAAGAGCAGTGCTATCTCCAGACAGGGCTCTCCGGAGCATCTTGGGTGCCTTGTGGCTGCGTCCTCCAATTCCCGCCCCCTCCCCAGTGCAGCCACCCCTTCCAATCCACATCCATCCCATGGGCCTGATCCCACCCCGGGGACTTACCCTGCTGCTTGCTGTTCTCCTCGTTGTCTGCCAGCTCCTCCCTGATGAAGGGGATTCCCTCCACGCGGAGGAACATGGAGTCGCTGGGGCTCTGGAGCCCATCCGACCGGCTGCCTGTGGGAGACACCCCGTCCCCAGCGCGGGTGGCGGCACGGGGAGGGGGAGCGTGTCAGTGTGAGCATCGGGGCCCAGGTGTGAATACACGCCACGGGCCAGGCCCCGAGCATGAAGGGGTGTGTGTGTGCGGCTGGTGGCGTCAGGGTCCCATGGGTGCTAGGGAGTGTCGGAGGCCTGTGGGGAGTGGCTGGCCTGTGGGACTGGCCGTCAGGTGGCCGTGGGGTGACTTACAAACGATGCTGTTCCTCTCGTTCAGGAGGGTAGGGGTAGGGTCCTCCTTCGGGGTCTGTGGGGTCCCCCAGGCCATCGGGGCGTTGGTGGAGCTGCCATCATTGAACGCCTCCATGTCGGGGGACTGGGGTGAGCTGTCCATGCGGCTGGCTGCCAGTGCATTCTGGTACTGCTGCCGGGTGATCTGGCACAGGACAGACAAGCAAGCTCAGCTGGGTGAGTTCAAGGCCGTGGGGATGGCCTGCTCCCCTGGTGCTGCCTGGTAGGGCAGCAGGGTGTGAGCTGAGCTTCCAGGGGCATGGCCAGCTGCCTGGCTCCAAGTCCTTGGGGGAGCAACGCTGCCTGCCTGGGGGTGACGTTCACCTTTGTGTGGGGCAGCATCCAACCATGCCCCACTGACATCCTACTTAACTCTTGTTTTGGAGACTTCAGTGGTGCGTAGGCCTTACAGCTCCTCCCTGCACGGGGGGAAGTTCGCACTGATACAGCAAATAGCTCTAGTCCACATGATGCCCTGGCCCCTCCAACTGGGGGAGCAGCTGCTCCCCACCCGGTTATTTATCATGGAGCTATTTACTGCATAAAGGCACTGGGTGCGCTAGGCAGAGCCTGCAGAAGGAGGGGGCCTGTGTATGGGTGGCTGGTAGAGACAACTCAGAGCATGCATTGCCAAACTCTGCATGAGCCATCACTGGAGAGCAGTCGAGCTGGGCCCAGCACCCTGGGGTGGCAATAGCAGCCAGCTCATCTCACAGCAGTGAGAGGGTGGCTGGAAAGGCTCTGTTGCACCTCCTGATGGGGCAGCTGGTCTCCCACCAGCGCCCTGCTTCTGTTACTTTCCATCACTTGCTGTTTGTTCAGTGCCCTGTGGAGTCAGCAGGGGGAAGGGAAGGTTGTGACACAGACGTGCCCAGGCAGGTGTATTATTCCTGTGTTCGACATATATAATCCTTCCAATATTTAACTGAAAGGGGTTGTGGGTGGTCTCTGCCAAAAGCCAAGAACTCGCTGGTTAGCATGGTTATTGCAGGATGCTTGTACACAAAACATTTTTAGAGTTATGTGACAAGTGGAAAATTATGTTCAAAAAGGCGACCTGAACACAAAGCTAGATTGGCGTGGGGGGACGTGGAAAGTTACAATAGGGTCATAGGAGGAACAAGAGTGAAATCAGTGGGGGAATTTGTTCAATATCTTAGCTGTCTATATACAAATTCAAGGAGTATGGGGAATAAACAGGAAGAACTGGAAGTATTAGTACATAAGCTTAATTATGACTTAACTGGCATCACAGAGACTTGGTGGGATAAATCTGCTTACTGGAATATTGCTATAGCAGGGTTCAGCTTGTTCAGAAAGGTCAGTTGGGAAAAGGGAAGAGGTGTTGCATTATACATCAAGAATATATACACTTGTTCTGAGGTCCATACGGAGGTGGGTGTCAGTGCCCTGGGTAAAGATAAAAGTGGGGAAAATAGAGATGATGTCATGGTAGGGGTCTACTACAGACTACCAAATCAGAGAAAGGAGCTGGATGAAGCATTTCTAGAATAATAAAAATATCCAAAACACACAACACAGTAGTAATGGGGGACTCTAACTTCCCAGACATCTTTTGGAAAAGTCATATGGCAAAAAACAAAATTTACAATAAGTTCTTAGAATGTGTTGAGGACAACTTCTTGTTCCAGCAGGTGGAGGAAGTAACTAAGTGAGCAGCCATTTTACACTTGATACTGACCAACAGGATGGAATTAGTTGCAAATCTGAAGGTGGAAGGCAATCTGGGCAAAAGTGTCACAAAATGAGAGATTTCATGATTCTAAGGAAAGGAAGGAGTGAGAGCAGCAGAATAAGGACAATGGACTTCAAAAAAACAGATTTTAACAAACTCAGAGAACTGGTAGGTTAGGTCTCATGGGAAGAAAGTCTAAGGGATAAAGGAATTCAGGAGAGCTGGTAGTTTCTCAAGGAGACAATATTCAAGGCACAACTGCAAACTATCCCAATGCAAAGGAAAGATAGAAAGAATAGTAAGAGGCCAAAATGGCTCCATCAGGAGTTATTTAATGATCTGAAAATCAAAAAGGAATCCTACAAAAAGCGGAAACCTGGATGAATTGCTAAGGAGGAGTATAAAAGACCAGCACAAGCACGTGGGGACAAAATCAGAAAGGCTAAGGCACAGAATGAGTTACACCTAGCAAGGGACATAAAAGGCAACAAGAAGAGGGTCCTTAAATACATTAGGAGCAAGAGAAAGATGAAGGAAAGTGTAGGTCTGCTGCTTAATGGGGAAGGAGAGCTATTAACAGATGACCTCAAGGAGGATGAGGTGTTTAATGCCAACAAGGGGGAAGGAACACAAGCCAAAATAAGGCTAAATAATATTTTGGTAAGCTAGATGAATTCAAGTTGGCAGGGCCTGATGAAATTCATGGTAGGGTACTTAAGGAACTAGTTGAAACAATCTTGGAGCCGTTAGCAATTAACTTTGAGAATTCCTGGAGGATGGTTTCAGAGTAGCAGCCGCATTAGCCTGTATCCGCAAAAAGAACAGGAGGACTTGCGGCACCTTAGAGACTAACCCATTTATTTGAGCATGAGCTTTTGTGAGCTACAGCTCACTTCATCGGATGCGACTGAAGAAGGGTAACAATAATATCTAGCTTTAAAAAAAGGAGAACAAAGAAGACCTGGGAAATTATAGAGCAGGTAACCTAACTTCGATACCTCAAAAGACTCTGGAACAAATTATTAAACCATTTGTGAACACCTAGAGGCTAATGGGGTTATAAGGAATGGCCAGCATGGATTTGTCAAGAACAAATCATGCCACACCAACCTAATTTCCTTCTTTGACAGGGTTCCTGACCTAGTAGATAGAGGTGAGCAGTAGATATGATATATCTTGGTTTTAGTATGGTTTTCGATATAGTTCCTCATGACATTCTCAATGCAAACTAGGAAAATGTGGTCTAGATGAAATTACTATAAGGTGGGTGCTTAATTGGTTGAAAGACCATACTTGAAGAATAGTTATCAATGGTTTGCTGTCAAATTGGGAGGGCATATCCAGTGGGTCCTGCAGGGTCAGGCCTGAGACTGGTACTATTGAATATTTTCATGAATAACTTGGATACTGGAGTGGAGAGTATGCTTTTAAAATTAGTGGACAACACCAAGTTGGGAGGGGTTGTATGCACTTGGGGGGGGGCAGAAATAGAATTGGTCTGAACTCAGCAATATGACATTCAATAAAGACAAGTGCAAAGTACTACACAAAGGAAGGAAAAATCAGATGTAGAGCCACAAAATGTGGACTGACTGACTGGCTAGGGGCAGTGCTGCTGGAAAGGATCTGGGGGTTAGAGTGGATCGCAGATTGAATAGGAGTCAACAGAGTCATACAGGTGTGAAAAGGGTGACTATAATTCTGGGGTGTATTAACAGGAGTGTCATACGTAAGACACGGGAGGTCAACGTCCTGCTCTTCTAGGCATTGGTGAGACCTCAGCTGGATACTCTGTCTATGGGCTTGTCTTCGCTAAAGCTGCTGCAATCGATGATCCACTAAATCGATGGCAGAGCGCTTTCCGGTTGAACCCGGTACTCCAGCTCCCCGAGAAGGGTAAGGGAAGTCGACCGGAGAGCGTCTTCCATGGATGCAGCGCAGCGAAGACACCGGGGGAAGTCGTTATTCACATAGCTGGAGTAGCGTAACTTAGGTTGATTTACCACGGTAGTGAAGACAAGCCCTAATTCTGGGCACCACATGTTAGGAAAGATGTGGGCAAACTGGAGAAAGTCCAGAGGTGAGCAGCAACACTGATAAAAGATTTAGAAAACCTGACCTATGGGAAAGGGTAAAAAAAAAACTGGGCATATTTAGTTTTGAGAAAGGAAGATGAGGGGGGACGTGATAATAGTCTTAAAATCTATTAAGGGCGGCTCTAAAGAGGATGGGGATCAATTGTTCTCCTTGTCCACTGAACGTAGGACAAGAAGTAACAGGCTTAATGTGCAGCAGGGGAGATTTAGGGTAGATATTAGGAAAAACTTGCAAACTCTAAAGGTAGCTACACTCCAGAATAGCCTTCCAAGGTAGGTTGTGGAATCCCTGTCATTGGAGGTTTTTAAGAACAGGTTGGACAAACACCTACCAGGGAGGGTCTAGGTTAACATGGTCCTGCTCCCGTGCAGGGGGCTGGAATAGATGACCTCTTGAGGTCCCTTCAGGCCCTACATTTCCATGATTCTATGATTACGTTCCAAACCCTATGTTGGAGGTGAAGCGTAATCACCTGAGGTGGGACAGATGTCACACACTCAAGAATAAGAACAAGCAACACCTTTCAACCCAGCCCAACCCTGTATGTGCAGGCTGGACCAGATGCAGGCTGGAGCATTTTCAAAGACCAAAGAACCCCAAGAAAAGACTGCCTCGGGGACCTAAGGGCTAAGCTGGAGCTGATGAAGCACCCTGGCTCTGAAAAGGGACGAAGTCTGGTACTCTGTAAGAGAAGACAAAATGGCCCAAGAGAATCTCCATTACACAGTCAATGCTCTGCCAGCAGGAGCGTCTCATGAAAAGTGGCTCCCAGCTCCCTGGACTGGACAGCGCTGTACAGACTGACCACTGGGTGAGAAATCCCTCAGGAATTAATTAATAATTGTTAATAAGTATAGGCTATAGATTGCTGTCATAGGGTGTATAGGCCTCAGGTGGGCCTGGCGACCACGGAGTTAATGCAGGACCCACTGGCCATGCTGATTGGCAGCCTGACCACAGCTGGGGATAAAAGAGCCTAGAAGGGGGTGGAGGCGGCCAGAGGAGCAAGAAGGGGCTGCCAGCGAGCTGGTGAGAAGCTGCCCCAGAGTGGCAAGAGCCCAAGGGAGGGACGGCCAGAGCCACAGGCTGCAGCAGCTGACAGCCCCAGGGAGGTAAGCTGGAGCTTGGGGCAGGAGAATTGTGGAGAACTGGTTCTGCCTGCCTGGATTAAGGGCCCTGAGCTGGACCAAGTGGAGTGGGAGAGCCTGGGATTCCCTACCCACCCCTTGCAAAGCCAAGGGGTTCCGGGTCTGGTGAGGACAAGGGCTGGCTAGCCCCTGTCAAACATAAGGGGAAGCCCATACACCCCAGTGGGGCAGAAATTAATGTTCTTGTCCCCACAATAGGATGGGAGAGATTCAAACAAGGACAGCCTGAAGGCCCTGCCGATCCGAGCAGACTCCATGCAGTGCCCTGTCTGGCCTAGTGGGGGTGCTGACACATGGGGTACTAGGCCACCATTGCATTTTTTGTTTTTCTTTTTCCTGTAACCTGGTGTTTTCAATTGTTTAATTTGCCTTTGTTTGAATCCTTAACTCAAACCTGGTTAAATACACTTCGGTTTGGTTTTACCTTGTGCTAAGGGGAGTGAACTAAGGAGAAGCCAGTAAACTCGGGTGCCGCTTCTGGGGAGGCAGCAGATCGGCGCACATTGCGGGTGCCCAGATGACAAGGGGCTGGGTGCTCCGGTGTGACAAGTGGGGGTGTAAATTATTAGCCCACCGAGGGAGCGAGCCGGGAGTGGAGCGCGGCGTGTTGCCTGCGGTCGGTAGCTTTGGGAGATCGCCCCCTGCTGGGCACGGCCACAGCTCCCTCGCGCAGCAATTCACCCGGACACCCCGAAAAGCGTCAGCGAGGTCCACAGCCCTGCGGCTACCTTGACAAACTGCACGTCGCAGAGGATGTACACGGAGTAGTCGGGCGTGTAGATGCTGCTGCTGCTGTACAGCTGGGTGTTGCTGCCCCCGCAGTCGCGTTCCCGGTTTGGGGATTCGGAGCGATTCAGCCGGCTGCAGTGAGATGGTGATCGGTTTACTAGAGGTGGGGAGGGGACAGAGATGGAGGCAAAGTGTGAGAGCCTGTTTACTGACACTCTGTCACCTGGCTCTCTAGCACCAGGACAGTGCAGACGCTAAAGTGCCAGGGACGCATCCCAGAAGCTTTCTAGAGCTCCTGCCTGGCTGGGATTCTCACCCTCTGGACAGATGGGGTCCCTGATGTCTTTGCTTCTCTCCACCCCCTCCGTCCCCTCCCTGCAAGAGGAAGCAGTGCAGAGCCTGGCTCCCTGTGCTGCAAGGAGAAAGGCCTCTGAGCATCTGCTTACACCAGAAGCTAAAGGCAGGCTGTGGCTGGCTGAGCTGTCTTCCGGGGTTGGAATGGGCAGCGCCATGCAGAGAGCAGGGGGCCGAGCAGAAGGTGCAGATTGTGGAAGCCATGCAGGTGAAAACTAGGGGATACTGCTCCTTCGGACGCTGCCTTGCCCACACTTCACCCCTCCGCCAGCAGCGCTCGCAGCTCCCCAGCACAGCACAGGGCTAGCACAGGGACCCGGGGAGTTGAGCCCAGTGAGTATTTGGGAAGAGAGAACCCCCAGGAGGGGCAGTCAGGCATCGCAGCTGTTCAGCCTGGCAGGTGCAGGTTTATTCTCTCCCATGTGGGGCCTGCTGTCTGGGAGCAGTCGCTCAATCTCTGGTGTCCTCACAGAAACAGGTTTTAAAGTACAGAATCTTATAAAGGTGACAGAAGAGACAGGCCGTCAGAATGCACATGAGTGTGGGGGCTCGGAATGTAGCACAGGATGGGATTTCCTAGGTCATGGAGTCCAGTCCCTGCTGTCACGAACAACCCTGTTGGGCCATCCCGATCATTAGCGTGTCGGGATCCCACTTAAAACTGGTTAGGTTGTTTGCCCGCTTGCTCCTATTAATAGGCTCTTCCAGAGCTGCTGCCTGTCAATTATATTGATTGACAGCCTTCTCACCTAATTGGAGAGCTGTGCTTAAGGCACCTGGCAGTCCCTTTGCTCTAATGCAGCAAGAGTTGATGCTCATTGCTCCCAGTGTTGTTTGGTACAAATTACAAATTTCCACCCACAATCCCCCAGCAGCATGGCTGTGTAGCCGCATTCCAGGGGTAGAGTTATAAACGGGGTCTGATGCTGGGGCAGACACTGCAGAGCAGGGCCTCCTGTCCATCATGTTAATTGACAGCTCTGACATGCAGCGGGATTCAAAGTGGTCAGTGGATTTATTAGAGAACAAAGGCAGCTTGTTTGCGGCACTGCTGATGTAAATGTCTCTCTGACCTTCGCTCTGTTGGTACAAATACCCTTTTATTATGGTAATTCCCAGAGAGGGAACTGCTTGACCAGAGAGTGTATCCATGACTGACAGGTACAGGGATGTACAGGAGCAGCAATCAGCAAAAAAAATACAGCCAAGAAATGAAACTTATAAAAACCCAAACATAACCCAGGACCATGCCCCATTACCCCTAATGCTGTGCCTACTTCCTCTGTCCCCCACCCAGCCTGCCTGTCTGCTGGCTCATAGTCCTCCGTGGTTGGGTTTTAGCAGGGGAGTGAAAAATACAGGTTCGCACGAGCAACTTAGCAACACCCCTCCCCCCCCGCCCAGTCACCAGTGCCCCAGCAGTGTGTGTGGCCGAGTGTGTCGAGCACACTGCTGTGGTACTAACACGTGTGCACATGCAGGGGCAGTAGTGCGCCTGCCAGCCCCTCCCTGCATTTGTAACTGTGCAGTGCTGCTCCTCGGCCCCCGGGGCCTGGCTGCCACAGGGGCCGGTGACGGGCAACGGCTCAGTCCATTTGCTCTTCAGAAGGTGCGTCTCTATCAGCGCAGAATCTTCCACAGCACGTGCCCCCGTTAAGGTTCCCTCCCCACTTTGAACTGTGGGGTACAGATGTGGGGACCCACATAAAAGACCCCCTAAGCTTATCTTTTACCAGCTTAGGTTAAACAACCTAATTAACCCCTTGCAGGTGAGTAATTCTGTACCTCTGGCCAGAAGAAATGTAATGTTACTGCACACATAAAGGTGGTTACCCTTCCCTTTGTGTTTGTAACAGCCCCGCTGTTTGTGCATATGCAGCGTCCCATAGCTGGGTGTGCCGCTCTGTACATGCAGTCTCACACGCTGGGCACTTCTGCCCTGCTCCTATGCTGCCTGCTGTAGCGTGTGCCCCCCTAGATGTACCGAATGACACGGAGGGTGCGCCCCCCGGCCACGTGTGCAGAGCCAGTCCCTGTCACTCGTGCGCATGCAGAGGTTTCCTTTCCCAAAAGCCGGAGCGGGAAAGCCATGCCGTTACCTGGGGAGCCAGCCAGGGATTCCCCTCTGCTGACGGCCAAGGTACGGGACACTGAGACGGGCACTACGGAGAGAGTGAGGGGTCAGGCCAGAATGACCAGGCAGGGATGGGGAGAAGAGATGAAGAAGAAAGAAATAAGAGACTGAATGAGACAGGAGAGAAGTCGGGACCGTAACTGACCCGCATCCCCGACTCAGCCCTACTTTGCAGCCACCTGCCAAGCCGCTCCCCATGGTCTGCCTTCTCTGTAGCTGCACATGGCTTGTGGTGACTGAAGGGTCCATTAGACAGTATCCCAGAGCTTCTCTTGGGGTCCCAAGGCCACAGATCCAGGTATCCCCATCTGGGTGGAGTGGGAATGCCCCCTGTCCTGCACTAACAGTGATACTGGGCCCAGCATGAGGCCCACACACCTCCGACTTGCAGGGACCGCGTCTTCACTGGTGTCTGCGAGACACTCAGAATGGAATAACGCAAAGCATTCTGGGAAACCCACAAGGCCACTGTGTCCGAGTAGAACCAATAATGAGGCCAGGTGGCACTAACTCCTCCATGGCCTTGTCTCCATGGGAATGTGTTATGTATGAGCCCAGGTGTGACTTTAGACTGTTCTTGTTATACTGGAATAGTGCCCCATGCCAGTGTGGATGCTCTTACTGCAGGATGACAGGAGCCATAGGTGTCAACTCCGGGGGTGCTCCAGGGCTGGAGCACCCACAGGGAAAAAGCAGCCCCCCAGCAGCTTCCCCCTCCCCGCCCAGTGCCTCCTGCCTGCTAGTGGGACCCGCAGATTGGCACCTCCCCCTCTTCCCCCAAGTGGCTCCTGCCTGCCGCAATCAGCTGTTTCATGGTGTGATGGAGGGGGGAGGACTGGGCACATTCGAGGGAGGGGGTGGGGCAGAGGCAGGAAGAGGCAGGGTGGGGGGTGGGAAGAGGTGAGGTGGGGTGGGACCTTGGGGGAAGGGGAGGAGTGGGGGCGGGGCCTGGGGCAGAGCCAAGGGTTGAGCACCCCCTGGCACATTGGAAAGTCGGCATCTATGCCAGGAGCCCTTTTCGATTTAGCTTATGTTGCTTGAGAAGGGGTTTACCAGAATCCAGCTGTCCACCCAGGGGTGCTACTGGTCTCACAACTGTATTATCATGTGTTACTTGTATTACCCTAGTGCCTAGGCTCCCCAGACATGGCCCAGGCCCTCACAGTGCTGGGCGCTGCACAAACACAGAACAAAAGGACAATCCCTGCCGCCCGGAGCTCCCAATCCAAGTCTGAGACAACAGCTGGCTGCAGGCAGACGGAGACATATGAGGAACCAATGAGACAGGACTGGTCTCAGCACCTAACCCATGTCAAGGTTTGTGTAAGGCATCTCAGCAAAGGAGAGTGTGCAGGGTGGCTTTGTGGATGGTTGCAGGGTGTGACGAAGTGGGACTGTTCTTAATGTTTCCTCTGAATAGTGTGGGGGTGCCTCAGTTTCCCCTAGGCAGTTCTTAAGTATCTAGGGGGTGGAGTAAGGGTGTATGATCATTGCAGAGCCCTAGAGGGCAGGTGTGTGCAGGAGTCTGGACACAGAGAATGGCCGACACCCTGTTTCCTGGCAACTGATGGCCTGGGCCCTTCCCCCCTGCAAGGTGAGAGCTGAAGGGTTAGAGAACAAAGGAATCAGGTGACCACCTGGCCCGGGAAAGGAACAAAGCCCAGAGGAGGAGGGGCTGGAGGGGGTTTTCAGTTTTGGGCTGGCTGGGACATGGAGTGAAGTGCAGACGTGGCTGTCTGGCTCACTGCCCCCCAAAATGGACCCAGCTGAGGGGTCCCGTTCTCTGCACTTGCAAGCTCTGTTTTAGACCATGTTCCTGTCATCTAATAAACCTTCTATTTTACTGGCTGGCTGAGAGTCACGTCTGACTGCGAAGTTGGGGTGCAGGACCCTCTGGCTTCCCAGGAGCCCCACCTGAGCGGACTCGCTGGGGGGAAGCACACGGAGGGGCAGAGGATGCTGAATGCTCCGAGGTCAGACCCAGGAAGGTGGAAGCTGTGTGAGCTGTGTGTCCTGAAGACCTCATCAGATTTGATGAGGTTCAATAAGGCTAAGTGCAGGGTCCTGCACTTAGGACGGAAGAACCCAATGCACAGCTACAGACTAGGGACCGAATGGCTAGGCAGCAGTTCTGCGGAAAAGGACCTAGGGGTGACAGTGGACGAGAAGCTGGATATGAGTCAGCAGTGTGCCCTTGTTGCTAAGAAGGCCAATGGCATTTTGGGATGTATAAGTAGGGGCATAGCGAGCAGATCGAGGGACGTGATCGTTCCCCTCTATTCGACATTGGTGAGGCCTCATCTGGAGTACTGTGTCCAGTTTTGGGCCCCACACTTCAAGAAGGATGTGGATAAATTGGAGAGAGTCCAGCGAAGGGCAACAAAAATGATTAGGGGACTGGAACACATGAGTTATGAGGAGAGGCTGAGGGAGCTGGGATTGTTTAGCCTGCAGAAGAGAAGAATGAGGGGGGATTTGATAGCTGCTTTCAACTACCTGAAAGGGGGTTCCAAAGAGGATGGCTCTAGACTGTTCTCAATGGTAGCAGATGACAGAACGAGGAGTAATGGTCTCAAGTTGCAGGGGGGGAGGTTTAGATTGGATATTAGGAAAAACTTTTTCACTAAGAGGGTGGTGAAACACTGGAATGCGTTACCTAGGGAGGTGGTAGAATCTCCTTCCTTAGAGGTTTTTAAGGTCAGGCTTGACAAAGCCCTGGCTGGGATGATTTAACTGGGAATTGGTCCTGCTTCGAGCAGGGGGTTGGACTAGATGACCTTCTGGGGTCCCTTCTAACCCTGATATTCTATTCTATTCTATTCTATTCTATTCTATTCTAAGACAGGCTGCTCACAGAAAGGCGACTACCCCAGGGTCCTGACTGGCTTCATGGGGAGCAGTTCCAGAGCATCGCCCAGGGACTCCGTGACACAGGGAGCCCCTCCCACAGGTGAGGGGCAGCCTGGATGAAAGCACGTGGGTGCTGGCAGCTGGCGTCATGGGCTGATGGGAGGCAGAAGTCAACTCTCAGCAGTGAAGGAGAGAGATTAGATAAGGTGGGGAGAGGCCACAAAGGGCCTTGAAAGTGAAGACAAGCAGCTGCTGTCTAATGCACAGAGACAAGCGAGCTGGTGATGGGATGCAGACAGGGTGATGTGGTCAGAGCCGCAGGCTAGGAGAACCAGCTTTTGAGCAGCACACCGAATGGATCTGAGCAGGGCAAGATTGCATTTGCCAAGACCAGAGAGAAGGATGTTGCAGTAACTGAGATACAAGATGGTAAGAGTTTTAGCTGTGTGGGTGGATGGGGAAGGCCGTGTCTTAGAGACGTTCTGCAGAAAGAATCTGCGAGATTGAGACATAGCCTGGGTGTGAGGACCTGGGGAGAGCTCTGATACCCAGGTTATGGACCTGGCAGGATGGCTGTGTTGGCGACAGTGATCAAGACAAGAGCTAGCAGGGAAGGCGGTTGGGACTCTGTTTTAGCCACGTTGAACTTGAGCTGATGGCTTGAGCAGACATCCGTGAGGAAACATCAGAGACAGGCCGAGGAACTAGTCTGGAGAACCCAAGGCTGGAGCACAGAGGTAGAGCTGTGAGTCGTTAGTGTAGCAGTGGTCATTGAAGTCGTGTTGTGGATGAGATTACCCAGAGACAAGGTGGAGGGTATCAAGGACAGAGCCCTATGGAGCCCCCACAGAAAGCTGGAGGGCAGATGAAGAGGATCTGCTGAAGGGGCCATTAGTGAGGTAGGAGGATAACCGGGAGAAGACCATCACAGAAGTCAAGGGAGGACAAGAGTTCACGAACTGCACCAGGATAACCACATTCGTGTTAACAGGCAAAGCCTCCCCATGAAGACAAAAGGCCTAAAGAACAGAAGAGAGTCGCTTTCTAAGGTCACAGATCTAATGGATTCAAACATGACAGAGGTCAGCTAACGAGCCAGCTGGTGCAAGCCAGCATAGACACTTTGACTGCAATGGAGCGGCTCCAGTTTACACCAGCCATGGATCTGGCCCTGTGTGTACATGTATCAAGAGGATGGGTTTCTTTCTCCATGTCCTGATGTAGCAGAGCCATGGATGAGGGGTGGGGGGCGTGCTGTACAGACACACAGTTACACTAACGTAACATCTCCCTGAAGAAACAAAACAGATCCTGCATCAGGAGCGACTTAATGAGGGAAGTACTTGAGGATTCAGACCCTGATTCTGCAGGCAGCTCTGTGCACGGAAGCAGTGGGGGATACGTGCAGGGGCCCTGCATGGAGCTGCTCACAGAAACTCCCCAAAGTCATACCCTGCCAAGGCTGTTTCTGCAGCGCTGTGCCCAAGGCTGCACAGAGATGGGCAGGGCTGGCTGTTCCTTCCTCAAGAGGCTGAGTGTTGTTTTGAACTCTTTTCAGAGGAACAGCCGTGTTAGTCTGTATTCGCAAAAAGAAAAGGAGGACTTGTGGCACCTTAGAGACTAACCAATTTATTTGAGCATGAGCTTTCGTGAGCTACAGCTCACTTCATCAGATGTTTACCGTGGAAACTGCAGCAGACTTTATATACACACAGAAATCATGAAACAATACCTCCTCCCACCCCACTGTCCTGCTGGTAATAGCTTATCTAAAGTGATCAACAGGTGGGCCATTTCCAGCACAAATCCAGGTTTTCTCACCCTCCACCCCCCGACACAAATTCACTCTCCTGCTGGTGCTAGCCCATCCAAAGTGACAACTCTTTACATAATCAAGTCGGGCTATTTCCTGCATAGATCAAGGTTTTCTCACATCCCCCCCACCCCCATACACACACAAACTCACTCTCCTGCTGGTAATAGCTCATCTAAACTGACCATTCTCCAGGTTTAAATCCAAGTTAAACCAGAACATCTGGGGGGGGGGGGGTAGGAAAAAACAAGAGGAAACAGGCTACCTTGCATAATGACTTAGCCACTCCCAGTCTCTATTTAAGCCTAAATTAATAGTATCCAATTTGCAAATGAATTCCAATTCAGCAGTTTCTCGCTGGAGTCTGGATTTGAAGTTTTTTTGTTTTAAGATAGCGACCTTCATGTCTGTGATTGCGTGACCAGAGAGATTGAAGTGTTCTCCGACTGGTTTATGAATGTTATAATTCTTGACATCTGATTTGTGTCCATTTATTCTTTTACGTAGAGACTGTCCAGTTTGACCAATGTACATGGCAGAGGGGCATTGCTGGCACATGATGGCATAGATCACATTGGTGGATGTGCAGGTGAACGAGCATGAACCTGCCCTCCTGGCCTGGATCAGGCAGGGAAGCCGTATTCAGGGCAAATGAGCTATCGCTGCAGAGAAAGGGAATCGCTTCACCTTTTCTTTACAGTTTCCCCCCCCCCCCCCCGGCAATTCCTAGGCCAGCGTTTCCTGTTGGTTCCTTATCAGCTGGGTTCAAGGCCCCAGCCGCAACCTCCTGCAGCTGGTCACTAACCGCGTGGAGCCGCTCTCTGTGTCAGGCATTACGTCTCCGCTACTAGCCACGCTTTGCTTTTAACCTAGGGCTCACAGCTGTTCAGAAACACTGACTAACTGGTCACGGCAGCAGCCGTACGCTGGAAACGGGCACAACGAACGTAAGTGATTTACTTAAGGTTACAAACAAGGCAGTAGGTGTCTTCTGGCTCCCTGTTCACTGCTCTAACTGCCAGGCAGCACTGCTCCCAGAGTCAGGGCTCCAGCCCAGACGTCCTGACTCCCAGCCCCCTGGTTCTCACCACTGCATCACACTCCTTTCCCCAAACCACTAACAGAACTCAGGCGTCCTGACTGCCAGACCCCTGCTCTAACCAGTACATGACACTCGCTCTCCAGGGACAAGTCTGTCTGTATATGCACATGCAAGGGGCCATGTTAACATTGCTGTAGGAACTATCAGGTTTCTCATTCTGCTGTGACTGATGAATGTTTGTTTGTAAAGTGCCTTGAAGATAAAAAGCTGGAAAGTTTGCCACCTGGTCGCCTCCCTTTTCCAAACCCACCTTTCAGAGTAACAGCCGTGTTAGTCTGTATTTGCAAAAAGAAAAGGAGTACTTGTGGCACCTTAGAGACTAACCAATTTATTTGAGCATGAGCTTTCGTGAGCTACAGCTCACTTCATCGGATGCATACCGTGGAAACTGCAGAAGACATTATATACACACAGAGACCATGAAACAATACCTGCCCAACTTGATGATCACTTTAGATAAGCTATTACCATCAGGACAGTGGGGTGGGAGGAGGTATTGTTTCATGGTCTCTGTGTGTATATAATGTCTTCTGCAGTTTCCACGGTATGCATCCGATGAAGTGAGCTGTAGCTCACGAAAGCTCATGCTCAAATAAATTGGTTAGTCTCTAAGGTGCCCCAAGTACTCCTTTTCTTTTTGCAAACCCACCTTGTTCACACTCCTCACAGCAGTAACCCCACTCACCTGACCCTTGGAATGACAAACCTAGCGAAAATCAAGGATTGCAAGATGCACTAATACAATGCAGCACTTTCAAAAACACCCACCTCAAGTCTTCATGTGACATCTCCAGTCAGGAATCAGGGCCAGCTGATGGGCAAGCTAACAAGCACAGCTGGCCTGTATCGGCTGCCTGATTGGCTACACTGTTTGGTGAGGGTGAGTGGCAGACTGGTTTTAAGCCCAGCAGCAATTCTGTGGCTGCTCAAAGCATTTTCCCATGGCTGTGATAGCTCTTGTGTCTACTTGTTCCCAGTCTTGCTTTGCTCCAGGTAACCAGGTTCTGACTCTCAGTTCTGATTCCTGACCTCTGACTCCACTTCCTGGTTACTGACTCTTGCTCTGACCACTTGGCATGATTGCTCATACCCTGGTCTGTGAGCCCCCTCCTCTCCATCTACCTGTTATATCAGATCTAACTCAGCCCGTATGGTGTCAGGGCAGGGACTATCACCTTTAGAATATAAGAACATAAGAATGGCCCTACTGGGTCAGACCAAAGGTCCATCTAGCCCAGTATCCTGACTTCTGACAGTGGCCAGTGCCAGGCACCCCACAGGGAATGAACAGAATAGGGAATCCTCAAGTGATCCATCCCCTGTTGCTCATTCCCAGATTCTGGCAAACAGAGGCTAGGGACACCATCCCTGCCCATCCTGACTAATAGCCATTGATGGACTTATCCTCCATGAATTTATCTAGTTCTTTTTTGAACCCTGTTACGGTTTTGGCCTTTACAACATCCTCTGGCAAGGAGTTCTACAGGTTGACTGTGCATTGTGTGAAGAAATACTACTTTTTATTTGTTTTAAACATGCTGCCTATTAATTTCATTTGGTGACCCCTAGTTCTTGTGTTATGAGAAATAGTAAACAACACATCCTTATGTACTTTCTCTACACCGGTCATGATTTTATAGACCTCAATCGTATCTCCTCTTAGCTGTCTCTTTTCCAAACTGAAAAGTGCCTGTCTTATTAATCACTCCTCATACAGAAGCCATTCCATACCCCTAATAATTTTTGTTGCCCTTTTCTGAACCTTTTCAAATTCCAGTATATCTTTTTTGAGATGCGGTGACCACATCTGCACGCAGTACTCAAGATGTGGGTGTACCATGGATTTATACAGAGGCAACATGACATTTTCTGTCCTATTATCTTATCCCTTTCTTAACTATTCCCAGCATTCTGTTTGCTTTTTTGAGTGCTGCTGCACATAGAATCATAGAATATCAGGGTTGGAAGGGACCCCAGAAGGTCATCTAGTCCAACCCCCTGCTCAAAGCAGGACCAATTCCCAGTTAAATCATCCCAGCCAGGGCTTTGTCAAGCCTGACCTTAAAAACCTCTAAGGAAGGAGATTCTACCACCTCCTTAGGTAATGCATTCCAGTGTTTCACCACCCTCTTAGTGAAAAAGTTTTTCCTAATATCCAATCTAAACCTCCCCCCCTGCAACTTGAGACCATTACTCCTCGTTCTGTCATCTGCTACCATTGAGAACAGTCTAGAGCCATCCTCTTTGGAACCCCCTTTCAGGTAGTTGAAAGCAGCTATCAAATCCCCCCTCATTCTTCTCTTCTGCAGGCTAAACAATCCCAGCTCCCTCAGCCTCTCCTCATAAGTCATGTGTTCCAGTCCCCTAATCATTTTTGTTGCCCTTCGCTGGACTCTCTCCAATTTATCCACATCCTTCTTGTAGTGTGGGGCCCAAAACTGGACACAATACTCCAGATGAGGCCTCACCAATGTCGAATAGAGGGGAACGATCACGTCCCTCGATCTGCTCGCTATGCCCCTACTTATACATCCCAAAATGCCATTGGCCTTCTTGGCAACAAGGGCACACTGCTGACTCATATCCAGCTTCTCGTCCACTGTCACCCCTAGGTCCTTTTCCGCAGAACTGCTGCCTAGCCATTCGGTCCCTAGTCTGTAGCTGTGCATTGGGTTCTTCCGTCCTAAGTGCAGGACCCTGCACTTAGCCTTATTGAACCTCATCAGATTTCTTTTGGCCCAATCCTCCAATTTGTCTAGGTCCTTCTGTATCCTATCCCTCCCCTCCAGTGTATCTACCACTCCTCCCAGTTTAGTATCAACCGTAAATTTGCTGCGAGTGCAATCCACACCATCCTCCAGATCATTTATGAAGATATTGAACAAAACCGGCCCCAGGACCGACCCTTGGGGCACTCCATACCGGCTGCCAACTAGACATGGAGCCATTGATCACTACCCGTTGAGCCCGACAATCTAGCCAGCTTTCTACCCACCTTGTAGTGCATTCATGTCACGGAGTGTGGGGGAGTCCAGGCCCTGCACCCCTCTTCCTGGGATCCACTGAGACTCTCAGCCAGCCAGTAAAACAGAAGGTTTATTGGACAACAGGAACAGTCCCAAACCGAGCTTGTGGGTACAACCAGGACCCCTCAATCACGTCCTTCTGGGGGAGCAGGGAGCTTAGACCCCAGCCCTGGGGTTCCCTGTGTTCCTCCACCCAGCCCAAAACTGAAAACTAAACCCACCCAGCAGGTTCCCTGCTGCAGCCTCTGTTCACATTCCTGGGCGGAGGTGTCACCTCCCCCTCCCCCTCCTGGCTCAGGTGACAGGCTCTCAGGTCTCCCCTCCCCAGGGCACATTCCCAGGTCAACACTCCCCCCTCCCTGCTGAGTCACATCGTCACATCTCTCCCCCCTTCGAGACTGAACTGAGCGGGGTCACGCTGACCAGTGACCTGGGGAAGTTCGGGGCCCCCTCTCCGGGACAGCGCATCCGCTATCAGGTTGGCACTTCCCTTCACGTGGACCACGTCCATGTCGTAATCCTGCAGGAGCAGGCTCCATCTCAGGAGCTTGGCGTTGGCTCCTTTCATCTGGTGCAGCCAAGTCAGGGGAGAGTGGTCGGTGTAGACGGTGAAGTGTCGCCCGAAGAGATAGGGCTCTAGTTTCTTGAGGGCCCACACCATGGCCAGGCACTCCTTCTCGACGGCCGCGTAGTGTTGCTCCCGGGGTAGCAACTTCTTGCTCAGGTACACGATGGGGTGTCTCTCCCCCTTTTCATCCTCCTGCATTAAGACCGCCCCCAGTCCCGTGTCTGAGGCGTCGGTGAACACCACAAAGGGCTTGTCAAAGTCTGGGTTTGCCAGAACTGGGCCACTGACCAGAGCCTCCTTCAGCGCCCGGAAAGCCTCCTGGCACTGCTCGGTCCAGACCACCTTGTCTGGCTTTCCCTTCTTGCATAGCTCAGTGATGGGGGTGGCTATGGCGCTAAAGTGGGGCACAAATCTTCGGTAGTATCCTGCCATCCCAATAAAGGCTTGGACCTGCTTTTTGGTGTGGGGAGCGGGCCAGTCTCTGATCACCTCCACCTTGGCTGGTTCCGGCTTTAGGCGGCCGCTCCCCACCCGATGGCCCAGGTAAGATACTTCCGCCATCCCCACCTTGCACTTCTCCGCTTTTACAGTCAGCCCAGCCCCCTGGAGTCGGTCCAGCACTTGTCTAACCTGGGACACGTGGTCCTCCCAGGTCTGGCTAAAGACACAGATGTCATCAATATACGCCACGGCAAAACTCTCCATCCCCCTCAGGAGCTGGTCCACTAGGCGCTGGAAGGTGGCCGGCGCTCCCTTGAGGCCGAAAGGCAGGGTCAGGAACTCATAGAGCCCCAGAGGGGTGATAAAGGCCGATTTCAGTCGGGCATCTGCATCCAGCGGCACTTGCCAGTAGCCCTTTGTAAGGTCCATGGTGGTGAGGTACCGAGCTCCTCCCAGCTTGTCTAGGAGCTCGTCCGGCCTGGGCATGGGGTAGGCATCAGATACAGTGATGGCATTGAGCTTCCGATAGTCCACACAGAACCGGACCGACCCGTCCTTTTTGGGGACCAGCACCACCGGCGAGGCCCAAGGGCTGGCAGATGGCTGGATCACCCCCAAAGCCAGCATGTCCCGGACCTCTCTTTCCAGGTCCTGAGCAGTTTTCCCTGTGACTCGGAAGGGGGAGCATCTTATCGCCGGGTGTGACCCTGTCTGCACCCGGTGGACAGTCAGATTAGTGCGTCCAGGCTGGTTGGAAAACAGCTGTCGGTACGGATGCAGCACCTCCCTGACCTCAGCTTGCTGGGCAGGGGTTAGCTGATCCGAGAGGGGAATTGTTTCCAGGGGGAAACCAGCTCTGGTCCCAGGGAATAGATCTACTAAAGGGTCATCTCCCTGCTCTTCCCACTGTCCACACACGGCCAACACCACATTCCCCCTGGCATAATATGGCTTCATCATATTCACATGGTACACCCGGCGGTGGTGCGCCCGGTTTGACAGCTCCACCACATAGTTTACCTCATTGAGCTGCTTGACGACCTTGAAAGGGCCCTCCCAGGCGGCCTGTAGTTTGTTCTTTCTCACTGGGATGAGAACCATCACCTGATCCCCGGTGGCGTAGGCACGGGCCCGTGCCGTGCGGTCATACCAGACCTTCTGCTTCCTCTGGGCTCTGGCCAGATTCTCCCTGGCCAGGCCCATGAGTTCAGCCAGTCTCTCTCGGAAGATCAGGACATACTCCACCACTGACTCTCCATCGGGAGTGGCCTTCCCCTCCCATTCGTCTCTCATCAGGTCCAGGGGGCCCCTCACCCTCCTGCCATATAACAGTTCGAAAGGCGAAAATCCGGTAGACTCCTGGGGCACCTCCCTGTATGCGAACAGCAGGTGAGGTAAGTACTTGTCCCAGTCCTGCGGGTGCTGGTTCATAAAGGTTTTCAGCATCATCTTTAGCGTCCCATTGAACCTCTCCACCAGCCCATTGGACTGGGGGTGATACGCTGAGGCCCAGTCGTGCCGGACCCCACATTTCTCCCACAAGCACCGGAGCAGGGCCGACATGAAGTTGGAGCCTTGGTCTGTCAAGACTTCCTTGGGGAACCCCACTCGGCTGAAAATGGTCAGGAGCGCATCGGCCACGGTGTCGGCTTCAATGGAAGCTAAGGGCACTGCCTCGGGGTAGCGGGTGGCAAAATCTACCACCACCAGAATGTATTTCTTCCCCGACCGGGTCGTCTTGCTGAGAGGCCCCACGATGTCCATGGCCACCTTCTGGAAAGGCTCCTCTATGATGGGCAAAGGTCTCAAAGCCGCTTTCCCCTTGTCCCGGGCCTTCCCCACCCTCTGACAGGGGTCACAGGATCGGCAATACTGCCGGACCGTGGTAAAGACCCCGGGCCAGTAAAAGTTCTGTAGCAACCTCTGCCGGGTGCGCCGGATTCCCTGGTGCCCTGCGAGGGGGATGTCATGGGCCAGGTGCAGGAGCCTGCGGCGATACTTCTGGGGGACCACCAGCTGCCTCCTGATCCCACAGGACTCTACTTCCCTTGTGGGAGCCCATTCTCGGTACAGGAACCCCTTCTCCCACAGGAACCTCTCCTGGCAGCCTCTCCTCATGGTCCGTACCACCCTGAGGTCGGCCAGGTCCCTGAGCTTCCGCAAGGAGGGGTCTTTCCTCAACTCGGCCTGGAACTCAGCAGCTGGGGCAGGGACGGGGCCCGGTTCCCTCTCGCTGGCCAGGTCTGAGGCCTCCGCCTCTCTGAGCCGTGCCCCTCGGCCCTCCCTCCCCACCAGGGTAGGGTCCTGCGCCTCCGGTGTGATACCCTCCCCGAGGTCAGGGCGCAGTGCCCCTCGCCGGCTCTGGCTACGCGTCACAACCAGGGCGGCCTGGGGCTTGCTTGGCCAGTCCTCTAGGTCTCCCCCCATCAAAACTTCAGTGGGCAAATGGTGGTGTACCCCCACATCCTTGGGGCCCTCCTTGGCCCCCCATTTCAGGTGTACCCTTGCCACAGGCACCTTAAATGGGGTCCCGCCCACCCCTGTCAGGGTCAGATAGGTGTTGGGCACCACCCGATCTGGGGCCACCACCTCGGGCCGGGCCAGCGTCACCTCCGCGCCCGTATCCCAGTATCCATTGACCTTCCTCCCATCCACCTCCAGGGGAACAAGGCACTCTCTCCGGAGGGACAGCCCCGCGCCCACCCTGTAAACTGAGCACCCTGAGTCCAGAGCCCCCAGCCCTCTGGTGGAGCTGGCCTGGGGTACTCTTCCCTCCGGGGCAGGTGGTAAACTGGTAGGCCCCCTTTCCTGGGTCGTCTGCCCCTCGTCCAGCTGGGTCCCTACCCAGTTAACCCTGGGTAGGTTGGGTCTGCTCAGTCTGTCCCTGAGCCCGGGGCACTGGGACCGTACGTGGCCTCTCTGGCCACAGTGATAGCAGCTCAGGTCACGTTGGTCCCCTCGAGCAGGTCGGAGGGGCCCGACGCCAGGCGTTCCCCTTGGGAGGGGGTTCTCCCTATTTCCCCGCTGGGAGGCCCCCTGGTGACTCTCTCTCTGCATCGGGGGGGGCCTGTTCTTTTGGGGCTCCTCCCGGCTACCCCCTGACCGACTGTTCACAAACTCGTCGGCCAGCTGCCCTGCGTGCTGGGGGTTCTCGAGCTTTTTGTCCACTAACCACAGCCTCAGGTCGGACGGGCACTGTTCATACAGCTGCTCCAGTACGATTAGGTCCAGCAGGTCCTCTTTAGCTCGGGCCCCAGCTGTCCACTTGCGGGCATACCCCTGCATCCGGTTGGCCAGTTGTAGGTAGGTGACCTCAGGCGTTTTACGCTGACTCCGGAACCTTCTCCGGTACATCTCGGGGGTCAGCCCAAACTCCCGGAGCAGGGCCTGCTTGAACAGTTCATAGTCCCCTGCCTCCGGCCCTGTCATTCGGCTGTACACCTCCACGGCTTTGGGGTCCAGTAAGGGGGTGAGAAACTGGAGCCTGTCTGCAGGGTCAACCCTGTGCAGCTCACAGGCATTCTCAAAGGCCGTCAGGAAGCTATCCATGTCCTCCCCCTCCTTCCGCTGGGCCAGGAAGCACTTATCAAAGCTCCTTGCAGTCTTGGGTCCCCCCGCACTCACCGCAGCCGGGGCCCCACTGCTCCTCAGCCTGGCCAGCTCCAGTTCATGCTGCCTTTGTTTCTCCTTCTCCTGACGTTCCCTCTCCTTCTCCTCCTGCTCATGTTGACGTTGTTTCTCCTTCTCCTCCTGCTCATGTTGACGTTGTTTCTCCTTCTCCTCCTGCTCATGTTGACGTTGTTTCTCCTTCTCCTCCTGCTCATGTTGACGTTGTTTCTCCTCATGTTGACGTTGTTTTTCATGATCCTCCAGCTCCCTCATTTTCATCTCCCTCTCCCATTCCAGCCGCCTCCGCTCCAGGGATGGGGAGCTCCGCTGGGAGGATCCCCTGCTGGGTGCCGGGGTCAGGGTGCCCTCGGTATTCGCTGGGCTTCCCCCAACCCCTCCCCCGGACATAGGTAGGAAGGGTCTCGGGATGTCCTCAGCAGCAGTCTGACCCCTCCCGGCCCGGTCAGGCCCCAGGGCCCACGCTGCGTCCCCCGGGCAGCTTCCCTCAGGGACAGGGATCGGGTCATCCAAGCGATCCCTCTCCTCCAGCTGGGCAATCAGCTGTTCCTTGGTGGACCTCCCGATGCGCAGCCCCCTCTGCCTGCACAGCTCCACCAGGTCGCTCTTCAGGCGTTTAGCGTACATCTCCCTGCTGGCCACTCGCAGGCCGGGCAGCTTCCCACGGTTTCCAGGAAAAGCCCCTCGTGTGCCCGTCCTTCTTGAGGTCACCGACTCTTTGCCAGGGTCGAGCTGCAGACTCCTCCGCCCCTGGGACCGCTCGCTGCAATCCCCTGGGGGACCCTGTTACTGCAAAAGTCTTTCTCTCTGGTCACACATTCCCAGGGGTTAACCGCCCCCCGAAACCGTCTCTCTCTGAATCTTCAGCACGCCTGGTCCCCGTCAATTCCCCTTCGTTTTACTGCTCCCCAGTCACTTACTGCAGGAAGCGCCGTTCACGGGGTGCAGTACATCCCACCGCTGCCACCAGTTGTCACGGAGTGTGGGGGAGTCCAGGCCCTGCACCCCTCTTCCTGGGATCCACTGAGACTCTCAGCCAGCCAGTAAAACAGAAGGTTTATTGGACAACAGGAACAGTCCCAAACCGAGCTTGTGGGTACAACCAGGACCCCTCAATCACGTCCTTCTGGGGGAGCAGGGAGCTTAGACCCCAGCCCTGGGGTTCCCTGTGTTCCTCCACCCAGCCCAAAACTGAAAACTAAACCCACCCAGCAGGTTCCCTGCTGCAGCCTCTGTTCACATTCCTGGGCGGAGGTGTCACCTCCCCCTCCCCCTCCTGGCTCAGGTGACAGGCTCTCAGGTCTCCCCTCCCCAGGGCACATTCCCAGGTCAACACTCCCCCCTCCCTGCTGAGTCACATCGTCACAATTCATCCAGCCCATACTTCCTTAACTTGCTGACAAGAATACTGTGGGAGACCGTGTCAAAAGCTTTCCTAAAGTCAAGAAACAATACATCCACTGCTTTCCCTTCATCCACAGAACCAGTAATCTCATCATAAAAGGCGATTAGATGAGTCAGGCATGACCTTCCCTTGGTGAATCAATGCTGGCTGTTCCTGATCACTTTCCTCTCATGCAAGTGCTTCAGGATTGATTCTTTGAGGACCTGCTCCATGATTTTTCCAGGGACTGAAGTGAGGCTGACTGGCCTGTAGTTCCCAGGATCCTCCTTCTTCCCTTTTTTAAAGATTGGCACTACATTAGCCTTTTCCCAGTCATCCGTGACTTCCCCGGTTCGCCACAAGTTTTCAAAGATAATGGCCAATGGCTCTGCAATCACAGCCGCCAATTCCTTCAGCACTCTCGGATGCAACTCGTCCGGCCCCATGGACTTGTGCACGTCCAGCTTTTCTAAATAGTCCCTAACCACCTCTATCTCCACAGAGGGCTGGCCATCTCTTCCCCATTTTGTGATGCCCAGCGCAGCAGTCTGGGAGCTGACCTTGTTCGTGAAAACAGAGGCAAAAAAAGCATTGAGTACATTAGCTTTTTCCACATCCTCTGTCACTAGGTTGCCTCCCTCATTCAGGCAGGGGCCCACACATTCCTTGGCTTTCTTCTTGTTGCCAACATACCTGAAGAAACCCTTTTTGTTACTCTTGACATCTCTGGCTAGCTGCAGCTCCAGGTGCGATTTGGCCCTCCTGATTTCATTCCTACATGCCCGAGCAATATTTTTATACTCTTCCCTGGTCATATGTCCAACCTTCCACTTCTTGTAAGCTTCTTTTTTATGTTTAAGATCCGCTAGGATTTCACTATTAAGCCAAGCTGGTCGCCTGCCATATTTACTATTCTTTCGACTCATCGGGATGGTTTGTCCCTGTAACCTCAACAGGGATTCCACACATCGAGTGGATGTTTTCAGAGAACTATCCACAATGACTCCAAGATCATAGAATCATAGAATATCAGGGTTGGAAGGGACCCCAGAAGGTCATCTAGTCCAACCCCCTGCTCAAAGCAGGACCAATTCCCAGTTAAATCATCCCAGCCAGGGCTTTGTCAAGCCTGACCTTAAAAACCTCTAAGGAAGGAGATTCTACCACCTCCCTAGGTAACGCATTCCAGTGTTTCACCACCCTCTTAGTGAAAAAGTTTTTCCTAATATCCAATCTAAACCTCCCCCAAGAGGTCTTTTTTCCCCCAAGATCTCTTTCTTGAGTGGTAACGGCTAACTTAGACCCCCATTATTTTATATGTATAGTTGTAATTATGCTTTCCAATGTGCATTACTTTGCATTTATCAACATTAAATTTCATCTGCCATTTTGTTGCCCAGTCACCCAGTTCTGAGAGATCCTTTTGTAGCTCTTTGCAGACTGCCTGGGTCTTAACTCTCTTTAGTAATTTTGTATCATCTGCAAATCTTGCCACCTCTCTGTTTACCCCTTTTTCCAGATCATTTCTGTCTCTAATGCCTCTTGCTCATCTCTGGTGTGCTATAACAAAGGTTACATGGTTGCATAGTAGTGATATAACAAAGGTTTAATCATTAATCAGTAAATGTTACTTTTTAAATTTCCAATAGTAACAATAAGATCACATGTGTGTTTCACTGGATTACTCTTGAAGGGGGGGGAGGGGGAAGGTAAAACAATGAATGATCAAAATAAATATTCTGTGGGTGAAATTCAAGGCCTGGCCAACACCTATGTCCCCCCTCATAAGACCTACAGTTGTGGATGTGAGTAGTATGTCAGTGGAATTTCATGCCCTTTTGATGAAATTTCACCGTGTGGTCACATGAGAATAAATGTCTCATTGCACAAGGTCAGGTTCATATTCATGGGAAAAGGGAAATACTGGAGTCAATAAATGGCCATCATGCATATATAGCTGAATCATGCACAGCCCCTGAGAGGGGCACCAGGTGGCGCTAAGAGCACACACATGATTGAGGGTGCACACCTGGGAGGAGGGGGTGTCTGTCGAAGTTGGAAGGGCAGTCAGGTGGATTGAGGTGCCTTAGGAATAATTCTCATGATTCTCCCCTCCCTGCGGGTTTTGCAGCCCAAACATGGCAGCCGCGGCCCCCATCGCTGCCAACACACGCATGGAGTTGTGCATCCCACTCATGGGAGTGCGTGTGCCTAAGTGCTTGCAGGCCTGGAGCTTTAAGTTAATGCTGGAGAGCCACAAAGTGAGAGTAACCTGTTCATTTCATCGCCCAAGTGGAATGTGGCGCAGAAAGCCGTGAGAGGGGGGAGAATGCCTGATGATCATCCAAGGAGAGGATTTAAATCATCAACACAAGCCTCACTGCTTTTTAAATTAAAGTCAGAGTATCCAGTAAGAAATACCTGATCCTAACAAACTCCCAACAGTCTGGCCTCCCTGGGAATAGTTCACCACTTCCCCCCATGAGCGCTCTCCCTTCCCCCCCCATCTGCCCCTCCCCAATGGGGCCGGGTACGAATCTGGGCTTCGATCCCACAATTGGGCCTATGTAGGCAGATCTCCATGGGCCCCACTGGGCTCGGCCCAGGCAGAGGGCTTTAGTTGTTGGAACAGGATTCAGAATCGGGGGCTCAGATTATAAAATCAGCAGGACGGGGGCATCACAGTACACAGCAAAGGAGCTGGATGGGGAGTAATGATTAATAATAGGAACACGCCAATTAGATGCTGAAAGTTCTCCTGGGCTACACTTAAAACTGCTCTCCCTTCCCCGAGAGCTGGTAGCCAGGCTGACAGAAGAATCCTTCCCTCGACCTAATGCTGTCTACACTGGGCATTAGGCCAGCACAGCTGCATCTCTTAGGGGTGTGGACTTTTCACACTCCTGAGAGACGGAGCCGTGAGGACGTAACTTCCCAGTGTAGGCCAGTGCGAAGCCAGAACTGGTCAGTAGCTGTAGGCAGCGAAGGTGGGGGAAGGTTCTAGGTTTTTCTCACTTGACTGCATGCACACGTTCGCCTGAGCAGCTGCTAGGTAAATTGAACCACCTGTGCCATTTCAGACTGGCCTTTGTTCACACGCGAGCCCACATCTGTGTGGGACCCACATTCGGTACAGCCTCAAGGTGGTGAACTGAGACCTAAATGGATCATACAAAACCTCACTGTCGTCACTGCCATTTTCTCCCTTCTGTTTGTTTGCCTTGTCCCCCTGCTGCACTGTGTCTTAGTCTGTTTGGGCAGTGCCCTGCAGCTGTACGGAGCCCCTCCAAAGCTGATAGGGCTCTGTGCTGGGGCCGGGTCTACCCGTTCCATTCCAGCTGCACGACTGAAGCCTTGGACGGTAAGTTCTCTGGGGCTGAGACGGTCTTGGTGCTTCTGCAGCACAGATAATAACAACAACATGGCCGGCTGCACCTGCTCAATAAGGTCCTGCCCCAGCTGCTATAGTAGCCAATGGCAAAGCTCCAGGATCGGGGCCCGAGGCATTTCCAAATGTTCAAAACTAAGCCCAGGGCAGGGCAGGAACAGCTCTTTAAAGTGTGAAAAACAGCTCCTCCCTCCAGCCAGAGAGCTTGGCAAAAGGGATTTAAAACTTGCCCGAAAAGGCCCCGCCTGGGCTGAGCAGGGGAGATTTCTGCCCAAAGGCGGCACAAAATGCCTGCACGCTTGGTACTCTAGCATCATTCCCACAGTGCCCCTGTGGATGGCCAGAGACAGGCCCAATCCTGCAGGCGCTAAGGCAGGTGTGTGCCGAGGCCTGGGGCCCTCATGTGGAACTAGGGCAATAGAGCTGTGCACATTTTTTCATTTAAACTACATTTGGGGGGGACAAAAAATGGCTTTTTGACAAAAATGAAAATTTTCCACAAAAGCTTTAGCTCCGGTAGAATTTCTCCAGTTCTTTGACAACACTCACAAAACATTTTTTGATAAACATTTCTGGTTTTGGTAAAAGTTTTGGGGTTTGAAAAACAGAAAATTGTTACCAGGAACTTTTAAAAAAAACAAAT
Organism: Lepidochelys kempii; assembly: GCF_965140285.1. Classification (NCBI taxonomy): domain Eukaryota; kingdom Metazoa; phylum Chordata; order Testudines; family Cheloniidae; genus Lepidochelys; species Lepidochelys kempii. The sequence continues at coordinate 125,542,648 of NC_136386.1, read as the reverse complement.
GGTCAGGTTTTCTTTTGTGTAAAACAATAAACGTTCATATGACATTTGTGTAAAAACACTTTAAAAATCCTGCAGTAAATAATTATTTCCCAACCTGACCTAATAGCCATACGCCATGCCCGGTGCGTTAGGAGCTGTACACAACTCTGGCCTTGGGCCCTTGCTCATCTAACAGTTCCCTTATCCCACCAATGCTCACTCGGGCCTGGCTCATTGTGTAGACTGGGGTGTCACCCATTTTACATTAAAATTGTTTTTTTCTAATGCTCAAAACTGGGTTAATTGGGGGGGTGGGGGATACAACGTCTCATTCCACTCTGAGAAAGGGTGAGAGGAAACCGCTGGGGTTGCACGTGCGCTTTCTCTGCTATTTTGAACATATGTCTCAAATTTTTCTAACCTTTTCCTTGATTTTAAGGCCCCCTGTCCGATTTACCCCAGCCTGCTCTCCCCATCCCCTGAAGCTCTGGGCCCAGGCTCACTTCCAGTTCACTTTCTTTAGGAAAAGCTAGGCTTGAAATACTGGAAATTCCCACCTTCGATTTTTCCAGTAGAAAAGGAGCTAAAGTGAGCGAGGGGCTGGGCCACAGCAGAGGTGGAGCAGCTCAGAAGAGTGGCTTTTCCTCCACTAGCCAGCTCGCTGCTTCCCAGCCCCAGCCGCCTCTGCTCTTCTTCCGCAGTTTGGGCCCCCTCCTGGTCCTGGGGTGAGGGATTGGCTTGGTTTGGTGTGTGGTGACGAGGCTCTGGCCAAGCAGAACATGGCTCTGCCCAGTGTGTGTGCCAAGCCAGACTCTGCTAGCAGATGGCTCACGCCAGCCTGGCCACTGCACTGGTTGGGAGCGAGCCCGGGGGTTTGCTGCTCGCCCGCTGTGGGGACGCTGCTCTGGCCGTACACACAAGCACCGCGTGGTGGCAGAGGGGCGGGTGTGGCAGGTACCTACGCAGGAAGGAGGATCCGGCCAGGCTGCTCACTTTCTGCACATCGTTATCTGAAATCACAGGTGGGAAAGAGTGAATTGCACAGGAGCCAATCCCACGCCACCCCAGGGAGGAGAGACGTTCCCCTGGGAACAGGGGTGGGAGAGGCCGTGCCTGCTGCCAATCACCTGAGTAGCGCTCCCTTTGCCTGAGGGCTTCCCCCCACACCCGGGCATGGCCTGCCTCTGCTCACTGGAAGGGGCTTGCCTGCTGCACAGCTCCTGCACCCCGCACCTGCCTCCATGCAGAGCTGGCCCTGTGCAGGCCCGGGGGCTGTCTCACTGCGCGGCCGCGAGGTCGGCATGCACATGGCCAGCTCCCACCCCCCCTGCTCTTCCCAGCCCGCGAGGGAAGTCCCGACCAGAGGCCGAGGCCTGTGCTTGGCTGCGGGGCCAAGTGAGAGACTCCTCACGTTGCCTAAAACCCCACTGAACTGGGACAGCACCCTGCCCCCCTGGCCCCGACCACTGCTGCCCCAGGCCCTGTCTGCTGTCTGGGGCCAGGGCTGGGTTACTCTCTGCAGCCTGTTCTCCAGCGGCCCCTCCAGGCTGAGGACTGGCCAGCGCTGGCTTTACCTGAGCAGACGACAGCCGTGATGGCTGGGACGCCATAGTAGGTGAACGCTCCGTTCTCAAACCGCAGCCCTTCCTTGCCAATCTCCACTTCCACTTTGCCCTGCAAGGAGGTAACAGTGCTCAGTGTCACCCCCACTTCGCCCCCTGCCCCCCCACCCCTCGCAGGGCTGGGTGGGTCCTGTAGGCAGAGGGGGGTCAGAGCACAGCTTAGAAACAACAAAGGCCAAAAATGTCCTCAAGGCTGCAACTGGTTCTGTGTCCACAGCATAAACCCAGGTCAGTTCTGATGGGCATGGGGGCTGTGCGTGTGGGGAGCCCGGTCCAGGAGTGACGGGGTGGGGGGCTGCAGCCCACGGTTAAGGAACCTGTGGGGAGCTGGGTGTGTGTGGTGGGGGGAACCCAGGCCTGGAGTGACGGGGTCGGGGTGGGGGCTGCAAGTCAGGACTGCGGGAGCTGGGTGTTTGTGAGGGGGGAGCACAGGCCTGGAGTGTCGGGGGGCTGTGGGTCAGGACTGGGGGACCGGTGGGGAGCTGGGTGTGTGTGGGCAGCCCAGGCCTGGAGTGACGGGGGGCTGTGGGTCAGGACTGGGGGACCGGTGGGGAGCTGGGTGTGTGTGGGGAGTCCAGGCCTGGAGTGTCGGGGGGCTGTGGGTCAGGACTGGGGGACCGGTGGGGAGCTGGGTGTGTGTGGGGAGTTCAGGCCTGGAGTGACGGGGGCTGTGGGTCAGGACTGGGGGACCGGTGGGGAGCTGGGTGTGTGTGAGGGGGCAGCCCAGGCCTGGAGTGACGGGGGCTGTGGGTCAGGACTGGGGGACCGGTGGGGAGCTGGGTGTGTGTGGGGAGTCCAGGCCTGGAGTGACGGGGGCTGTGGGTCAGGACTGGGGGACCTGTGGGGAGCTGGGTGTGTGTGGGGAGCACAGGCCTGGAGTGACGGGGGCTGTGGGTCAGGACTGGGGGACCGGTGGGGAGCTGGGTGTGTGTGGGGAGCACAGGCCTGGAGTGACGGGGGCTGTGGGTCAGGACTGGGGGACCGGTGGGGAGCTGGGTGTGTGTGGGGAGTCCAGGCCTGGAGTGTCGGGGGGCTGTGGGTCAGGACTGGGGGACCGGTGGGGAGCTGGGTGTGTGTGGGGAGTCCAGGCCTGGAGTGTCGGGGGGCTGTGGGTCAGGACTGGGGGACCGGTGGGGAGCTGGGTGTGTGTGGGGAGTTCAGGCCTGGAGTGACGGGGGCTGTGGGTCAGGACTGGGGGACCGGTGGGGAGCTGGGTGTGTGTGAGGGGGCAGCCCAGGCCTGGAGTGTCGGGGGCTGTGGGTCAGGACTGGGGGACCGGTGGGGAGCTGGGTGTGTGTGGGGAGTCCAGGCCTGGAGTGACGGGGGCTGTGGGTCAGGACTGGGGGACCGGTGGGGAGCTGGGTGTGTGTGGGGAGTCCAGGCCTGGAGTGACGGGGGGCTGTGAGTCAGGATTGAGGGACCTGTGGGGAGCTGGGTGTGTGTGGGGAGTCCAGGCCTGGAGTGTCGGGGGGCTGTGGGTCAGGACTGGGGGACCGGTGGGGAGCTGGGTGTGTGTGGGCAGCCCAGGCCTGGAGTGACGGGCGGCTGTGAGTCAGGATTGAGGGGCGCTGGCAGAGCTGTTTGTTAGGGAGAATGTGGGGAAGCTTCCTCAGCGTTTGCCTGCAGGGAGCCTGGCTGAAGGGCAATAACTCCATTAGACACTCAGGATCAGTGAGGTTCCCTGAATTTTTAGCCCCTGGGCTCTTTCTAGCTGCGGGGCAGCACGGTCACTTGGGGAATGAGAAACATCCCCCAGATCATTACCGCTGAGCAAGGAGAGCTCACCTCGAAGCACTTTGTAACCTCGAAGCACTTTGCCAGATTCACTTCTTCATACTCCCCCCCCATCTGCGAGCTGGGGAACTCGCAGGCCCATTTCACAGACAGAGGAACCAAGGCCTGGAGGTTAAACACCACGGGGCAAGCCTGTCAGAGCTGGCAATGAGCACGTACGAGGTAGCTCCTAGACCCGTGCCCTCACTGGAGTCACCACCTCGGACCCACCCTGGGAGGAAAACCCAAGGCTCTTTCCTTTGAACGACCAGGTCTGAGCCACTGAGGAACGGCCCCAGGGGCTCACCTGGTGCTGCCTGACGTGGGGAAGGGGCCTGCGGGGGCCAGTGCCCGGACTCACCTGCAGGATGAGGACGAAGTAGTCCACTGGCCGGTTGCACTGGTAGAGACAGTGCTCCGTGGCCCGCTTGTTTTTATGGTCGTACTTCAGCTCCTGGATGACGCTGGGGCGTTTGAGGAGCCTCAGCAGGATCTTCTCCGAGAGGCAGGGAGATTTGAAGGGTTCGATTTCTAGGGGGGAAGAGAGGAGATGGACTCCACCTATCCCAAGGCCCTTTACGCGTGGGAGAGCCCAGCAGGGCAGGGCTGTGCAGGCCCCCCCCCGTGTGTGCTCGCTCCGCCCAGTCAGGAGACGCTGGCCGGGATGCTGGCGTCCCCCCTGACGCTGCTGGCAAAGTGCTCGGGGATCGTAACTTCACCCAGGCAGAGGACCAGGGACAGGAGAGAGGGGGGCCTTGGTTTGGCATCTCACTCAGGTGATGGGGCCTTCCACAGCACAGTATCCCCCCATGGTGCTCTGGGCCAGGACTGGGAGCCAGATCCAAACCCCCTGAGCTGGGGAGTCTGTGGCCCCCATGGGTTCAAGTCCCCAGGAAGGAGGTGAAAGGGGAACCCCCTCCTTGGGGGGGAAGGAAGTGGATGAAATCCAAGAGACAGCAGAGCACAAGACCCTGGCGGTGGAGAGCTGGTAATGCTGTGGGGAGGGTCCTGGGAGCCCCCAGGCGCTTGTGCTCGGGGGTGTTGGGCATCTGTCCACGAAGCACAAAGGGGAGCTGGTACCTGATGCCATGAAGCGGTGCACGGCCAGCAGCAGCTGAGGGGAGATCTTCACCTTCATCTCACTGTCTGAGAGCCTGAAGATGGAGAAGTCGTGTGGCTTCCTGCCTTGGTGCAGCGCCCTCTCCTTCTTTCGGTTGTCTGCTGCAGGGGTGGAGAGCGGCAAGGTTACGTGCCTTGGACAATACTGCTAAAGGTCAGCTCGGAACACAACTGAACCTCAAATGACACTGGCCTAGCTGACACCTGAGACATTTACACTGTGCTCATCCGCACGGTGTCTGCCCAGCTGAGATCGGAGCCTCCAGACCCACAGGGGCCAGCCGGAAGATCTAGACCTGTTTGGTCCCCTCCAGTCCGTCCCCGCTGCCCAGCTGCCAGGGCCGGATTGTTCCCTTCAGGCTGTTGTCTCGTGCCTTGGCCAGTCCAGTTCTAAAAGAGCCAAGCAATGGAGCTCCCACCCCGCCCTGAGGAGACAGTTCCCCAGCCAGATCCACCCCCGTCTCGAGAACTTCCCTCGATACCTGCAAGTCTGTGCAGTGAAAGCACCGGGCCGAGTCTGTCAGCACTTACATCGCTCCCTTCTCGTGCAGCCGAGGGACCACGCCAGGCAGAGGGGCCAGTGACATGCAGTGTGACTGCGCCTTATACACAGCGTCTGCAGGTGAGGTGCAAGAATCACAGAGCGCAAGGATGGGTCTCAGGCTGTGCTGGTTGTTCTCCTGACAAGTGCTCTGTGTTGTAGAGGACATGCAGGGCCCACTGGGGAGTGGCGGCACAGGACGGATACACTCCCCTCCTCAGGAAATTAATTCCTGGCTGCTCAGGCTGACTGTGTTTATCTGGGCAAGCTGAGCAAGCTGTCTGTCTAATCTAGCTAGCTCAGCCCCTATCCTGGTTCCCCTCATCACAGTATCTGGTCTGTGACACTGACTGTAAAGGTCTGTTTCATCCAGGATCTCGGACTTGATGATCTCTTCAATGACATCCTCCAGCGTGATGATCCCCATCACCTCATAGAACGGGTCTCCTTCCCCTTCGTTGTTCACTCGCTGTACGATGGCCAGGTGCGATTTACCTGTCGAAAGGGAACAGAACAGGAACGGAATCCCCCAGCCGCTGGGAGGGGCTTCTGGCCTGCATCTGTCTCCACCCAGGGAGACTCCCTAGGCTGAGGGACCGAAATGTCCCTTCCTAGGCCCGCGTTCTCTCTGCCAGATGGGCTCCTCAGGAGATCCCCGGGCAGGGAGCACAGCTCCACAGCAGCGGCAGGCTGCTCCGGGCTAGAACGCGAGGTGAGCTCTTGCCAGCAGGCTGTGAGGTGATACCTCCAACCTGCTGCACGAGGGTTGCAGAAAGGCAGCAGGAGAGCACAGCACTGTCATAGCTGGCTGATCTGGGCTGGTACAGAAACTGACCCAGAGCTCCCCACACTCTGAGCACCAGCCTGGAGCTGGATGGGAGGCGTGGCTTGGAGTGGACCTTGGAAGCGGGACAAATAACAAAGAAGAACTGTGGCAGTGTCCTGCCTTGGAGCCCTCATCTAAGAAAACTGCAGGAGGCAGAGGATGAGGAAGAGGGATAAAGCACCCAGTCAAACGGGACACGATTCACACAGAACATGCCGAGCGTCAGACTCCCCCGGCCCCTGCACTGAGCCCCCACTGCCAGTGGGCTGACTTCTTGCAGGAGTTGTGGGAGTCTCTTTCTCGCTCCTACTCTGGGTAATTTGCTCTGACTTTAGGGCCCAAGTTTTCAAAAGAAGCTGCTTTGTCTGAGTGCCCCACTTGAGATACTGGGCATGGATTTTCAGAGATGCTGAGCGCCCACCGGCAGCTGCTGCACGTGCTCTGTGCCTCTGAGTAACCAGCCCCTCTGTGGCACCCACTGGGTTCCCAGGGGTGAACGCACTTGCACTCGGTTGCTTAGTGCTCACTCAGGGGCACACTCAGGGGCCCCTCTGGTTACAGGCAGGTGCAGTGATGATCCATGCCACACAGGATATGGGGATAACGAGGGGACCCCACTCTCTCACCGCGATGTCTGACTGCCACTTGGATTTGCTTTATACCTGTGACCGATTGTGCCAACCCTTGCCCAGCTGGGAGGGGTTAAATCCCTTCATGGGGTGTGAGAAGGCAGAGGCATTAGCCAGGCCTGAGGGAAAGGCCTTCGGCGGAGGCTGTGCCTCCCCTGGGTTGGTGGTCAAGCTGCCCTAAAGCCGGTGGTCAGGCTGCCCTGAAGCTGGGGGTTCTGTGCTTGCTTGGGCTGCAATGTCAAGGGGATCGGTTCACCTTCCTTCTTCCCAGAGCCTTTGAGTTAAGCTGCCATGGAAAGAACAGGCCAGGCAGCTACAAGGAGAAGCCGCATCTGGCCTGAAGGAGAAAGGTGCCTGTTTAAGGTACCCGGGAGCCCTTCCCTCCCCCTGCTTTCAGTGGGCGAATGAGACCCTCCTGCAGGGCCCTTCTCTACTGTTGGCCAGATGGCAGGAATCTGCTGATGCTGCTGAACAGTGGTGAGGATGAAGGGGGCCTGGGCCCCGATCCTGATCCTGGCTGGGAGCACAGCCCTCTTGGATGGGGAGTGGGTTAGGTCACCCCACAGTGATCCACTGGCAAACTGAAGCCTTAGGCTTGACTGAACCTGGTTCACTGGGAAAAGCTGAATATCATGAGCACCCGTGGATAGGTGCAAGCTGGGCCAGCGCTGGGCATGGACAGAGCCCACGTAACTCACTAGCGTGCTGCGGGAGTGTGGTCAGTTCTCCTCTAGGCATATGGGGACTCTAATGTGCTCAGCCTTGAGAATTACCAGGCTGCCCAGCCCTGCTCCACCCGTAACCCTCTTACCCCTCTTGCCCCCGGACCACACATCTCTGCTGTGTGCACAAGACAACAACACAAGCAAACAACAAAGCACTTACGAGGGGGAACGGGCTCCCCTGCACCCCAGCAGAAAGCAACGCAGTATTACCTGGCTGGGGGAAAGGTTGCACAGCACAGGCTGAACGGCAGAGCCGAGTATTTTGAAAATGTCCCTATTATGCAGCATTCTGAGCCAGCTGGGGATGGCTGGCACCCCATCCGACTGCACCCGCTAAGTCCCTTGCGCCCTACAGCCACCTCCTTATCTCCCTAATAAGAAGGGAGGGGAAAGGAACAGCCAGGATCCACGCTTCCTGGGGATGAAATCTAGACAGTTTTGTTAAGCCTTTGTGCTTCTTTTACTGCTTTTTCCTCAAACGGGTGGGGCACGAGGGCTGGGTCTGATGCTGTGCTGGGATCTGCGTAGGAAGCCCCAGTGCCCTCCTGGAGGAGATCTGGGTTCAGTGACATTCAGCTGCTGCCGAAGCAGAGGAATGATAGAATATTCACTCTCAATGAAGTAGGAGCCTGGGACAGACTGTCTAGAGTGGGGACTGAGCATTGACAACTCCCCTCCCCAATATTCACTGAGCGGGGAAACCCGCCAGCTCCAAACCAAAGGAAAGAGATATGGAGAGCATCACAGGAACTGCCAGGCTAGGTGGGACCTGAGGTCCATCCAGTCCAGCTCCTGTCTCTGAGAGTGGCCAGAACCAGATGCCCTAGATGAAGGTGCAAGAAACTTCACATTAGGCAGATTTGGGATAATTTCCCCTCTCCCCGCACCGCATTAGCTCGCCTCCTGAGGCCTAAGAGTTAAGGGATCGGCTTAAGCCCTGGTGTACAAGACGTAATATCCCTTTCCAAAGTGGGTTAGTATTAACTGCTATAACTCTGATTATTCTTATTATCCATATAAATGTACAATCTCATTTTTAATCTTGCTAAGTTTGTGACCTCAATGACTTAGGTGGCAGTAAGTTCCTTGGACTAATTACACATTATGTGAAAAAGTATTTCCTTTTATCAGTTTGAATTTGCTTTCTGTTAATTACATTGACTGTGCCCTTTTTCTTGTATTATCAGACACACAGAATCTATCTTCTCTATAACACTCTTTTTATTTTATGAACTTTTGTGAAGTCCCCGTTTATTCATCTCCTTTCTAAGAGTTTTCCGAGGGCCCTAATAACTTTTGTTGCCTTTCTCTGAATCCCCTCTAATTTTTCAGTATATGTTTTCAGATGAGTGACCGGTCCTGCACACAGTATCCAGCTGAGGCTGCACCAATAATTAAAAGGCATTATAGTATTGTCTGTGTTATTCCCCATCCCATTCCTTATGCACCATAGCATCTCATTAGCTTTTCTGCTTGCACCTATGCAGAGCTCTCCATTGTGTTGTCTGCAGTGACATCCTGGCCCCTTTCCTGAACGGACACAGCTAATTTAGAACCCTGTAAGGTGTAGAAGTAGTTTAAATTTTTCTCTCCAATAAATGCATTACTTGCATTTATCAGTGCTGAACTTCATTTGCCTCTGTGTTTTCCCTTTTCCTTAACTTGCTCAGGTCCCTCTGAAGTTCCTCATAATTTTGTCTGGATTTGACCGACCTGAGTAACTTTGTGTCATCTGGAGATGCTGCTACCTTGCTGCTCATCCCCTTATTTAGATAATTAATAAATATATTAAACAATACAATATGGAACCCTGATGCCCCTGTAGGCATATTCCAATATTTGTGATTCTGTTCATAAGAAATTGTAAACCTGCAATATTGATTTATAATATTTATTAAATCTGCATTTATAATTCTTCTATTTGACATAACTGTAAATCTGCAATATTGATTTACAATTCTGTATTAAAGCTTGCAAACCGTACCTTGCAAACCGCTCAATTGGCTTTGCTTTCTCTAAATTGATACTTTCTCTCACTTGTTATTAAGATGGACGCTTGTAAAACCAAACTGCTCATATTGACTCTGAATTGATACTTTCTCACTTGTTATTAAGATTGACGCTTGTAAAACTAAAGTGCTCAATTTGACTCTGCTTTCTCTGTATTGGCGCTTTCCATTGATTGTAATGGAGATTGACATGCTTTTTAACTAACTTCACTTTATGTTCAATTGGCTCTACTTTGCAAACAGATACTTTGTAATGGAGATTGACATGTTTGTTTGTAACACCCATGAAGAACCGCGAATTGGGGCACTCATAGAAATGTCACATAGAGACTCCCACCTTCTATAGTTTGGATCAGGAATGTCAAGAGACAGGGAGTCTCAAATAAAATAACAATACTCGGTGAAATGAGAAATGTGTTTTTTTATTAAAGTAAGGAATGTATGTGAATGAATGGTGGGTTTTGAATAAACAGGGAAGTGCCAGCCTAGGAATTTAACATTGATTGGCCGAAGAAGACGCCAGGTGGAGACAACCAGAGAACCCCACCGGAGGGCAAACTGGGATCCACCCGACCAATTCAAAGGATGAAGAAAGCTGATGAGCACCTGACAGCCGTCCTGGAGCAGTCATGACTAACAATATGACAAAGCAAATTCCACGGACTGGCATAGGAAGAAATTCCTATAAAAATGGACACTAAGGACTGAGAACTTTGAGTCTCCAGTTCTGCCACTACCCTTCAGGAGCATCGGATGCGCATCTGACATGGACTCGGCTCCACTCTCGTGTACAGGTTACCTGGCCAGTACCCTGTCACGAGCAACCTCTAGGCTGGTAACTATAAACCCCTATGCAGAACTGGTATGAATGAATATATATATATATATAAGTAAGGAATAAGTAACGATAGGACAGTGTGAGTTTTATATTTCTTTATTATATTTACAATAAATGTGGCATTTTGCCTTTTCCCTTTAATAAGATCCTGCTGGTTTTTATTTTATTGGTATAACACCCCCTCTATTCACTTTTTGCCATGGTGAAAAGAGACCATTTACTTCTACGCTTTTTTTGTTTGCTGTCTCCTGGCCAGTTTCTGAACCAGGACAATACAACCCTAACACCCCATGGGGACTTAGCTTCTTGGCTTCCCTGCTGTGCAGCACCTTGTTGAAGGCCTTTTGAAAGTCCAGGTACGTTATGTCAGGTGGTTCTCCCTTACCCGCAACTCTACTGACCTGATCAGAGAATTGTAACAGCTTCATGAGAGGCAGTTCCCCTTGGCAGAAACTGTACTGTCAGGCCCTGTTGTAGCATGATCTTTTAGGTGTTTAATTATTCTGGTTTTAATGATTGGTTCAGTTAGTTTGCCAGCTACAACTCTAAGGATTAGGAGTCTGCAACTCCTTGGATTGGCCCTAGAGCCTTTTTTTAAATACAGGTTCAACATTAGCTACCCTCTGAGCCCCTGGAACAGGGGCCGATTTTAGTTAGCAGTTTAGCCACTTCATACTTTGGCTCCTTCAGAACCCTTGGCTGGACCATTTTGGCCTGGGGACCTACTACTTTTTCAAGGACCTCTCTTCTTCTGACATCTCAGCCTCTGCAAGAACCTCATCTTCCTTATTAAAAAACGGCAGGCTGGGGATGGAATTTCCCCTGTGATGAAGACTCCTGCAAAGAAATCATTCCATCTCCCAGTAATGTCTTTGCCTTCCTTTGGATTAAGTTTAGAAGTGTGTGCAACAAGAGTGATGTAGTGGTGGGAGTCTGCTATAGACCACCAGACCAGGGGGATGAGGTAGATGAGGCTTTCTTCCGGCAGCTCACGGAAGCTACTAGATCGCATGTCCCGATTCTCATGGGTGACTTTAATTTTCCTGATATCTGCTGGGAGAGCAATACAGCGGTGCATAGACAATCCAGGAAGTTTTTGGAAAGCGTAGGGGACAATTTCCTGGCGCAAGTGCTAGAGGAGCCAACTAGGGGGGGCGCTTTTCTTGACCTGCTGCTCACAAACCGGGTAGAATTAGTGGGGGAAGCAAAAGTGGATGGGAATCTGGGAGGCAGTGACCATGAGTTGGTTGAGTTCAGGATCCTGATGCAGGGAAGAAAGGTAAGCAGCAGGATACAGACCCTGGACTTCAGGAAAGCAGACTTCGACTCCCTCAGGGAACGGATGGCCAGGATCCCCTGGGGGACTAACTTGAAGGGGAAAGGAGTCCAGGAGAGCTGGCTGTATTTCAAGGAATCCCTGTTGAGGTTACAGGGACAAACCATCCCGATGAGTCGAAAGAATAGTAAATATGGCAGGCGACCAGCTTGGCTTAATGGTGAAATCCTAGCGGATCTTAAACATAGAAAAGAAGCTTACAAGAAGTGGAAGGTTGGACATATGACCAGGGAAGAGTATAAAAATATTGCTCGGGCATGTAGGAATGAAATCAGGAGGGCCAAATCGCACCTGGAGCTGCAGCTAGCCAGAGATGTCAAGATTAACAAGAAGGGTTTTTTCAGGTATGTTGGCAACAAGAAGAAAGCCAAGGAATGTGTGGGCCCCTTACTGAATGAGGGAGGCAACCTAGTGACAGAGGATGTGGAAAAAGCTAATGTACTCAATGCTTTTTTTGCCTCTGTTTTCACGAACAAGGTCAGCTCCCAGACTGCTGCGCTGGGCATCACAAAATGGGGAAGAGATGGCCAGCCCTCTGTGGAGATAGAGGCGGTTAGGGACTATTTAGAAAAGCTGGACGTGCACAAGTCCATGGGGCCGGACGAGTTGCATCCGAGAGTGCTGAAGGAATTGGCGGCTGTGATTGCAGAGCCATTGGCCATTATCTTTGAAAACTCGTGGCGAACGGGGGAAGTCACGGATGACTGGAAAAAGGCTAATGTAGTGCCAATCTTTAAAAAAGGGAAGAAGGAGGATCCTGGGAACTACAGGCCAGTCAGCCTCACCTCAGTCCCTGGAAAAATCATGGAGCAGGTCCTCAAAGAATCAATCCTGAAGCACTTGCATGAGAGGAAAGTGATCAGGAACAGCCAGCATTGATTCACCAAGGGAAGGTCATGCCTGACTCATCTAATCGCCTTTTATGATGAGATTACTGGTTCTGTGGATGAAGGGAAAGCAGTGGATGTATTGTTTCTTGACTTTAGCAAAGCTTTTGACACGGTCTCCCACAGTATTCTTGTCAGCAAGTTAAGGAAGTATAGGCTGGATGAATGCACTATAAGGTGGGTAGAAAGCTGGCTAGATTGTCGGGCTCAACGGGTAGTGATCAATGGCTCCATGTCTAGTTGGCAGCCGGTGTCAAGTGGAGTGCCCCAAGGGTCGGTCCTGGGGCCGGTTTTGTTCAATATCTTCATAAATGATCTGGAGGATGGTGTGGATTGCACTCTCAGCAAATTTGCGGATGATACTAAACTGGGAGGAGTGGTAGATACGCTGGAGGGGAGGGATAGGATACAGAAGGACCTAGACAAATTGGAGGATTGGGCCAAAAGAAATCTGATGAGGTTCAATAAGGATAAGTGCAGGGTCCTGCACTTAGGATGGAAGAATCCAATGCACCGCTACAGACTAGGGACCGAATGGCTAGGCAGCAGTTCTGCAGAAAAGGACCTAGGGGTGATAGTGGACGAGAAGCTGGATACGAGTCAGCAGTGTGCCCTTGTTGCCAAGAAGGCCAATGGCATTTTGGGATGTATAAGTAGGGGCATAGCGAGCAGATCGAGGGACGTGATCGTTCCCCTCTATTCAACATTGGTGAGGCCTCATCTGGAGTACTGTGTCCAGTTTTGGGCCCCACACTACAAGAAGGATGTGGATAAATTGGAGAGAGTCCAGCGAAGGGCAACAAAAATGATTAGGGGTCTAGAACACATGACTTATGAGGAGACGCTGAGGGAACTGGGACGGTTTAGTCTGCAGAAGAGAAGAATGAGGGGGGATTTGATAGCTGCTTTCAACTACCTGAAAGGGGGTTCCAAAGAGGATGGCTCTAGACTGTTCTCAATGGTAGCAGATGACAGAATGAGGAGTAATGGTCTCAAGTTGCAGTGGGGGAGGTTTAGATTGGATATTAGGAAAAACTTTTTCACTAGGAGGGTGGTGAAACACTGGAATGCGTTACCTAGGGAGGTGGTAGAATCTCCTTCCTTAGAGGTTTTTAAGGTCAGGCTTGACAAAGCCCTGGCTGGGATGATTTAACTGGGAATTGGTCCTGCTTCGAGCAGGGGGTTGGACTAGATGACCTTCAGGGGTCCCTTCCAACCCTGAGATTCTATGATTCCTTAATTGCTCCATTTAGCCCCAATGATCCAGCAGCTGCGCTGATTCTTTTGTAGGCTTCCTGCTTCTGATATGTTTGAAACATTTATTTAGCTCCTTGCTGTCTGAAAGCCACCTTGGCCTCCCTAATTTCCCTCTGGCACACTGCCCACTGTAATTTATGCTCCTGTTTCATAGCTTTACTTGGGTTCACTTCCAAATGTAGAAGGATTTGTTTGGCATCAGTAGCCTCTTGAACCTGCCATTTAATTCTACTGGTTTACTCTTTGATTTCCTGGTTCACTTTTTGTTCAGTTGCACACATGCCTTCTGAGATGACTGGTTTTTGGTTTTTTAATAGCATCCAAGCCACAGCTAAGGATTTTACTTTATTTTTAACTTTAGTGCCTTTTTTGACTGTCCTTTTTGTTTTATTAAAATCTCCCTTTCTAAAGTTCCGAGTCACTGTGTCACTTTTTGGTTTCCTCCCTCCCCCTTGCATGTTGGATCCATCTCTGCTGTGGTCACTGTTACTTAGTGACTGGACTACTGTTAATCCTTGAATTAACTCCAGTGTATTACTTAAGACTAAGTCAAGAACAGCCTCTCCTCTCCAGAGAGACATGGCCTCCAGGAGAGTTGCAACTAGTTCCCCCAAAAGCCTTGCTGGTGTGAAACTTTGGAGCGCAGTTTTCTTAAGCACAGTCTGGTAACTGATTCTGTCTGTTATTGCATAACCTTCCTCACTCCTTGGCTTTGCCCATGAGGCCAGTCTTGTTACTCCAATTCCTCTCCCACTCTCTGTGCTCTCGTCCATCCTGCCCCATGCAAGGAATGGACCTACCTGAGTTAATACTCCAGGCCCCCTCTCCCATCATTCAAATGTCTCATTTAGACCCACTTCTGTCATGCTGCCTACAAGCAATTAGCCAGTAACAACCAGTAGGTGTGAGGGGCATTTACAGTGAGCGTGTGTACCTGCTCATCTATGGCGTTCCTCTCCCCTAGCCCTCAGCCACTCCTTCGCTTTCAGGCTGTGTTCTCATCAGGGCAGGGACCGTTCTCCTAGATACGTGGAAAGCAGCTAGCACACCGTTACCCTAACAATAATGGGCCTGCTGGAGAACTTGTAAAGTAACCCCATCCTTTGATCCAAGGCTATTAAACCTTCCAGCTGAAGTTTAATATTGCCAATTTCACCTAGAAGAGCAGGGGAAATTTCCATAATGAAAAACCCCTCCCTCTCATCCCAAAGGTGTCTTGCAAGACGTTAGAGGGCAGAGTCACAGCCTCCCGCTCCTACAGGACTCGGAAAGTTCACATCACAGCAAGCAGCACCGCTGCTCTTACGAAGTTTAAGGCACGCTTTAGAAAAATTAATTGATCAAATTTGCCTGTTTAACAGTCCTCGGGCGTTTAAAAATGTTGTCAGCTCTTTGGCTCAGAGGCTCTTTCCCTTTGTCACACATAAGGCCAAGCGTAGCGTCTGTTGAATGAGTAATAACACAGCACAGAAAAAATGAATCCGAGCTGGCTACCTCAAACCAGCAGCTATGTGTCATCAGGAATAAATCCTAGCAAAATCCTGCTTTCAAAAACGTCATGTTTGCCAAGACCTACTTCCAGACACGCGGGGCCATCTGGTCTCATACAAGTCTTTGGGTGAGAAAATGTTATTTCTTTTGGCCAAAAGCTGGTTGTTAATGACATGCGCACTCAGCCAAAAACCACCAAGCCCTTACAAAGAGCACTAGGGGCGACTTAACAGCAGTTGGGACTAACACTGAGACTTTTCTTCTCTTGGCCAAGTACCTACTTTTATGCTGTGAATTATTCTAGAGCAGCCCCAGATTTCCGACTCCACGTTCAAACAGCAGCAAACCAGCTTACTTAAAAATAACCCAATCATGCTACTTTGGGAAGAGATCATACGGCCTGTTGTAATTGGGATACAGCTGGAACGGCTGTTTGAATATTCAAGAATTGGAATTAAAGTCCTTTCTTTTAACAGAAAATAAACACTTGTAGCCACACTACAAACCACCTCGCTTTAGGAAGATTATCAGCATGGGGAGGAGGTGGCCAGCCCTCTGTGGAGATAGAGGTGGTTAGGGACTATTTAGAAAAGCTGGACGTGCACAAGTCCATGGGGCCGGACGAGTTGCATCCGAGAGTGCTGAAGGAATTGGCGGCTGTGATTGCAGAGCCATTGGCCATTATCTTTGAAAACTCATGGCAATCGGGGGAAGTCCCGGGCGACTGGAAAAAGGCTAATGTAGTGCCCATCTTTAAAAAAGGGAAGAAGGAGGATCCTGGGAACTACAGGCCAGTCAGCCTCACCTCAGTCTCCGGAAAAATCATGGAGTAGGTCCACAAGGAATCAATCCTGAAGCACTTACACAAGAGGAAAGTGATCAGGAACAGTCAGCATGGATTCACCAAGGGAAGGTCATGCCTGACTAATCTAATCGCCTTCTATGATGAGATTACCGGTTCTGTGGATGAAGGGAAAGCAGTGGATGTATTGTTTCTTGACTTTAGCAAAGCTTTTGACACGGTCTCCCACAGTATTCTTGTCAGCAAGTTAAAGAAGTATGGGCTGGATGAATGCATTATAAGGTGGGTAGAAAGTTGGCTAGATTGTCGGGCTCAACGGGTAGTGATCAATGGCTCCATGTCTGGATGGCAGCCGGTATCAAGTGGAGTGCCCCAAGGGTCGGTCTTGGGGCTGGTTTTGTTCGATATCTTCATAAATGATCTGGAGGATGGTGTGGATTGCACTCTCAGCAAATTTGCGGATGATACGGTGGCAGGTAGGGATAGGATACAGAGGGACCTAGACAAATTGGAGGATTGGGCCAAAAGAAATCTGATGAGGTTCAACAAGGATAAGTGCAGGGTCCTGAACTTAGGACAGAAGAATCCAATGCACCGCTACAGACTAGGGTCCGAATGGCTAGGCAGCAGTTCTGCGGAAAAGGAGCTAGGGGTGACAGTGGACAAAAAGCTGGATATGAGTCAACAGTGTGCCCTTGTTGCCAGAAGGCCAATGGCATTTTGGGACGTATATGTAGGGGCACTGCCAGCAGATCGAGGGACGTGATCGTCCCCCTCTATTCGACATTGGTGAGGCCTCATCTGGAGTACTCTGTCCAGTTTTTGGCCCCACACTACAAGAAGGATGTGGAAAAATTGGAGAGAGTCCAGCAAACGGCAACAAAAATGATTAGGGGTCTGGAACACATGAGTTATGAGGAGAGGCTGAGGGAACTGGGATTGTTTAGTCTGCAGAAGAAAAGAATGAGGGGGGATTTGATAGCTGCTTTCAACTACCTGAGAGGTGGTTCCAAAGAGGATGGTTCTAGACTATTCTCAGTGGTAGATGATGACAGGACAAGGAGTAATGGTCTCAAGTTGCAGTGGTGGAGGTTTAGGTTGGATATTAGGAAAAACTTTTTCACTAGGAGGGTGGTGAAACACTGGAATGCATTACTTAGGGAGGTGGTAGAATCTCCTTCCTTAGAAGTTTTTAAGGTCAGGCTTGACAAAGCCCTGGCTAGGATGATTTAATTGGGGATTGGTCCTGCTTTGAGCAGGGGGTTGGACTAGATGACCTCCTGAGGTCCCTTTCACCCCTGATATTATATGATTCTATGATCAGATTTCCATACTAACGCCCATGTCACAAACAGAGCAGGTGCCTAAGGTGGTAGGAATGGAAAATCATCTCACTGAACAAGCGGCTTCTCCAGGCCTCTGCAGAACGTGTTGGTGATCTTAGTCCATTCCCCACCACAACACACTCCCTAATACCGATATCTCATCCAGAGAAGAGGAGATTCCAGAAAACTTGGGCTCCTGATGCTGCTGCTCCCACTGCAACCCTCTTCCCCCAAAAGTACTGACACTTCTCGGCTCTCTCCCTAGAAGGATGTGAGACAGCAATGGTATGCAAAATCCTGGCCCCAACTAACTCTTCCCAGTACAGGCTGCCTTCTTGCAGGCAGCTTGTTCCCAGCATGCTTTTGTCTTTGTTTTTTGGTGCAACAGCCTCATCATACAAGGCTATGACCGCCATTTTCTTCATGCATTTTTAGCTAAGGTTTTTTAAAATATATATTCTTTCACTCAGTCCAGTATCCGTCAGGAAACACAGCCAGCCTTGTGTGTGTGTACTATTCCATTTTTCTGACATTCTCACTAGTCCTTACAGGGAAAAATCTTTGATTTCACTCAATTTTTTGTAAAGAAACTTTCTTTCCGTAGCATATTGTGTACAATGCCATAGACCACGATCAGGTTTCTTTGGTTTTCCACACATTACACAGCCCACCTTGGTCTTTTTAATCAGTTTAACTTACATTTAACACTTTAAAGATGACTACTTCACTTTTTCTAACATGACTGTGGAGTATAGTATTATCTTTGGGTTTTGAGCATACATCATAGAACTTTCATCCTTTTGTTTCCTTAGTCTGTAGTTCTGACCATTCCTGCACAAGCTCCTTCGTGACCAAACTTTTAAATTCTTGTCTACTTAAGTATCAGGGGGTAGCCATGTTAGTCTGTATCCACAAAAACAACAAGGAGTCTGGTGGCACCTTAAAGACTAACAGATTTATTTGGGCATAAGCTTTCGTGGGTAAAAAACCCACTTCTTCAGATGCATGGAGTGAAACTTACAGATGCAGGCATTATTATACTGACACATGAAGAGAAGGGAGTTACCTCACAAGTGGAGAACCAGTGTTGACAGGGCCAATTCAATCAGGGTGGATGTAGTCCACCCTCAACAACAGATGAGGAGGTGTCAATTCCAGGAGAGGCAAAGCTGCTTCTGTAATGAGCCAGCCACTCCCAGTCCCTATTCAAGCCCAAATTAATGGTGTTAAATTTGCAAATGAATTTTAGTTCTGCTGTTTCTCTTTTGAAGTCTGTTTCTGAAGTTTTTTTGTTCAAGTTTAGCTACTTTCAAATCTGTTATAGAATGTCCAGGAAGATTGACGTGTTCTCCCACTGGCTTTTGTGTGTTACCATTCCTGATGTCCGATTTGTGTCCATTTATTATTTTACGTAGGGACTGTCCGGTATGGCCAACGTACATGGCAGAGGGGCACTGCTGGCATATATCACATTTGTAGACATGCAGGTGAATAAGCCTCTGATGGTGTGGCTGATGTAGATGATGGGGCGTCCAGGGTTTCCAAGTTTATGGATCTTGGGTAGCAGACAGAATACCCCTGGTCGGGGCTCTGGGGGTGTGTCTGTGTAGATTTGTTCCCGTGCTGTAGCAGGGAGTTTCTTGAGCAGATGGTGTAGTTTCTTTTGGTACTCCTCAGTGGGGTCAGAGGATAGTGGCCTCTAGAAAGTGGTGTTGGAGAGTTGCCTAGCAGCCTCCTGTTCATAATCCGACTTGTTCATTATGACTACAGCACCTCCTTTGTCAGCCTTTTTTATTATGATGTCAGAGTTGTTTCTGAGGCTGTGGATGGCATTGTGTTCCGCACAGCTGAGGTTATGGGGCAAGTGATGCTGTTTGTTCACAATTTCAGCCTGTGCACGTCTGCGGAAGCACTCTGTGTAGAAGTCCAGTCTGTCATTTCGACCCTCAGGAGGAGTCCACGCAGAAATTCTTCTTCTTGTGGTGTTGGTAGGAGGGTTCCTGTGGGTCAGTGCAGGGTTCAGTGGTGTGTTGAAAATATTCCTTAAGTCGGAGATGACGAAAGTAGGCTTCCAGATCACTGCAGAACTGTATCATGTTCGTGGGGGTGGTGGGGCAGAAAGAGATAGGAGTCGCCGAGATAGGACAGACTCTTCCGCTAGGTTAAGTGTGTGGTTGGATAGATTAACAATATTGTTAGGTGAGTTGAGGGTATCACTGTTGTAGCCCCCTGTGGCATGTAGGAGTTTAGATAGTTTACTGTCCTTTTTCCTCTGTAGAGAAGTGAAGTGTGTGTTGTAAATGGCTTGTCTCGTTTTTGTAAAGTCCCACCACGCAGAAGTTTGTGTGGAAGGCTGGTTTTGAATGAGAGTCTCTAGTTTTGAGAGCTCATTCTTGATCTTCTCCTGTCTGCTGTACAGGATGCTGATCAGGTGGTTCCTCAGTCTCTTTGAGAGTGTGTGGCACACTCTCTCCTCATAGTCAGAGTAGTATGTCAATTGCAATGGATTTTTTACCTTCAGTCCATTTGGTACGATGTCCATCTGTTTGCACTTGGAGAGGAAGATGATGTCTGTCTGTATCTGTGCAAGTTTTTTGTTGAGGTAGATGGATTTCCACTCCATACAGCTAAATTTAGTGCCTTGCATGATGTCAAGTATCAGGGAGTAGCCATGTTAGTCTCCCTTCTCTTCATGTGTCAGTATATTTATGTCTGCATCTGTAACTTTCACTCCATGCATCTGAAGAAGTGAGGTTTCTACCCACGAAAGCTTATGCGCAAATAAATCTGTTAGTCTTTAAAGTGCCACCGGGCTCCTTGTTGTTTTTGTCTACTTAAGGGCATCTTAATATCCTCCTCCTCCGTTTTTAGAGCTTGGTTTGCTGCTTTGTCAACTATTTCATTTCCAGGTATTCTGATATGTGCCAGAATCCTTGCTATAGTTACACAGATAGCTGCTTACATTATTTCCATAGTTAGGAACACTATTTCACTTATTATGTCATATTGGCTTTCGGAAGTCCCTTTTTGGCTTGTCATAATGCTTGCATAAGCAATCTCCTTCCTTAGATGTTTTTAAGGTCAGGCTTGATAAAGCCCTGGCTGGGATGATTTAATTGGGGATTGGTCCTGCTTTGAGCAGGGGGTTGGACTAGATGACCCCCTGAGGTCCCTTCCAACCCTGATATTCTATGATTCTATGACAAAATTACAGTTGCATATCTCTAATCTAGGTTAGTTTCAACATTATCTCCATTAGTTCAGCCATCAGAATGGCTACATAATTTGATAGCCTTTTAGATTTCTGGATTCCAAGACTAGGAACGCAGAAGGCTGTTCTCACTCTACCTGTGCTGTCATCTTTTGATCCATCTGTACAGACTTGGCAAAGCTGGCTCCATTTTTCATAAACAAATTCAGAAATCTCATTAGTGTTTTTTATTGCTCCCCTTGTTTTTTCCGTACAATGCCAAATCCACAAATGGGGAATAAGTGTCCAGCTATCATTTGATTTCCCATACTACAATTTTTTAGTTCTCTCAATTTTTCTTTTACATAGCTCCTTTACCCATTTTTGACCCTGACAGTATGAGGAATTCTGTGGCAACCCATATAATTTGTCCACTAAACTCCCAGCATAAATCTGGTGTGCACTTCCATTTTCATTATTCCCTTTTATCTCTGCCCAGAAGGTTAAATCTAATAGTTTCATCATTAAATTCAGAGGTGGTCCTTCAGTGGCTCTTTGCAGCACACATTCTGGTGTTGTTATCACATGCCAATCACAGACGTTTGACCAGGAGCTGTTCCAAGTTTCTAACAGTTGTTTTTGAGGCTGAGCCAAAAGCTTGGCATGTGTGGTCTAAAACTGGTCTTATCAACGCTCGCTACATCATCATCAATACCTTCTTATCTGCACCCCACTTGTTCCCAGCTACACTTTTCAGTAAGTTCATCCTACTTTTACACTTTTGTATGATATTATCTATGTGACCTTTTCAAGTTAATTTATTATCCAATTCCACTCCAAGGAACATAAACTTTTGAACTACCTGAATTTTTTCACCATAAAGATATAAGTGCCAGTCTTCCCTAACTTTCTTCCTGGTTAAAAGCATTTCCTTAGTTTTTGCAAGTGAGAATTTAAATCTCCAATCATTTCCCAACTTGGAAACTCTCTGGAGTGCCTCATTTGTCTATTCTTTGACTACTTTGAGCCTTTTATGCTCAGTCCCATAACACAGTTGTCTGTGAAAAGGGAAATATTCCCATCTGCATGCTTTCCAGGAGTTCATTTAGCATAAAGGAAAACAAAGCAGGGCTGATAATACTCCCTTGTGGAGTTCCATTTGTAAGCTTGTAAGTTTCTGATAAAGCTGTTCCCACTTTGACGACTTGTGTAGTTCTGTCACTTACAATGGTCCTTATCCACCAAACATTTCTCCCTTTTATTCCAGTTTTGGCTAGTGTACATAGGAGGCCTTCCCTCCTTAGCATGTCATGTACTTTTTCAGAGTCCAGGAAGACTGTTATTTTAACGTTCTTAGTCCTTATGCTGTTTTGTACCTCTGTTTCTAGCCTCACTATATGGTCAACTGTGCATCTTCCTTTTCTGAAACCACTTCAGACCTCAGTTATAACATCACTTTTCTCCAAGTATTCCACTAGTCTCACATGTACCCTTTTTGCCGTGATTTTCCCCCACGCAGAATGTGAGGGCAATAGCCTATAAGCATGATTAGCTTTCATAGAATCATAGAATCATAGAATCTCAGGGTTGGAAGGGACCCCAGAAGGTCATCTAGTCCAACCCCCTGCTCGAAGCAGGACCAATTCCCAGTTAAATCATCCCAGCCAGGGCTTTGTCAAGCCTGACCTTAAAAACCTCTAAGGAAGGAGATTCTACCACCTCCCTAGGTAACGCATTCCAGTGTTTCACCACCCTCTTAGTGAAAAAGTTTTTCCTGATATCCAATCTAAACCTCCCCCACTGCAACTTGAGACCATTACTCCTCGTTCTGTCATCTGCTACCATTGAGAACAGTCTAGAGCCATCCTCTTTGGAACCCCCTTTCAGGTAGTTGAAAGCAGCTATCAAATCCCCCCTCATTCTTCTCTTCTGCAGGCTAAACAATCCCAGCTCCCTCAGCCTCTCCTCATAAGTCATGTGTTCTAGACCCCTAATCATTTTTGTTGCCCTTCGCTGGACTCTCTCCAATTTATCCACATCCTTCTTGTAGTGTGGGGCCCAAAACTGGACACAGTACTCCAGATGAGGCCTCACCAATGTCGAATAGAGGGGAATGATCACGTCCCTCGATCTGCTGGCAATGCCCCTACTTATACATCCCAAAATGCCATTGGCCTTCTTGGCAACAAGGGCACCCTGCTGACTCATATCCAGCTTCTCGTCCACTGTCACCCCTAGGTCCTTTTCCGCAGAACTGCTGCCTAGCCATTCGGTCCCTAGTCTGTAGCGGTGCATTGGATTCTTCCATCCTAAGTGCAGGACCCTGCACTTATCCTTATTGAACCTCATCAGATTTCTTTTGGCCCAATCCTCCAATTTGTCTAGGTCCTTCTGTATCCTATCCCTCCCCTCCAGCGTATCTACCACTCCTCCCAGTTTAGTATCATCCGCTTTTGTGTGTTCCTTGCTGGGTTTCCTAACTGGTATCACCAATGCTTGTTTCCATTCAGCTGGCAGCAGTTCTTTATGCCATAGATCACTCTGTGACCACAGTGGACTCCTATGCCTTCTGAGAAGTGTTGAAGCATTTATTACTGGTAGTCTCTTTACCTGGAGCTGTATTTTTCCTTTTCCTAACAGCTGCAATAAGCTCCTGCATACTACAATTTTTGTTTAACACATCATCACATTCTCTCCAGCCATTCAACAGTTCATCGTTTTCCTCAATAAACCTTCTTTTTCCCCTCACAAAACTCATTACTTTGATTCATATGACTACTGACCTTTTGATTCTTTTGCTATAATGTCTGCCTTTCCCACGCTGGAGACCTCAATTTTATTGCTTACATAAAGCCCCGGTTTACATTTCCTTTTACTTCAAATTCCATTCGTTCTTTGAATTTGCTTATATATTTCTGAACGCTTTGAATTTTTGTTCCATTTCCCACAATTTATCCAACTTTCTGTTTTTGTCATTTGAATAATCCTTTGTGCCACCGCCTTACATCTTTTATAATTTATTAAGTCTTTACTATTCATGTGTGTTTTACTTACTTGTATGTCTTATTTCTTTCCCTGATCGATAATTTGCAATCCTCATTCCACTAGGGAATCCATGAACATGAGGGGGAAAGGAGTTCAGGAGAGCTGGCTGTATTTTAAAGAATCCTTATTGAGGTTACAGGGACAAACCATCCCGATGTGTAGAAAGAATAGTAAACATGGCAGGTGACCAGCTTGGCTTCACAGTGAAATCTTTGCTGATCTTAAACACAACAAAGAAGCTTACAAGAAGTGGAAGATTATAAAAATATTGCTCAGGCATGAAGGAGTGAAATCAGGAAGGCCACATCACACCTGGAGTTGCAGCTAGCAAGAGATGTTAAGAGTAACAAGAAGGGTTTCTTCAGGTATGTTAGCAACAAGAAGAAAGTCAAGGAAAGTGTGGGCCCCTTACTGAATGAGGGAGGCAACCTAGTGACAGAGGATGTGGAAAAAGCTAATGTACTCTTGCTTTTTTTGCGTCTCTCTTCACGAACAAGGTCAGCTCCCAGACTACTGCACTGGGCAGCACAGCATGGGGAGGAGGTGACCAGCCCTCTGTGGAGAAAGAAGTGGTTTGGGACTATTTAGAAAAGCTGGACAAGCACAAATCCATGGGGCCGGATGCGCTGCATCCGAGAGTGCTAAAGGAGTTGGCGGATGTGATTGCAGAGCCATTGGCCTTTATCTTTGAAAACTCATGGCGATCGGGGGAGGTCCCAGATGATTGGAAAAAGGCTCATGTAGTGCCCATCGTTAAAAAAGGGAAGAAGGAGGATCCTGGGAACTACAGGCCAGTCAGCCTCACCTCAGTCCCTGGAAAAATCATACAGCAGGTCCTCAAGGAATCAATTCTGAAGCACTTAGAGGAGAGGAAAGTGATCAGGAACAGTCAGCATGGATTCACCAAGGGCAAGTCATGTCTGACTAATCTAATTGCTTTCTATGACAAGATAACTGGCTCTGTGGGTGAGGGGAAAGCAGTGGACGTGTTGTTCCTTAACTTTAGCAAAGCTTTTGACACGGTCTCCCACAGTATTCTTGCCAGCAAGTTAAAGAAGTATGGGCTGGATGAATGGACTAGAAGGTGGATAGAAAGCTGGCTAGATTGTCGGGCTCAACGGGTAGTGATCAATGGCTCCATGTCTAGTTGGCAGCCGGTATCAAGTGGAGTGCCCCAAGGGTCAGTCCTCGGGCCGGTTTTGTTCAATATCTTCATAAATGATCTGGAGGATGGTGTGGATTGCACCCTCAGCAGGTTTGCAGATGACACTAAACTGGGAGGACAAATAGATATGCTGGAGGGTAAGGATAGGATACAGAGGGACCCAGACAAATTAGAAGACTGGGCCAAAAGAAATCTGATGAGGTTCAACAAGGATAAGTGCAGAGTCCTGCACTTAGGACGGAAGAATCCCATGCACCGCTACAGACTAGGGTCCAAATGGCTAGGCAGCAGTTCTGTAGAAAAGGACATAGGGGTTACAGTGGACGAGAAGCTGGATATAAGTCAACAGTGTGCCCTTGTTGCCAAGAAGGCAATGGCATTTTGGGGTGTATAAGTAGGGGCACTGCCAGCAGATCGAGGGACGTGATCGTTCCCCTCTATTCGACATTGGTGAGGCCTCATCTGGAGTACTGTGTCCAGTTTTGGGCCCCACACTACAAGAAGGATGTGGAAAAATTGGAAGAGTCCAGTGGAGGACAACAAAAATGATTAGAGGACTGGAACACGTGATTTATGAGGAGAGGCTGAGGGAACTGGGGATGTTTAGTCTGCGGAAGAGAAGAATGAGGGGGGATTTGATAGCTGCTTTCAACTACCTGAAAGGGGGTTCCAAAGAGGATGGCTCTAGACTGTTCTCAGTGGTAGCTAATGACAGAACGAGGAGTAATGGTCTCAAGTTGCAGTGGGGGAGGTTTAGGTTGGATATTAGGAAAAACTTTTTCTCTAGGAGAGTGGTGAAGCACTGGAATGCGTTACCTAGGGAGGTGGTGGAATCTCTTTCCTTATATATTTTTAAGGTCAGGCTTGACAAAGCCCTGGCTGGGATGATTTAGTTGTGGATTGGTCCTGCTTTGAGCAGGGGGTTGGACTAGATGACCTCCTGATGTCCCTTCCAACCTTGATCTTCTATGATTCTATGATCCCAACCAGTCCCTCTCCTCCAGTTCACCAGTAATTCCAGTCCTCTCCTTACTACCAGTTAACTTTGTATTACTTGGATCCTTAGCAATTAACTTTGACCTGAGTGGTCCTCAACCCTGTTGATGTTTCTAGTTTAATTAGGTAGGGAGGGGAGTTGAGGGGAGGGCTAGCACAGTGGTTTGATCATTGGCCTGCTAAACCCAGGGTTGTGAGTTCAATCTTTGAGGGGCCATTTAGGGATCTGTGGTAAAAACTGGGGATTGGTCCCACTTTGAGCAGAGGGGATTGGACTAGATGACCTCCTAAGGTCCCTTCCAACCCTGATATTCTATGAAGAGGAAGTTCAGGTTGAACTGCCAAGGTGAAAGAAGATCTGAAAAACTGGACCACTTCTCTGATTGGATAGTGTTAGGTTCTCATATTGTCAGCCAGGAGCTCACTTTTGACCTTGCTGGTTTGGGTAACTGCATTAGACCACTGACTAATTTTATTGCTACTTTTATACAACTTGCACTTTTTGGCAACCTGACGCTACAATATCCAGAAATGCTCATTCCCACTGTTCCACAAGAGGATAATTCCTTCACCCCAGTAAACAGCAGACATCTCTATTGTGGCATAAGGAATTCTCAGCATTTACACGCTTATCAGATTTACTCTAACATACATGAATGCATCTTAGTGACTTCCAGATGGAACTAAACAGCAACAAGGGAGTCTGAGAGGGAGTTTGTGGGAGGGCGACGTAACAGAGTGGCTACGGTTAGGAAGGGCCACATGGCCAGTGCCCACGCTGCTCCTGTCTCCTCCACTTGCGCCGGCGTCCAGACAGCGAACTGAACCATGGAGGCCTCCCCCCAGATCCTGGCGTGGACTTGCAGAGACCGGGGCGGGCGTTTCCCACTCTCAGAAAGCCAGGCTGGGGGGACCGTCCAGTGCGAAAGGGGCCTGCTGGTGGAATCTCTCAGGAAGCAGGGGGCAGAGCTACAGGAGGAGATGGCTAGGCTGAGGAGCATCCATCCCCATGAGGAAGTCCTCGAGAGTATTCACATGGAGACATCCATGGCTGAGGACGCTATCCAGCTAGAGATAACTGCTGCCACACCACTGTGGAGGAGGATATGGCTCTGTCACAGGGAGGACACTCGTTGCTGGTGACTTCCGGCAGCAGGCCGTGCTCCATCCCTATTCCCAACCCACTCACCATGGTGATGGAAAACCGATATGCTGCCCTGGCAACGAGTGATGAGGAATCACCCCCAAAGGTGGAGGGGGAGAAGCCATGTACCCCCAAGGCTGGGAGGATCTCAGCCGCCACTCCCAGGAGGAAACGAAGGGTAGTGGTGGTTGGAGACTCTCTTCCGAAGGGGACGGAGGCATCCATCTGTCGCCTTGACATGGTGTGATGAAGCAGGGAGTGGGGAGGATTGACCTGGGGATGTGGCAGGGGAGTTTTACTGGGATGGTCTGCATTGGGATGGGATAGCAGGGGGTGGCTTCACCGGAGGGACAATACCTCAGCCTGTCACCTGAGCCCAGAAGGGGGGTTGGGGCCAGGTGACAGGCTCAGGTATCATCCCTCCAGTGAAGCCACCCCCTGCTATCCCATCCCCAATGCAGACCGTCCCAGTAAAACTCCCCTGCCACATCCCCAGGTCAATCCTCCCCACTCCGTCACACATGGCATCCTGGGAGGTATGCTGCCTGCCAGGCGCCTGTATCAGAGATGTTACAGAGGGATTGTCGAGGATCATCCGGCCCTCTGACTATGACCCCATGCTACTCATCCCTGTGGGCATTAATGATACTGCGAGGTATGACCCTCAGCAGATCAGAAGTGACTACAGGGCTCTGGGAGTAAGGGTGAGGGAGTTGGGAGCGCAGGTGCTGTTCTCTTTGATCCTTCAGTCAAGGGTAGGGGCCCAGGCAGAGACAGATGCAGCCTGGCATTCACCTCCAGGCTGTGAGGATGGTGTCGCCAGGAGGGCTTCGGCTTCCTTGACCATGGGATGCTGTTCCAGGAAGAAGGATTGCTAAGCAGAGATGGGGTCCACCTATTGAGGAAGGGGAAGAGTATATTTGGATACAGACTGGCTTACCTAGTGAGGAGGGCTTTAAAGGGGGCAGGTGACCAAAGCCCACAGGTAAGTAAAAAACATGGAGACCTGGGAGAAGGGTCAGAATTTGGGGGGACCATGGGCTGTTTTAGCAGGGATAAAGGAGAGACAAGACAGAAGTGGCGGGGGGGGGGGAAATCAAATCGGTATCTTAGATGTCTATATACTAATGCGAGAAGTATGGGGAATAAGCAGGAAGAACTCAAAATGCTAGTAAATAAACACAACTATGACCTAGTTGGCATGACAGAGACCTAGTGGAATAATACGCATGACTGGAATATTGGTAGAGAAGGGTACAGCTTGCTGAGGAAAGACAGGCAGGGGAAAAAGGGAGGAGGTGTTGCCTTTGGTATTAAAAACGTACACACCTGGACTGAGGTTGAGATGGGAGCAGGAGACAAACTTGCTGAGAGGCTCTGGGTAAGGACAGGAGGGGCACAAACCAAGGGTGATGTCATGGTCGGGGTCTACTACAGACCCGCTAGCCAGGAAGAAGAGGTGGATGTGGCTTTTTTTAAACAACTAACAAAATCCTCCGAAGCCCGGGACTGGGTGGTGATGGGGGACTTCAACACCCAGACACCTGCTGGGAAAACAACACAGCGGGGCACAGATTCTCCAACAAGTTCTTGGAATGTGTTGGAGACAATTTTTTATTTCAGAAGGTGGAGACAGCTCTAGGGGAGAGGCTGTTCTAGGTTTGATTTTAACAAATAGGGAGGAACTGGTTGAGAGTTTGAAAGTGGAAGGCAGCTTGGGCAAAAGTGATCATGAAATAGTAGAATTCATGATTCTAAGGAATGGTAGGAGGAAGAACAGCACAATAAAGACAATAGATTTCAAGAAGGCAGACTTTAGCAAACGCAAGTAGTTGGTAGGTAAAATCCCGGGGGAAGCAAGCCCTGGGGGACTAACATGAAGGGGAAAGGAGTCCAGGAGAGCTGGCTGTATTTCAAGGAATCCCTGTTGAGGTTACAGGGACAAACCATCCCGATGTGTCGAAAGAACAGTAAATATGGCAGGCGACCAGCTTGGCTTAACGGTGAAATCCTAGCGGATCTTAAGCATAAAAAAGAAGCTTACAAGAAGTGGAAGGTTGGACATATGACCAGGGAAGAGTATAAAAATATTGCTCGGGAATGTAGGAATGAAATTAGGAGGGCCAAATCGCACCTGGAGCTGCAGCTAGCGAGAGATGTTAAGAGTAACATGAAGGGTTTCTTCAGGTATGTTGGCAACAAGAAGAAAGCCAAGGAAAGTGTGGGCCCCTTAATGAATGAGGGAGGCAACCTAGTGACAGAGGATGTGGAAAAAGCTAATGTACTCAATGATTTTTTTGCCTCTGTCTTCACGAACAAGGTCAGCTCCCAGACTGCTGTGCTGGGCATCACACCATGGGGAATAGATGGCCAGCCCTCTGTGGAGAAAGAGGTGGTTAGGGACTATTTAGAAAAACTGGACGTGCACAAGTCCATGGGGCCGGATGAGTTGCATCCGAGAGTGCTAAAGGAACTGGCGGCTGTGATTGCAGAGCCATTGGCCATTATCTTTGAAAACTCATGGCGAACGGGGGAAGTCCCGGATGACTGGAAAAAGGCTAATGTAGTGCCAATCTTTAAAAAAGGGAAGAAGGAGGATCCAGGGAACTACAGGCCAGTCAGCCTCACCTCAGTCCCTGGAAAAATCATGGAGCAGGTCCTCAAAGAATCAATCCTGAAGCACTTGCATGAGAGGAAAGTGATCAGGAACAGCCAGCATGGATTCACCATGGGAAGGTCATGCCTGACTAATCTAATTGCCTTTTATGATGAGATTACTGGTTCTGTGGATGAAGGGAAAGCAGTGGATGTATTGTTTCTTGACTTTAGCAAAGCTTTTGACACGGTCTCCCACAGTATTCTTGTCAGCAAGTTAAGGAAGTATGGGCTGGATGAATGCACTATAAGGTGGGTAGAAAGCTGGCTAGATTGTTGGGCTCAACGGGTAGTGATCAATGGCTCCATGTCTAGTTGGCAGCCGGAATCAAGTGGAGTGCCCCAAGGGTCGGTCCTGGGGCCGGTTTTGTTCAATATCTTCATAAATGATCTGGAGGATGGTGTGGATTGCACTCTCAGCAAATTTGCGGATGATACTAAACTGGGAGGAGTGGTAGATACGCTGGAGGGGAGGGATAGGATACAGAGGGACCTAGACAAATTGGAGGATTGGGCCAAAAGAAATCTGATGAGGTTCAATAAGGATAAGTGCAGGGTCCTGTACTTAGGACGGAAGAACCCAATGCACAGCTACAGACTAGGGACCGAATGGCTAGGCAGCAGTTCTGCGGAAAAGGACCTAGGGGTGACAGTGGACGAGAAGCTGGATATGAGCCAGCAGTGTGCCCTTGTTGCCAAGAAGGCCAATGGCATTTTGGGACGTATATGTAGGGGCACTGCCAGCAGATCGAGGGACGTGATCGTCCCCCTCTATTCGACATTGGTGAGGCCTCATCTGGAGTACTGTGTCCAGTTTTGGGCCCCACACTACAAGAAGGATGTGGATAAATTGGAGAGAGTCTAGCGAAGGGCAACAAAAATGATTAGGGGTCTGGAACACATGAGTTATGAGGAGAGGCTGACGGAACTGGGATTGTTTAGTCTGCAGAAGAGAAGAATGAGGGGGGATTTGATAGCTGCTTTCAACTACCTGAAAGGGGGTTCCAAAGAGGATGGCTCTAGACTGTTCTCAATGGTGGAAGAGGACAGGACAAAGAGTAATGGTCTCAAGTTGCAGTGGGGGAGGTTCAGGTTGGATATTAGGAAAAACTTTTTCACTAGGAGAGTGGTGAAACACTGGAATGCGTTGCCTAGGGAGGTGGTGGAATCTCCTTCCTTAGACGTTTTTAAGGTCAGGCTTGACAAAGCCCTGGCCGGGATGATTTAATTGGGTATGGGTCCTGCTTTTGAGCAGGGGGTTGGACTAGATGACCTCCTGAGGTCCCTTCCAACCCTGATATTCTATGATTCTAAGGGGAAAAACAATAGCTGGCAGTTTTTCAAAGAGACATTATTAAGGGCACAAGAGCAAACTATCCCACTTCGTAGGAAAGACAGGAAGTCTGGCCAGAGACCACCCTGGTTTAGATCTTCAACGATCTAAAACTCAAAAAAGAGTCCTACAAAAAGTGGAAACTCGATCAAATTACAAAGGATGAATATAAACAAATAACACAAGTATGTAGGGACAAAATTAGAAAGGCCAAGGCACAAAATGAGATCAAACTAGCTGGTGACATAAAAGGTTACAAGAAAACATCCTACGAATACATTAGAAGCAAGAGGAAGATCAAGGACAGGGTAGGCCCGTTAATGATGGGGGGGGGGGGGGAGATAATAACAGAAATTGTGGAAATGGCAGAGGTGCTTAATGACTTCTTTGTTTTGGTATTCACCAAGAAGGTTGGTGGTGATTGGACGTCTAACATAGTGAATTCCAGTGAAAATGAGGTAGGATCAGAGGCTAAAATAGGGAAAGAACAAGTTAAAAATTACTTAGACAAATTAGATGTCTTCAAGTCACCAGGGCCTGATGAAATGCATCCTAGAATACTCAAGTTGCTGACTGAGGAGATATCTGAGCCATTAGCGATTATCTTTGACAAGTCATGGAAGATGGGAGAGGTTCCAGAAGACTGGAAAGGAGAAAATATAGTGCACATCTATAACAAGGGAAATAAGGACAACCCAGGGAATTACAGACCAGTCAGCTTAACTTCTGTACCCGGAAAGATAACGGAGCAAATAATTAAGAAATCAATTTGGAAACATCTAGAAGATAATAAGGTGATAAATAATAGTCAGCATGGATTTGTCAAGAACAAATCATGTCAAACTAACCTGATAGATTTCTTTGACAGGGTAACAAGCCTTGTGGATGGGGGGAAGCGGTAGACATGGTATATCTTGACTTTAGTAAAGCTTTTGATACTGTCTCGTATGACCTCATAAACAAACGAGGGAAATGCAACCTAGATGGAGCTCCTATAAGGTGGGTGCATAACTGGTTGGAAAATTGCTCCCAGAGAATAGTTATCCGTGATTCGCATTCATGCTGGAAGGGCATAATGAGTGGGGTCCCACAGGGATCGGTTCTGGGTCCAGTTCTGTTCAATATCTTCATCAATAGAGAGTACACTTATAAAGTTTGTGGATGATACTAAGCTGCGAGAGATTGCAAGTGCTTTGGAGGATAGGATTAAAATTAAAAATGATCTGGACAAACTGGAGAAATGGTCTGAAGTAAATAGGATGAAATTCAGTAAGGACAAATGCAAAGTACTCCACTTAGGAAGGAACAATCAGTTGTACACATACAAAATGGGAAATGACGGCCTAGGAAGGAGTACTGTGGAAAGAGATCTGGGGGTCATAGTGGACCACAAGTTAAAGATGAGTTAATAATGTACCACTATTGCAAAAAAAGCAAACGTCATTCTGGGATGTATAGCAGGAGTGTTATAAGCAAGAAACGAGAAGTAATTCTTCCCCTCTACTCCGCCCTGATTAGGCCTCAACTGGAGTATTGTGTTCAGTTCTGGGTGCCACATTTCAGGAAAGATGTGGACAAATTGGAGAAAGTCCAGAGAAGAGCAACAAAAATGATTAAAGGTCTAGAAAACATGACCTATGAGGGAAGATTGAAAAAACTGGGTTTGTTTAGTCTGGAGAAAAGAAGACTGAGAGGGGACATGAGAACAGTTTTCAGGTACATAAAAGGTTGTTACAAGGAGGAGGGAGAAGAATAGTTGTTCCTGACCTCTGAGGATAGGACAAGAAGCAATGGGCTTAAATTGCAGCAAGGGAGGTTTAGGTTGGACATTAGGAAAAACTTCCTAATTGTCAGGGTGGTGAAGCACTGGAATAAATTGCCTAGGGAGGCTGTGGAATTTCCATCATTGGGGATTTTTTAAGAGCAGGTTGGACAAACACCTGTCAGGGATGGTCTAGATAATACTTAGTCCTGCCATGAGTGCAGGGGACTGGACTAGATGAACTCTTGAGGTCCCTTCCAGTCCTATGATTCTATGAGCACACCTGGAAATTAAAGAAGCCAAACTTTCCATTAATTCCCACCAAGAGGGTGATAATTTGGATGCTTTGTCAAGCAGAATCCATCCAGCTGTGATTCCAGAGAGAGGAAACAATTATGTGTGCAAGCCTCTGAGCCCAGTGTGTGGATAAAATGCTGTACTATTGGGATAACTGCAGCATGTCCTATTGCTCATCATCTGAGGTGGAGAAGAAATGCTTCCCTCTACGGTCACATTGGCAGGAAAATGGTATTGGGGAATAGCTTTCTCCTGCACAGCCTTCAGCAAGGACCTCATGAGCAACTCTCTCATGATCAGTTTCCTCTGACTGCAAGGAGGCCTCAGGCACTGATGGAGCCTGGTCATTCCCAGCTTCCAACTTTATTTATGGAATGCAACATGTCATCACTGTAGACATTTCCTAAAGAGCAGGATCCACCCGCTGCAGTACAAAGCCCATGAGCTAGATGTGTGGGACTACTGCATAGCAGAGAATCTGACAGTTCTAACTAGGGAGGAAACAAAAGCCTAGGAATATTGCTGGAAGAGCAAACCTGCTGCACAACAGTTCCTAGCCTCTTTAAAGCTGCAGGCAGCCTCTGCCATGATCGATAATGTCAGAATTTCAGCAGAAGGTACAGCTTGTGGTAAGTCATCTTACAAACACTCATGTAAACTTCTACACAGCACCAGTTCTGTTTTGTTCCTTTCCCCCCTTCTTGCTGCCAAGCTCAACTTTCACCTAGGCAAAGAGGGTTCCAATGTACTGTAGTTATCCTCAGTAGCAGAGCACAGTCATGAACTCTGCTATGCAACAAACAGAACACATGAGCACCATAGTGCATATGCATCCTGTGTTATCCTAATGCAATCACAGAACCATAGACACATAGAGCGGGAAAGGTCATCTAGTTCAGCCCCCTGTGTGGAGGCAGGGCCAAATAGTAGCCAAGAGTAGCAGCACCCTGCAGCCCTCTGATTGGCCAAGTTCCCCTACTTAACCCCAGGGGTTGCCCCAAGAAGTTGTCTGATCAATCCCACAGACTTTGACTGCACTTTGATCCCACAGGTTTGCCTCTTCTCCTGGTCTCTGATTCCAGCCTGACCCTGATTCTTGTTTATGGGGTCTGGCCTT
Organism: Lepidochelys kempii; assembly: GCF_965140285.1. Taxonomy (NCBI): domain Eukaryota; kingdom Metazoa; phylum Chordata; order Testudines; family Cheloniidae; genus Lepidochelys; species Lepidochelys kempii. The sequence continues at coordinate 125,508,785 of NC_136386.1, read as the reverse complement.
GTGATTCCTCCCACTCTTGTCCCTGGCGGGCAGACCTCAGCCCAGCTGTGACCACTAGGCCATGCCACCTACACCCCAGTCCCTTATGACAGAGCTCTTCCTCCGGTCTGGGAAAGGAAATCGGTGTCACAGCTTAACACAAGATCAAACAGATAGGTTACCCTCAGTAGCTCACACACATTCTACTGGACCATTCAAGGGGAAGTGGCTCATTAACACTTCCTAGGCAAAAAGAAAAGGAGAACTTGCGGCACCTTAGAGACTAACCAATTTATTTGAGCATAAGCTTTCATGAGCTACAGCTCACCTCATCAGATGCATCACTACATTCCTAGGCAGTCACTTCCTATTTTGTATTTGTGCAACTGATTATTCCTTCCTTGCATTTGTCCTTATTGAATTTCATCCTATTTATTTCAGATCATTTCTCCAGTTTGTCAAGGTCATTTTGAATTCTAATCCTGTCCTCCAAAAGCACTTGCAACAGCTCCCAGCTTGGTACGGTCCACAAACTTTATACGTGTACTCTCTCTGCCGTTATCCAAATCATTTATGAAGATACTGAAAGATCCCTGAGGGACTCCACTTAATATGCCCTTCCAGCTTGATTGTAAACCATTGATAACTGCTCCCTGAGTATGGTTTTCCATAACTTTACAGTAGATTTGTCTAGGCTAAATTTCTCTAGTTTGTTTATAGTTAAAGATTTTCCTAATATCTAACCTAAATCTCTCTTGTGCAGATTGAGCCCCTTACTTCTTGACCTTCAGTGGACATGGAAGACAATTGATCCCTGTCCTCTTTAAAACAGCTTTTAACAGATTCAAAGACAGTTCTCAGGTGTCCCCCCCCCCTCCGGCTATGGCTACACTACAAGGCTTTTAGGGGGCACAGCTGTGCCGCTAAAAGGCACGTAGTGTAGCTGGTGTTTGTCGGCAGGAAAGAGCTCTCCTGCTGACAAAGCGCTGTTCACACTGGCGCTTTTCATCGGTAAAACTTTTTGTTGTTTGGGTGGGTGTTGTTTTTTTTAATACCCCTGAATGACAAACATTTTGCCGATGAATTGCCAGTGTAGACAAAGCCTCAGTCTTCTTTTCTCAAGACTAAACACTCCTGATTTTTTTAACTTTTCCTCATAGGTCAGGATTTCTAAACTTTCTATCAATTTTATTACTCTTTTCTGGACTCCCTCCAATTTATCCACATTTTTCCTCAAGTGTGGTACCCCAGAATTGGACATGGTACTCCAGTTGAGGCCGCTTCAGTGCCAACCAGAGTAGAACAATGACCTGTATCTTACATACAACACTTCTGTAAAGACACCCCTGAATGATATGTTGGGGGTTGTTTTTTTTTGCAATTGCATCACATTGTTGGCTTGTATTCAATTTGTGATCCACTATAACACCCAGATTTCATCTGTAGTACCATCTAGCCAGTTATTTCCAATTTTGTAGTTGTGCATTTGATTTTTCCTTCCAAAGTTAAGTACTTTGTTCTAGTCTTTATTTAATTTCATCTTATTGATTTCACATCAATTCTCCTATATGTCAAGGTAGCTTTGAATTATAACCCTGTCCTGCAAAGTGTCTGTGACCCTGTGACGAAGCGGGACTGTTCTTAATGTTTTCTCTGAATATTGTGGGGGTGCCTCAGTTTCCCCTATGCAGTTCTTAAGTCTCTAGGTGGTGGGACAAGGTCATTGCAGAGCCCTAGAGGGCAGGTGTGTGCAGGGCTCTGGACACAGAGGATGGCCGACACCCTGTTTCCTGGCAACTGATGGCCTGGCCCTTCCCCCCCTGCAAGGTGAGAGCTAAAGGGTTGGAGAACAAAGGAATCAGGTGACCTGGCCTGGGAAAGGGACAAAGCCCAGAGGAGGAGGGGCTGGAGAGTTTTTCAGTTTCGGGCTGGGTGGTCGACCGCAGGGAATCCCAAGGCTGGGGTCTAAGCTTCCTGCCCCCCCAGAAGGACTTGACTGAGGGGTCCTGGTTGTACCCATAAGCTCGATTTTAGACTGTGTTGCTATTGTCCAATAAACCTTCCGTTTTACTGGCTGGCGGAGAGTCACGGTGAATCTCAGGAAGGGGGGTGCAGGGCCCGGACTCCCCCATACTTTGTTACAACTGGTGGCAGCGGTGGGATCTACTGCACCCCATGGATGGTGCTTCCTGCAGTAAGTGACTGGGGAGCAGTAAAACAAAGGGGGATGGATGAGGACCAGGCGTGCTGAAGGCTCAGAGAGGAGCGGTTTCGGGGGGTCGGTTAACCCCTGGGAGTGTGTGACAAGAGAAGGACTTTTGCAGTAACAGGGTCCCCTGGGGGATTGCAGCGAGCAGTCCCAGGGGCGGAGGAGTCTGCAGCTCAACCCTGGCAAAGAGGTGGTGACCTCGAGAAGGGCTGGCACACGAGGGATTCTCCCTGGAAACCGTGGGGAGCGGCGAGCACACAGGCCTATGAGTGGCAAGCAAGGAGATGTATAGCAAGCACCTTAAGAGCGACCTGGCGGAGCTGTGCAAGCAGAGGGGGCTGCGCATTGGGAGGCTCACCAAAGAACAGCTGATTGCCCAGCTGGACGAGGGAGATCGCTGGAATGAACTGATCCCTGTCTCTGAGGGAAGCAGCCTGGCAGATGCAGCGCGGGCACCGGTGTCTGTCCCAGCGGGGAGCGATCAGGCGGCTGCTGAGGGCTTCCCGAGACCTTTCCTACCTGTGCCTAGGGGAAGGGCCGGGAGGAGCCCAGCGAATACTGAGGGCATTGTGACCCCTGTGGCCAGCAGGGGATCCTCCTGGCAGAGCTCCCCATCGCTGGATCTGAGACAGCTGCAATGGGAGAAGGAGCTAAAACTGAGAGAGTTGGAGCTCAGGCAGCGGGAACGGCAGGAGGAGCAGGAATAGCGGGAAAAGCAGCATCAGGAGTGGGAAAAGCAGTGTCAGCATGAACTGGAGGAGAAGGAGAAAACACTAAGAACAGTCCCACTTCGTCACAGACCCTTCCCAGTCTAGTGCTATCCTCAAAATTTTATAAGCAAACTCTCCACTTCCTTATCAGTCATTAATGAAAATACTGAATAGTACCAGACCTAGGACTGACCCCTAACATCTATTACATTTTCATCTAGATCTGGTGTGCAGGAAGGAGGTGGGATGGGTTGGGACAGGTGGTATAGGCTAATTTACTCACTTTGCTGAAACACCCCACTGGATGGCATTGCAAACATTACTCTATCAGGTGCTTACAACACAACTTTGACTCAAAAAAAAAAAAAATCAAAACCCAACAACCTATCCTTAAAGTTATGTGCCTACTTGAAAAACCAGTAAAACTCAAGCTTATTGCAACTGAAAAAGAACAGACTGATGTTTCTACTGTTTTGTTTTGTTTTAGGGCTGTCGATTAATCGCAGTTAACTCACGCGATTAACTCAAAAAAATTAATCGCGAATAAAAAAATTAATCACAATTAATCACACTGTTAAACAATAAAATACCAATTGAAATTATTAAACATTTGTGGATGTTTTTCTACATTTTCAAATATACTGATTTCTATTACAACACAGAATACAAAGTGTACAGTGCTCACTTTATATTATTTTTTATTACAAATATTTTCACTGTAAATATAAAAAAATGTATTTTTCAATTTACCTCATACAAGTACTGTAGTGCAATCTCTTTACCATGAAAGTGTAACTTACAAATGTAGATTTTTTTTGTTACATAACTGCACTCAAAAACAAAACAATGTAAAACTTTAGCGCCTACAAGTCCACTCAGTCCTACTTCTTGTTCAGCCAATTGCTCAGACAAGTTTGTTTACATTTCCAGGAGATAATGCTGCCCGCTTCTTATTTACATCATCTGAAAGTGAGAACAGGTGTTCACATGGCACTTTTGTAGCCGGTGTTATAAAGTATTCACGTGCCAGATATGCGAAACATTTGTATGCCCCTTTACGCTTCAGCCACCATTCCAGAGGACATGCATCCATGCTGATGATGCGCGTTAAAAAAATAATGTGTTAATTAAATTTGTGACTGAACTCCTTTTTGATCTGTTTTGCCCGCCTTCTGCCATATATTTCATGTTACGGCAGTCTCGGATGATGACCCAGCACATATTGTGCATTTCACGAACACTTTCCCTGCAGATTTCACAAAAGGCAAAGAAGGTACCAATGTCAGATTTCTAAAAATAGCTACAGCACTGGACCCAAGGTTTAAGAATCTGAAGTGCTGTCCAAAATCTGAGAGGGCCGAGGTGTTTTCAGAAGTCTGAAAAGAGCCACACTCAGATGCGGAAACTACAGAACCCGAACCACCAGAAAAAAAAATCAACCTTCTGCTGGTGGCATCTGACTCAGATGATGAAAACGAACATGCATCGGTCCACACTGCTTTGGATCGTTATCGAGCAGAACCTGTCATCAGCATGGAAGCATGTCCTCTGGAATGGTGGTTGAAGCATGAAGGGGCATAAGAACGTTTAGCACATCTGGCACGTGTGAATACCTTGTAACACCGGCTACAAAAATGCCATGCGAACTCCTGTTCTCACTTTCAGGTGACATTGCAAACAAGAAGTGGGCCCCACTATCTCCTGCAAATTGTAACCAAACTTATTTGTCTGAGCGATTGGCTCAAGTAGGACTGAGTGGACCTGTAGGCGCTAAAGTTTTACATTGTTCTATTTTTGAATGCAGAATTCTACCTTTGTAAGTTCAACTTTCATGATACAGAGATTGCCCTACAGTGCTTGTATGAGGTGAATTGAAAAATACTATTTTTTTCACAGTACAAATATTTGTAATAAAAAATATCAAGTGAGCACTGTACGCTTTATATTCTGCGTTGTCACTGAAATCAATATATTTGAAAAAGTAGAAAACTCAAAAGGTATTAAATCGTATTCTATTATTCTTTAAAAGCATGATAATCGCATGATTAATTGCGATTTTTTTTATTCACACGATTAGTTGTGATTATTGTTGTAATCACTGGACAGCCCTCCTTTACTTATGTTGTTCATTTGACAGCAGTTTTAGTCAGTTTTCACCAGCAAGAAGGGACAAAAGTAACTTTAAAACCCCCAAACAAGGTTGGAGCCTCAGGCACCTCACCTCCAGCCACTCTGTTAAAGTGATTCAAAGCACCAGCCTTTGAACACCCCCCGTGCATGTTAACTAACCCTCCCGCACCCGGCCCTGGGGCTAAGTGTCTGTCCCCATTCCACAGACCAGCAGCGACCGTCCCAAATGAGTGGCACGGCCAGGATTGAGCCCTGGCCCCCTCTCCGCGCACTCCCTGCCGCTGTCACTCAGCTCGGGGGAAAGAACCGATGCCGGTTAATTGCCAGGGCGGCTGGCAGATCTCAGCCGCTGCCGCTCGCTCAGCCCAGCTCCACGCCCGCTTGCTGCCTGCCTCACCCCGCCCAGCCTGCGCGCAGAGGGGCCAATGCTGAGCAGCTCCGTGCGGAAAGCACCAGCCGCCCGAGTCCGCCGCTCCCCGGGGCGGGTGTGTGAACTGTGCCCGCCTGAGCCGCAGGGGCGGCTCGTTCCGGCGCTGCGCCCCCTCAGCGCTTCGCAATGAGGTTCGGGGTCAAAAGCACCCGGGCAGCCGGACCCCGCCCCGGGCCCGTATAGGGCGCCCGAGCGGAGTCCCCGCAGGCTGCAGGAGCTGCTGCGTGCCGCCGTGAGCCAGACACCCCCCGCCACCGAGAGCTGCGGGCAGCCAGCGGGCACACGCCGGGGCCAAGCAGGGCGCAAAGGGCCCAGGAGCCCCCTTCCCGCCCAGCTCCCGGGCAGCCTATCCGGGCATCCCAGCCCCGTTCCCGCAGGGCCCCCGCTCCTTGCCCGGACCCCCTGAGCTCAGCCCGCCGGGAGAAGCTGCCCCGCACGCACGGGCCTGGGGGAGCAGGAGGCTGTCGGGGAGGCGCAAGCTGGCACGGGGTGCGCCAGAGGCAGCCCGGCCACGGGCATGCAAAGGGAAGGCGGTGGCTGCCGTGGGTGTACGGCTGGGTGGAGGCAGGGACAGGGAGATACCGAGCCCCGCAGGAGGGTGCATGGACCCGGAGCGCACGGGCGGGGCTGGCCGGCGGGAGCGGAGCCTGGGGGTGCGTGGCCGGAGGACAGAACCGGGGGTGCCGGCGCCCTCACCCTTCTTGAACTCCTCCAGCAGCGTGTCCAGGCGGCTGTCGCTGAAGACCCAGTGCAGCGGCCGGCGGTAGAAGCGGGTGACGGTCTGCAGCGGGGTGCAGTCGTCCGGGTCCACGAAGGCCAGGTCTTTGACGAAGAGCAGGTCCACGATGTTGTCCCGCCGGTCGCCCTCGTAGACCGGGATGCGGGTGTAGCCGGAGCGCAGGATCTCGGAGACGGTGGCGAAGTCCAGCGCGGCGTCGGAGCGCAGCATAAAGCAGTCGGCCAGCGGGGTGAGCACGTCCTCCACCACCTTGGTGCGCAGCTCCAGCGCGCCCTGCACCATGGCCAGCTCCTCCCGCACCAGGTCGCTGTGCGGGTCGGCGGCGCTCAGCGTCCCCAGCAGGCGCTCGCGCGTGGAGAAGGTGCTGAGCTCCTGGCGCAGCGCCCAGTCCAGCAGGCGGCTCAGCGGGTAGCAGAGGGGGAAGGCGGCGGCCATCAGCAGGCGGGTGAGGCAGAGCGTGTGCGAGGCGATGGCCAGCCCGTGCCGGGAGCACACCGAGTAGGGCAGCACCTCGCCGCCCAGGAACACGGCCCCGGTGCAGAGCAGCACGGGCAGCCAGGGGACGCCCTGCACGCAGCCGGCCAGCGCCGGGCCCTGGCCGGGCAGGGATGCGCACAGCCAGCCGGCCAGCGCCGCGTTGGCCCCGGCCTGGCCTAGCAGCAGGGTGCAGAGCAGGTAGGTGCCGCCGTGGCCCCGCACGGCCTGGACGCGGCCCGCCTGCTCCTGCTCCGCCGCCGAGCCGCTGTTGCGCAGCACGCGGAGCTCCAGCGGGTCCAGCGCCAGCAGCGCCAGGCGCAGGCCGCTGAACAGCGCCGACAGCCCCAGCAGCAGCAGCGCCCCCAGGGCCCGCAGCCAGCCCGCCTCCGGCAGCGGCCCGAGCAGCCAGGGCTCCCGCGCCGCCGGCCGCACCCGCAGCAGGAAGCCGCCCCCCGCGCCGTGGTGCTGCCAGGCGCGCCCGTCCCAGGCGCAGAGCGAGAACAGCCGCCCCCGCGGGCCGGCCCCGGGCTCCCCCTTGCGCGGCGCCCGCACCCGCACCCGCACCAGGGCGGAGCCGGCCGAGCCGCCCGGCTGCAGCGGGCCCAGCACCTCCACGTCCGAGGCCCCGGCGCTCTGCCGCGGGCAGCGCTCCCCGGGCGCCTGGCCCGCTCCCGCCGGCGGCGGCTCCTCGACGAAGGCCAGGCGGGGCGCGCTCTCCGCCCCGGAGGGCGCGCGGCTGCGGTTCGCCTCGGGCGGCGGCTGGAAGAAGACGCGCAGCAGGAAGCTGGCCCCCTCCACCGCCCCCAGCGCGCCGGCCTCCAGCGAGACCCGGCCCGGGGCCGTGTCCTCGGGCCGCAGCCCCAGCAGCCAGGCGGCCCCGGCGGGCGGGCGGCGCGCAAGCCAGAAGAGGAGCAGCAGCGCGGCGCCCCGGCCCCGGCCGCCCGCCTGCACCGCCATGGCGCTCCGCAGCCCGCAGCGCCCCCGCCGCGCGTCACGCTGCAGCGGGGGGAGCCGGGCCCACGTGCGGGGCGGGGAGCGGGCGGCCCGAGCCCCGCTGCAGCGGCGTCCGGCCTGCGCCCGCGGTCCGTCAGCCAGCCCCGGCGGGCTCCGCGGGCGCTGGGTGTCCCCAAAGGCGGGTGCGGCCCCAGGGACCCGCTCGCTGCCACGGCCTGGGGGGGGACACACGGTGAGAATCGGACCAGGCCTCAGGGCAGGGATTTCCCTGCACCCCCTCGACTTTCATTACACCCCGCCCCCCAGTTTGTGAACTAGTTACATGCAGTGTTGCCAGTTTAGTGATTGGTTGGACATTGAAATTGAAACATTAATACACACCCTTTCAAAGCGTCTAAAGGGGATGATAACATACTGTCACGGAGTCCCCGGCGATGCTTTGGAGCTGCTCCCAACAAAGCCAGTCAGGACTCTGGGGAAGTCTCCTTTCTGGGAGCAGCCTGTCTGCAGGACACACAGCTCACACAGCTTCCCCCTTCCAGGGTCTGACAGCGGAGCATTCAGCATCCTCTGCCCCCCATGCGCTTCCCACAGCGAGTCCTCCCAGGGGGGGTCCGGGAAGCCAGAGGGTCCTGCCCCCCAACTCCGCAGTCAGACGTGACTCTCAGCCAGCCAGTAAAACAGAAGGTTTATTAGAGGACAGGGACATGGTCTAACACAGAGCTTGTAGGTGCAGAGAACTGGACCCCTCAGCTGGGTCCATTTTGGGGGGCAGTGAGCCAGACAACCACCTCTGCACGTCTGCCCTTCACTCCATGTCCCCAGCCAGCCCCAAACTGAAACTCCCTCCAGCCCCTCCTCCTCTGGGCTTTGTCCCTTTCCCGGGCCAGGAGGTCACCTGATTCCTTTGTTCTCCAACCCTTTAGCTCTCACCTTGCAGGGGCGAAGGGTCCAGGCCATCAGTTGCCAGGAAACAGGGTGTCGGCCATTCTCTGTGTCCAGACCCCTGCACATACCTGCCCTCTAGGGCTCTGCAATGATCATATACCCTTACCCCACCCCCTAGATACTTAAGAACTGCATAGGGGAAACTGAGGCACCCCCACACTATTCAGTGGAAACATTAAGAACTGTCCCACTTCGTCACACCAGTGACCTGGGAAGTTCAGGGCCCCCTCTCTGGGACAACGCATCCGCTATCATATTGGCACTTCCCTTCACGTGGACCACGTCCATGTCGTAATCCTGCAGGAGCAGGCTCCACCTCAGGAGTTTGGCGTAGGCTCCTTTCATCTGGTGCAGCCAGGTCAGGGGAGAGGGGTCGGTGTACACGGTGAAGTGTTGCCCGAAGAGATAGGGCTCTAGTTTCTTGAGGGCCCACACCATGGCCAGGCACTCCTTCTCGATGGCCGCGTAGTGTTGCTCCCGGGGTAGCAACTTCTTGCTCAGGTACACGATGGGGTATCTCTCCCCCTTTTCATCCTCCTGCATTAACACCACCCCCAGTCTCGTGTCGGAGGCGTCGGTGAACACCACAAAGGGCTTGTCAAAGTCTGGGTTTGCCAGAACTGGGCCACGGACCAGAGCCTCCTTCAGCGCCCAGAAAGCCTCCTGGCACTGCTCGGTCCAGACCACCTTGTCTGGCTTCCCCTTCTTGCATAGCTCCGTGATGGGGGTGGCGATGGCGCTAAAGTGGGGCTTAAATCTTCGGTAGTATCCTGCCATCCCAATAAAGGCTTGGACCTGCTTTTTGGTGTGGGGAGCGGGCCAGTCTCTGATCACCTCCACCTTGGCTGGTTCCGGCTTTAGGCGGCCGCTCCCCACCCGATGGCCCAGGTAAGATACTTCAGCCATCCCCACCTTGCACTTCTCCGCTTTTATGGTCAGCCCAGCCCAGCCCCCTGGAGTCGGTCCAGCGCTTGTCTAACCTGGGACACATGGTCCTCCCAGGTCTGGCTAAAGACACAGATGTCATCAATATACGCCACGGCAAAACTCTCCATCCCCCTCAAGAGCTGGTCCACTAGGCGCTGGAAGGTGGCCGGCGCTCCCTTGAGGCCGAAAGGCAGGGTCAGGAACTCATAGAGCCCCAGAGGGGTGATAAAGGCCGATTTCAGCCGGGCATCTGCATCCAGCGGCACTTGCCAGTAGCCCTTTGTAAGGTCCATGGTGGTAAGGTACCGAGCTCCTCCCAGCTTGTCTAGGAGCTCGTCAGGCCTGGGCATGGGGTAGGCATCAGATACAGTGATGGCATTGAGCTTCCCATAGTCCACACAGAACCGGACCAACCCGTCCTTTTTGGGGACCAGCACCACCGGTGAGGCCCAAGGGCTGGCCGATGGCTGGATCACCCCCAAAGCCAGCATGTCCCGGACCTCTCTTTCCAGGTCCTGAGCAGTTTTCCCTGTGACTCGGAAGGGGGAGCATCTTATCGGCGGGTGCAACCCTGTCTGCACCCGGTGGACAGTCAGATTAGTGCGTCCAGGCTGGTTGGAAAACAGCTGTCGGTACGGATGCAGCACCCCCCTGATCTCAGCTTGCTGGGCAGCGGTTAGCTGATCCGAGAGGGGAATTGTTTCCAGGGGGGAACCAGCTCTGGTCCCAGGGAATAGATCTACTAAAGGGTCATCTCCCTGCTCCTCCCAATGTCCACACACGGCCAACACCACATTCCCCCTGGCATAATATGGCTTCATCATATTCACATGGTACACCCGGCGGTGGTGCGCCCGGTTCGACAGCTCCACCACATAGTTTACCTCATTGAGCTGCTTGACAACCTTGAAAGGGCCCTCCCAGGCGGCCTGTAGTTTGTTCTTTCTCACTGGGATGAGAACCATCACCGGATCCCCGGTGGCGTAGGCACGGGCCCGTGCCGTGCAGTCATACCAGACCTTCTGCTTCCTCTGGGCTCTGGCCAGATTCTCCCTGGCCAGGCCCATGAGTTCAGCCAGTCTCTCTCGGAAGATCAGGACATACTCCACCACTGACTCTCCATCGGGAGTGGCCTTCCCCTCCCACTCGTCTCTCATCAGGTCCAGGGGGCCCCTCACCCTCCTTCCATATAACAATTTGAAAGGCGAAAATCCTGTAGACTCCTGGGGCACCTCCGTGTACGCGAACAGCAGGTGAGGTAAGTACTTGTCCCAATCCTGCGGGTGCTGGTGCATAAAGGTTTTCAGCATCATCTTTAGCATCCCGTTGAACCTCTCCACCAGCCTGTTGGATTGGGGGTGATACGCTGAGGCCCAGTTGTGCTGGACCCCACATTTCTCCCACAAACTCCGGAGCGGGGCCGACATGAAGTTGGACCCTTGGTCTGTCAACACTTCCTTGGGGAACCCCACTTGGCTGAAAATGGTCAGGAGTGCATCGGCCATGGTGTCTGCTTCAATGGAAGCTAAAGGCACTGCCTTGGGGTAGCGGGTGGCAAAATCTACCACCCCCAGAATGTATTTCTTCCCCGACTGGGTCGTCTTGCTGAGAGGTCCCACTATGTCCATGGCCACCTTCTGGAAAGGCTCCTCTATGATGGGCAAAGGTCTCAAAGCCGCTTTTCCCTTGTCCCGGGCCTTCCCCACCCTCTGACAGGGGCCACAGGATCAGCAATACTGCCGGGCCGTGGTAAAGACCCCGGGCCAGTAAGTCCTTGGGCGATGCTCTGGAACTGCTCCCCATGAAGCCAGTCAGGACTCTGGGGCAGTCACCTTTCTGTGAGCAGCCTGTCTTCAGGACACACAGCTTCCACCTTCCTGGGTCTGACCTCGGAGCATTCAGCATCCTCTGCCCCTCCGTGCGCTTCCCCCAGCGAGTCCGCTCAGGCGGGGCTCCTGGGGAAGCCAGAGGGTCCGGCACCCCAACTTCGCAGTCAGACGTGACTCTCAGCTAGCCAGTAAAACAGAAGGTTTATTAGACGACAGGAACATGGTCTGACACAGAGCTTGCAGGTGCAGAGAACAGGACCCCTCAGCTGGGTCCATTTTGGGGGGCAGTGAGCCAGACAACCACGTCTGCACTTTACTCCATGTCCCAGCCAGCCCCCAACTGAAACTCCCTCCAGCCCCTCCTCCTCTGGGCTTTGTCCCTTTCCTGGGCCAGGAGGTCACCTGATTCCTTTGTTCTCCAACCCTTTAGCTCTCACCTTGCAGGGGGGAAGAGCCCAGGCCATCAGTTGCCAGGAAACAGGGTGTCGGCCATTCTCTGTGTCCAGACTCCTGCACACACCTGCCCTCTAGGGCTCTGCAATGATCATACACCCTTATCCCACCCCCTAGATACTTAAGAACTGCCCAGGGGAAACTGAGGCACCCCCACACTATTCAGAGGAAACATTAAGAACAGTCCTGCTTCGTCACACCCCGGGCCAGTAAAAGTTCTGTAGCAACCTCTGCCGGGTGCGCCGGATTCCCTGGTGCCCTGCGAGGGGGATGTCATGGGCCAGGTACAGGAGCCTGCGGCGATACTTCTGGGGGACCACCAGCTGCCTCCTGATCCCACAGGACTCTACTTCCCTTGTGGGAGCCCATTCTCGGTACAGGAACCCCTTCTCCCACAGGAACCTCTCCTGGCAGCCTCTCCTCATGGTCCGTCCCACACCGAGGTCGGCCAGGTCCCTGAGCTTCCACAAAGAGGGATCTTTCCTCAACTCGGCCTGGAACCCAGCGGCTGGGGAAGGGATGGGATCCGGCTCCCTCTCATTGGCCGGGTCTGAGGCCACAGCCTCTCTGAGCCGTGCCCCTCGGCGCTCCCTCCCCACCAGGGTAGAGTCCTGCGCCTTCAGTGTGGTACCCTCCCCAAGGTCAGGGTGCAGTGTCCCTCGCCGGCTCTGGCTACGCGTCACAACCAGGGCGGTCTGGGGCTTGCTTGGCCAGTCCTCTAGGTCTCCCCCCATCAAAACCTCAGTGGGCAAATGGTGGTGCACCCCCACATCCTTGGGGCCCTCCTTGGCCCCCCATTTCAGGTGTACCCTTGCCACGGGCACCTTAAATGGGGTCCCGCCCACCCCCATGAGGGTCAGGTAGGTGTTGGGCATCACCCGATCTGGGGCCACCACCTCAGGCTGGGCCAGCGTCACCTCCGTGCCTGTATCCCAGTATCCATTGACCTTCCTCCCATCCACTTCCAGGGGAACAAGGCACTCTTTCCGGAGGGACAGCCCCGCGCCCACCCTGTAAACCAAGCACCCTGAGTCCAGAGCCTCCAGCCCTCTGGCGGAGCTGGCCTGGGGTACTCTTCCCTCCTGAGCAGGTGGTAAACTGGTAGCCCCCCTTTCCTGGGTCGTCTGCCCCTCGTCCAGCTGAGTCCCTACCCAGTTAACCCTGGGTAGGTTGGGTCTGCTCAGTTTGTCCCTGAGCCCGGGGCACGGGGATCGTACGTGGCCTCTCTGGCCACAGTGATAGCAGCTCAGGTCACGTTGGTCCCCTCGAGCGGGTCGGAGGGGCCCGACGCCAGGCGTTCCCCTTTGGAGGGGGTTCTCCCTATTTCCCCACTGAGAGGCCCCATGGTGACTCTCTCTCTGCATCGGGGGGGGGGCCTGTCCTTTTAGGACTCCTGGCTACCCCTGACCGACTGTTCACAAACTCGTCGGCCAGCTGCCCTGCGTGCTGGGGGTTCTCGAGCTTTTTGTCCACCAACCACAGCCTCAGGTCAGATGGGCACTGTTCATACAGTTGCTCCAGTACGATTAGGGCAAGCAGGTCCTCTTTAGCTTGGGCCCCAGCTGTCCACTTGCGGGCATACCCCTGCATCCGGTTGACCAGTTGTAGGTAGGTGACCTCAGGCGTTTTACGCTGACTCCGGAACCTTCTCCGGTACATCTCGGGGGTCAGCCCAAACTCACGGAGCAGGGCCTGTTTGAACAGTTCATAGTCCCCTGCCTCTGGCCCTGTCATTCGGCTGTACACCTCCACGGCTTTGGGATCCAGTAAGGGGGTGAGGAACTGGAGCCGGTCTGCAGGGTCAGCCCTGTGCATCTCGCAGGCATTCTCAAAGGCCGTCAGGAAGCTATCTGTGTCCTCCCCCTCCTTCCGCTGGGCCAGGAAGCACTTACCAAAGCTCCTTGCAGTCTTGGGTCCCCCCGCACTCACCGCAGACGGGGCCCCACTGCTCCTCAGCCTGGCCAGCTCCAGTTCTTGCTGTCTTTGTTTCTCCTTCTCCTGACGCTCCCTCTCCTTCTCCTCCTGCTCATGTTGATGTTGTTTCTCCTCATGTTGACGTTGTTTTTCATGGTCCTCCAGCTCCCTCATTTTCATCTCCCTCTCCCATTCCAGCCGCCTCCGCTCCAGGGATGGGGAGCTCTGCCGGGAGGATCCCCTGCTGGCTGCCGGGGTCAGGGTGCCCTTGGGATTCCTCCCCCAGGCATAGGTAGGAAGGGTCTCGGGATGTCCTCGGCAGCAGTCTGACCCCTCCCAGCCCGGTCAGGCCCCAGGGCCCACGCTGCGTCCACCGGGCGCCTTCCCTCAGGGACAGGGATTGGGTCATCCAAGCGATCCCTCTCCTCCAACTGGGCAATCAGCTGTTCCTTGGTGGACCTCCCAATGCGCAGCCCCCTCTGCCTGCACAGCTCCACCAGGTCGCTCTTCAGGCGTTTAGCGTACATCTCCCTGCTGGCCACTCGCAGGCCGGGCAGCTTTCTACGGTTTCCAGGAAAAACCCCTCGTGTGCCAGTCCTTCTCGAGGTCACCACCTCTTTGCCAGGGTCGAGCTGCAGACTCCTCCGCCCCTGGGACCGCTCGCTGCAATCCCCCAGGGGACCCCGTTACTGCAAAAGTCCTTCTCTCTGGTCACACACTCCCAGGGGTTAACCACCCTCTGAAACCATCTCTCTCTGAATCTTCAGCACGCCTGGTCCCTGTCAATCCCCCTTCGTTTTACTGTTTCCCAGTCACTTACTGCACGAAGCGCCGTTCACGGGGTGCAGTACATCCCACCTCTGCCACCAGTTGTCACAGAGTGCGGGGGAGTCCAGGCCCTGCACCCCTCTTCCTGGGATTCACTGAGACTCTCAGCCAGCCAGTAAAACAGAAGGTTTATTGGACAACAGGAACACAGTCCAAAACAGAGCTTGTGGGTACACCCAGGACCCCTCAGTCAAGTCCTTCTGGGGGAGCAGGGAGCTTAGACCCCAGCCCTGGGGTTCCCTGCGTTCCTCCACCCAGCTGCAAACTGAAACTAAACCCCCCCTTCAGCAGGCTCCCTCCTGCAGCCTCTGTTCACATTCCTGGGCAGAGGTGTTACCTCCCCGTCCCCCTCCTGGCTCAGGTTACAGGCTCTCAGGTGTCCCATTGAAACTCCCCTGCCACATTCCCAGGTCAACACTCCCCCCTCCCTCCTGCGTCACAAGGTGACTCTCAGCCAGCCAGCCCGTAAAACAGAAAGTTTATTAGAGGACAGGAACATGGTCTAACACAAAAAGAAAAGGAGGACTTGTGGCACCTTAGAGACTAACCAATTTATTTGAGCATGAGCTTTCGTGAGCTACAGCTCACTTCATCAGACGCATACCATGGAAACTGCAGAAGACATTATATACACACAGAGACCATGAAACAATACCTCCTCCCACCCCACTGTCCTGCTGGTAATAGCTTATCTAAAGTGATCATCAAGTTGGGCCATTTCCAGCACAAATCCAGGTTTTCTCACCCTCCGCCCCCCCCCCCCCCCACACAAACTCACTCTCCTGCTGGTAATAGCCCATCCAAAGTGACCACTCTCTTCACAATGTGTATGATAATCAAGGTGGGCCATTTCCTGCACAAATCCAGGTTCTCTCACCCCCTCACCCCCCTCCAAAAACCACACACACAAACTCACTCTCCTGCTGGTAATAGCTCATCCAAAGTGACCACTCTCCCTGAAGGTCGCTATCTTACAACAAAAAAACTTCAAATCCAGACTCCAGTGAGAAACTGCTGAATTGGAATTCATTTGCAAATTGGATACTATTAATTTAGGCTTAAATAGAGACTGGGAGTGGCTAAGTCATTATGCAAGGTAGCCTGTGTCCTCTTGTTTTTTCCTACCCCGACGTTCTGGTTCAACTTGGATTTAAACTTGGAGAGTGGTCAGTTTGGATGAGCTATTGCCAGTAGGAGAGTGAGTTTGTGTGTGTGTGTGTGTTTCGGGGGGGGGGGGAGGGAGGGCCTGGATTTGTGCAGGAAATGGCCCACCTTGATTATCATACACATTGTGAAGAGTGGTCACTTTGGATGGGCTATTACCAGCAGGAGAGTGAGTTTGTGTGTGGGGGGGCGGAGGGTGAGAAAACCTGGATTTGTGCTGGAAATGGCCCAACTTGATGATCACTTTAGATAAGCTATTACCATCAGGACAGTGGGGTGGGAGAAGGTATTGTTTCATGGTCTCTGTGTATATAATGTCTTCTGCAGTTTCCACAGTATGCATCCGATGAAGTGAGCTGTAGCTCACGAAAGCTCATGCTCAAATAAATTGGTTAGTCTCTAAGGTGCCACAAGTCCTCCTTTTCTTTTTGCGAATACAGACTAACACGGCTGTTACTCTGAAAAATGGTCTAACACAGAGCTTGTAGGTGCAGAGAACAGGACCCCTCAGCTGGGTCCATTTTGGGGGGCAGTGAGCCAGACAACCACGTCTGCACTTCAGTCCTCGTCCCCAGCCAGCCCCAAACTGAAACTCTCTCCAGCCCCTCCTCCTCTGGGCTTTGTCCCTTTCCCGGGCCAGGAGGTCACTGGATGCCTTTGTTCTCCAACCCTTTAGCTCTCACCTTGCAGGGGGGAAGGGCCAGGCCATCAGTTGCCAGGAAACAGGGTGTCGGCCATTCTCTGTGTCCAGACCCCTGCACACACCTACCCTCTAGGGCTCTGCTATGATCATACACCCTCGTCCCACCACCTAGATACTTAAGAACTGCAGAGGGGAAACTGAGGCACCCCCACAATATTCAGAGGAAACATTAAGAACAGTCCTGCTTCATCACTTCTCTCCCCCCTTCGAGACCGAACTGAGCGGGGTCACTTTAGCCGGTGACCTGGGGAAGTTCAAACCCATCAATGTTCCCATGGATGCCCCAGCATCTCTCCTGTTCCTTAGTGGGAGTTACACCAGGCCCTTCCAGTTTCACGCCCTCCCTTAGGTCGGGGTTGGTCGATAGCCCTCGCATGCCATATGTGGGAAGGTTTATGCGGCCCGTGACCTTTTGCCACCCAAAACCCCCTGGGGTCAAACTGGGATCTGGTCTTCTCCCAGCGCTCCAGTCTGGAGGCCTGCAATTCGTGCTCTCTTGGTTAAGAGCCCCCATCTTGACCTGGGCCACATAGTGTTCACTTACAGAACTAGCATGGAGACATCCCTTTCTCCACAACCTTGTCTCCCCAACAAGCTGGCCAAACACAGCCACTTGGTTATAGGACGGTATACCTTTCGTAACAGCTTTCACTCCATCAGAGACCTTTTCAAAGCTCTCGACACTGGATCTTTCAACAGGAAAGTCAGTGGATCCATTCACAACAGAAAATTTCTGGCTGTTAGGAACTGAAACTTTCTTGATTAAATCACTTTCACACCCTTCAGTGGCAGTAAACTGCTTGCAAAGACTCCATGAGGCTTCCTTTCCCTAGGGCTTTTCTATGCAACAATTCACCCCTCACAGAAATTCTGCTCTTACCCCCTTTACCTAGGGCTTGCTCTAGAGGAACACTTTCCTGAGCAACAACAGACTCTTTCTGGGTCTCCCTTACATCCAGAATCACCTCTGGCCCATCCGGTGAATTCCTACACAATCCCCTTTCAGGCAAACTTACAGACTCCCTAGATAAAAGGTCAGAAGTCTGGTCCTTGTCAATCCCCCTTCATTTTACTGCTCCGCAGTCACTTACTGCAGGAAGTGCCATCCACGGGGTGCAGTAGATCCCACCTCTGCCACCAGTTGTCGCCGAGTCCCTGGGTGATGCTCTGGAACTGCTCCCTACGAAGCCAGTCAGGACTCTGGGGTAGTCGCCTTTCTGGGAGCAGCCTGTCTGCAGGACACACAGCTCACACAGCTTCCACCTTCCTGGGTCTGACCTCGGAGCATTCAGCCTCCTCTGCCTCTCCGTGCGCTTCCCACAGCGAGTCGGCCCGGGCAGGCTCCTGGGGAAGCCAGAGGGTCCTGCCCCCCAACTCCGCAGTCAGACGGGACTCTCAGCCAGCCAGTAAAACAGAAGGTTTATTAGACGACAGGAACATGGTCTAACACAGAGCTTGTAGGTGCAGAAAACAGGACCCCTCAGCTGGGTCCATATTGGGGGGCCGTGGGCCAGACAATCACGTCTGCCCTTCACTCCATGTCCCCTGCCAGACCCAGAACTGAAACTCTCTCCAGCCCCTCCTCCTCTGGGCTTTGTCCCTTTCCCAGGCCAGGAGGTCACCTGATTCCTTTGTTTTCCAACCCTTTAGCTCTCACCTTGCAGGGGGGAAGGGTCCAGGCCATCAGTTGCCAGGAAACAGGGTGTCGGCCATTCTCTGTGTCCAGACCCCTGCACACACCTGCCCTCTAGGGCTCTGCAATGATCATACACCCTTACCCCAACCCCTAGATACTTAAGAACTGCCTAGGGGAAACTGAGGCACCCCCACACTATTCGGAGGAAACATTAAGAACGGTCCCGCCTCGTGACACCCCCCCGCCCATACCGCGGGGAAGAAGCCAGCTTGGGAACATTGCTAGCAGGGGCTGCACTTCACACCAGGGGAGCTGATCACCAACTCCTCACCGCCAAGTATAGCACCAGCCTAAGGTTATTATGCCCAAGTTAAGAAAGTGGGCGGGCCTGGCACCTCTGGTTCTGGCACCCCTGGGCCCCCAGGGTGTGTGGGGCCCAAATGTTCTTTGTGCCCAGGGTGCCAAAAAATCTTAATCCGCCTCTGGGGGTGTGTGCACGTGTGTGCTGGTGTACGTGTGACAGTGTGTCCAGGGCTATCCCGAGGGGGTTGCGGGGCCCCGGGACAAATCGGCCTGTATGGGCCCCCTTCACATTTTTTATACTGGTGAAATCTGTTGTGGGGAGGGGACACCAGTGCTGGGGGGACGAGGGACTATGGAGAGTCACAGGGTGGCACCTGTGCTGGGGCGAGGGGCCCCCATGTTCTGCGGATTCCTGGAAGAAGGAGGGGTCCAGGGCGGAAGGGCAATGGATGGGGTCAGCCTGGTGCTGGCGTGGTCCGGCGGTGCTGGGATGCTGGCGGTCGGTGTGGCGGCAAGTGAACAAGAAAGATAAATACAATGCGTGTTTCCCACCTGTGAGTGCAGGCCCGACCCCCGCTGCGGGCGCCAGGCCCCCTGCCAGCCCGCCATGCCGGCCTGGCCCCCTGAACCCGTAACCCCAACCCCGGGCCAGCCTGGTCCCCCGGGCACCCCAACCCCACCCCTAGCACCCCCTGCAGGACACAGGCACACTGAAGCCCAGGAGCCCACAAAGCGCAGGGCCCAGAGCAGTTGCCCCAGTTCGCCGTAGCCAAGGGGCGGGTCTGAGGGTGTCCGTAGGTTTGCGTGGTGTGTGTGAGTACGTGCATGTGAGTACGTGCGTGTGCACAGGGGGGAGCGTGCTGCGCTGCACAGAGGCCCTGCTGCACTTGGGTGGGGTGTGTTCCTGTGACCCCAGCACAAGAGCCGTGCTTTGAAGGGCCAAGACCTGAGTTCTGAGCCTGCCGGGGGCAGGGGGTGCAGGCAGGGACCCCACGCCCCTGCCCTGCCTGAGGGGTGCTCACCGGCTTCTCCTGGACCAGAGCCGCCCGGGCCAGGGCTGCCCAGCTGGCCTGTGGCCGCCCGGGACAACGAGCTGCCTGCACTTGCTCCTCCAGCTGCCCGTCCTGGGTCATGCCCGGGCGTGCCAGCTGCTGAAGGGGGTGGGGGAGAGGTGAGAAAATGGGGCCCCCCCAAGCCCTGGCCTGCACCCCCCTCCTCCACAGCCCCTCCCTTCCCCCTTCCTAAACCCCCCTCCCCCACAGCCCTGTCCCTCCCCCTTCCTACACCCCTCTCCCCCACAGCCCCTGCTCCCCCACACCCCTCCCCACTTCCTACACACCCCTCCCCCACAGCCCTGCTCCCGGGCACACCCACACACCCCATCCTCTCAGTCCCACACACCCCTCTCCCACATTCCCACTCCCGCACCCCCCCTCCCCTAGCTCTTCCTCCCCACACCCCTCCCCTAGAGCTCCACACCCGCATACCCCATCCCCTCAGCCCTGCACACCCCTGCCCCACTGCCCCACCCGGGGTACTCCCCATTCCCATAGTCACTAGCTTAGACCCATACCGGTTGGCTCCCGTATGGGCAGGCAGGTGTTAGCAATGAACCCTTTAAGTGTTCCCTTTTTTATATCCTTCAGCAAACAAGTGCTATCATAGCCAAGTACTGACTTCAGCTGAAAACCAGTAAGGGAGAGTTCACCCTTATTTCCCATCTGAATGTTCAGCTAGCTGTTTAGAGTTACAGAATAGCTGGGACCATTCTTTACAACACAGTTACCTGTTCCACATACATATGTGTACTGGGACAATGTAACGTTATTGGAGAAACCTTAGCTGCCATATTTCCTGACGGATTATTTAAACTCGCAATATAAGTGTAGCACTACATGGTATTTTGCATTTGATATAGTTACTCGTAAGAGAGAAAAGGACTAGAAAGGAACATGGTGGGCTTGGAAATGGGATTTCTGCAGAATTTCAGAGACTGCTACACATCCTTGTTTCCAGACCCCAGGCTGAAAATCGGCATGTGACGGCTGTGCCTGAGTCCATGGGGCACAAACAGCAAGGGGCTCAGTCCGTCACTTCCCACAGAAAATCCCTGGGAGGGAGTTCTGGGGATGGAAATCTCCATGAGGATTTCCTAACTGTCCTGTCTCCCCCTTCCCCTCCCACATTGTCCCATGATAGGGAGGTGCCTCCCCTTGTAGAGCCCAAATCTGGTGGATCCCCTGGGATCTGAGCAGGCCCATCTGCATGGTAGTCTTATGCCTCTGCACCAGCTGTGACTCCTGGTGGTTTCTCCCTTCCAGCTCCCTGAAAGTGGATCTCCAATGGAGGCAATCTGTTTAGGACTCTTCCTGGCTGCAGCTGCCAGGAGATCCTTAGAGAGGGAGCTTCTTGTCCACCCCCTTCCCCAGCACAGGCCCTGTGCATAGGTCCCGGTAGTATCCATCCTGGGTATCAGAGGGAGAGATCTATGTGAGCATGCCCTCCCTGTGTGGGTCAGACAGGGGTGATGTAGGGGCCAGTGCAGGTTTTTAAACGTCTGCATGGTCTGTCTCCCCAGCCCGTGGGTATATTTGGCAATAACTTGAAGAGCCACAGGGTGGCGAACTCTCCTCGTGCTTCTGTCCGTAGAATGAACAGCAGATTGATGACTTTGGAACTGGTGCTTTTAAAAATCATGTCTGGTAGTTCCCGTGGGGCACCGCCTCTTCCAGGAGGTGGTTGGCGGCGCCTGCGGTCTTCAGCTTACGCTGAGACGCTCATTTGAACCCTGTGTTTCCCCTTCTGTGTCATTCCACCTTTCATGCCTGGAGAGCAGGACCCTGAGGGGCCCAGGGCCTCGGGGTGTGTCGAGGTGGCACGGGAGGCTGCTCTTTCCCCCCAGAAAGGGATAGCAGGTGGTAATTGGCCAGATCTCTAGGGACCAGTGATGCCTTCTTGGTTACTGGCCGAGCTACTCCATGGTTTAAGGGTGGTAGGTTTCCTTCTTCAAAGATGACGTTCACGGTCTCCAGCAGAAGAGTCAGAGGATCTGGAGTGTCTCTTCCTAACCCTAATGTTACATTAACAAAACCAGACCTGTCAGGCTTCTGCGTCAAGCAGCCGGGGGATGTTTAGGGTTATGCTTCTTTTAACACAATAAAAAGAGGCTGGATACTAGGAGCAGGTCACATGCTGTGAGTTGGACGTGGCATTTGGTTTTGAGCAGCCAGAGAGAGGAGAAGATTAAAAAGTGTTAGCAGCAGGACACAGAGCTGGGACCTCCACTCCCAAACAGGAGCAATCGGAAAGATCTGACAGGGAAATAGGGCTTGCTCTGTGGAGTTTGTAACTGCCTCCTTCAAGGTGCTGGACCTTTCCATCCCCATTCCCTTTGTCTAGATGAGACTCTTGTCTTCAGGAGAATCATAGAATCATAGAATCTCAGGGTTGGAAGGGACCCCTGAAGGTCATCTAGTCCAACCCCCTGCTCGAAGCAGGACCAATTCCCAGTTAAATCATCCCAGCCAGGGCTTTGTCAAGCCTGACCTTAAAAACCTCTAAGGAAGGAGATTCTACCACCTCCCTAGGTAACGCATTCCAGTGTTTCACCACCCTCTTAGTGAAAAAGTTTTTCCTAATATCCAATCTAAACCTCCCCCACTGCAACTTGAGACCATTACTCCTCGTTCTGTCATCTGCTACCATTGAGAACAGTCTAGAGCCATCCTCTTTGGAACCCCTTTCAGGTAGTTGAAAGCAGCTATCAAATCCCCCCTCATTCTTCTCTTCTGCAGGCTAAACAATCCCAGCTCCCTCAGCCTCTCCTCATAAGTCATGTGTTTTAGACCCCTAATCATTTTTGTTGCCCTTCGCTGGACTCTCTCCAATTTATCCACATCCTTCTTGTAGTGTGGGGCCCAAAACTGGACACAGTACTCCAGATGAGGCTTCACCAATGTCGAAGAAGAACAGGGGTATTTTTAACACGAGGTAACTAGTGAAGGTACGGTGGCTTGTAGTTTTCACAAGTTAGTTTACCTCAACCTGCTAACACATGTGAAAACTGCAAGATTTTATCTCATTTTAGTGAGCCTGTGTTAGCTAACCCGTGCTCAGACTATAGCTCTTTTCTTAGAGGAGACACACCCTGGGACTGAAAGACTTAAAGCTCAGCCTATTTAATACCTTCTTAACCTGGAGACAAGACAAAGCAAGTTGTCCTTTAACTCATGCTAAATTTGTCCAGTAGAAGTGCTAGGGGCATTGTCCTCACCTTAGGGCTCTGCACGGAGTTCTGCCCTGGCAACGTTCTATCTATTAGCTCTCTCTAGGGCTCCCACTTTCAAAATATCTAGGCACCTGATCCCAGCCCCCATTTCCACCTATAACTCCTCTTGCACTTTACTCTCTGGTCTCCTTGTCCTTTATTCCTTTCCCTTCTGGTGACACTGCTCTTACATTAGAAACAGTGACCTCTTCCCATGCTCCAGGATTGCTCAGTTGCCCCTTCAAATCTCTGCTTTAAATCCCACTTCTTTTGCCTGCCTTCTATGGCTGATCTGTTCTGACTCTCATGCCTTGTCCCTTAACTATTGATATCCATGTGTCATGAGCTGTACAGGTGCTTTGAACCCTAGTGGGCCATCACCATCCTGTTCCAAGTTTGCTTACACAAATCTGTGTAGGACAGGGGCACCCAGACTTGGAGTGAGGAAGTGGGCTGGGGTTTATAAAGAAGCCCATTCTGCTGATCCAGGCTTTAGGGCCTGAAGCCAGATTTTCATGAGCAGGGTGGGTTGGAACTACCCTCCCACTCCTTTCTCAGTGAAGAGGTATCAGGCAGGTTTGGCCCTAATAGTTCTTTGAGAAACAGGTAAGCAAGGCAGGCTGGGGACTGTAGTCCACTATGGCAGCCATGTTAGTAGTTCTACCTTCTGGCAAAGCATGTTGGGAAGCAAAGGCAGTATTTAAAGCAGTGATACTCAGACTGAGGCTCTGGAGTTGCAAGTGGCTCTTGAACATCTCCCCTGCAGCTCTTTGCAGCATGACAGGGGCGCTGGAACAGTGGGGGTTCTGAAAGCCATTGAACCAAACTGTAAACCCGGTATATAATGGAAACCACATCACACACCCCGCACCCCTAGTTCCAGCACTTATGGCATATGATATTAAAAAACACTGTGTGATTTAATTATTAACCAATCAGGAGGCTTTTACTATGTTATTAACCAATTGTAGTTTATAAAATAATAATACTTGGCCAGTCATTTTACATAAGAATAATACATATAACAATAGTAAATAAACCAATGAATTCACATGACTGTGGCTCCTTTGGGTGATCGCTAATTTGGCTCCTGAACCACTGAGGTCTGAGTATCACTTATCTAAAGGCGACTTTTTTCTCAAGGTGGGATGAAATCTAGAGGGAGTCAGGCAGGGCTAGCCACTTCTCCTGGAAGGCATGTGCAAGTAAATCAGACTTGCTTCTGTTTTCTTTTTGTGACCCTTTGCTTAGTAACAACTCAGGGGCAGACACCCCTGCAGAGCATAGGAAACACCTGCTGGGAAGTGGGGATGTTTTGCGGCTGCCTTCTGGGGCAGGCTGAACTAAAGATCCCCAGGCAGGAGAACTTTATTTACGAACTGCAGGGTGCCTTTTTTGTTCAGCCTCTGACACTATCTTGTATAGACTGTGAGCTGCTTTGATAGGGACACTGTCTTAACTGCACGTTTGCAAAGCACGCGGGAGGTCGTTGGTGCTGCCTGTGCATGGTAGTTAGTCCATAATAAGCAGTGGTCTCTCCTGCACAGGTACAACAAGTGCCTTACTCTGGCTCCATCTGTTTTCCAAGGGTTTTGGATAATGGCTGAAGGCAGCCCAGTCTGACAGGGAAGCTAAAGGGAGGAAGTCAGGAGGTTTCACTAATTTCTGCAATTTAAATATATAATCAGTGACACATGGTGATACTAAATACAGAAGAAAAGTGGTTGTATAAATCAAGCTTTTGCACACAGACAAAAGCACATAGTTGCAACAACCAATTTAACCGCTCCCTATTCCCTCCCAATAGTGTTTGTAATATGGAAAGTAATGGGCCACGTTTCCAAACAATCTTGGCATGCAATTGCATGTACATTTTGCCTGCACAGCTGTGTATCTAACTTGCCCCAAATTCCTATAACTAGAGATTCAACAAAAAGTTGAGGGAGAGGAAAGATGTACAGCAAAGTTCTGCAGAGTACAAAAGCAATTCCCATGTTATACGTTCGTGGTCCAAACCTGTAACTTTTTCTGCAGGGCTGGGCCCCGGTACCCAGCACAGAGATCCCCTGGGAGTTCTGCCTGGGCACAGGAGTCTCCTGTGCTGAGGCAGTTGTAGGAGCAGGCCCTATTGCTGTAGGTATGATGTGAATACCTGTCTCACAGCTCATGGCGTTCAGGCGATACTTCCCCAACTTGTTACCCAGTCGAAGGAGGGAGCAGGTAAAATGTATCTGATTCATATTACACAGCTGGTAAATCACATTTCTCAGTAGTTCATGGAGACCCAGACAGATTTACCCAATTCTTCACTTTCCTCTTTGAAAATGACTCTATAAAGGGCTTCCTGTCATCACACCTTCCTCCTCACGGCTGGGCAGAGCTGCTCAGAAACCTGTCAATTGAAATGGGTTTTCAACAGAAAATGCAGTTTCTTCAAAATTAAAATTTTCTTCAGGAAAATTTCAAAGGTGTGGAAATTAGTTTATTTTGCACCTGGAAGAGTGAACTGAAATATTTTGAGGTAGGATTTTTTTCCCATCATGCACTGCAGTGGTTTAACCAGAGGGAATACCATGATGCATCAAAAAGAGACACAGATTCATATTGAAATTAAATGTTTTGATGTTTCCAAATAGAATTTTTGTAAAACTTTCTGTCCCGTGAAAAACTTTGTTATTTGACTTTTCAGCCTAATTTGGGATGAAAACATTTTGAAATATCAGAATTTGTTGCAGGACAGAAATTCTGTTTTTTGATTGGCTCTGCTCCTAGCTCACTCCAAAAGTCCCTGCTCTCTCCATGTGACGGTCGCTTATTTGCCCTGTCATCCACCTCAGACTTTGATGCCCAGTTCTCCCTTCTCCTCTCATCTCAGCTCTCTGCTCTTATCCTGGGTGACTTCAGCTTCCATGCTGATGACTTCTCTGCCTTGCGACTTCTCTCTAATCTGACCTGCAGTTCTGGTCAGGCCTCCCCATGCACATGCTGGTCACTCTCCTGACTTTGTCCTCTCCAAACGCTGCTCCCTCTCTCTGAAACCAGGTTATCTCCTTGACGTAGCTAATTTTCTTCTTCCCCATTATTTTTTGTATTGCAGCAGCACCCAGCAGCCCAGTAAGGGTCATGGCCTTGTTGTGCCAAGTGAGAGAGGTGCTTGCAAATCACATTAGGACAGGCCTCCCAGTTACTCTGTCATTCTATTACCGTCCACCCAGCACCAACTCTGATTTCTCCTCTGCTCTTTTTGACGTCCTCCCTCACAAAACTTCAATTCCTCCGTGGCCTCCATGCTCAGCTCCACCCTCTTCTCCACACTTTTTGCTCTTCTATCATACCACTTCATCCATCCTCCCAATAGCCCTCTCTCTTCCTCCCCCCATGTCCACTTTCTTCGTGTTTGCTCCTTAGATTCAGAGCTTCTCTGCAAAAAATCCAGAGTCCACATGAACTTCCTCCACTACAAATGCATTCTGTCCTCCTCAGGTATGCCATCCACTGTGCTAAATAGCACTGCTTCACCTCCTAGATGTCTGATCAAATAGCTCTTTCCCTTAATTTTCACATTTTAAAAAATACTGGCTTTAACTTCTCTCTGCCTCCATTTTTCCATATGGGAAATGGGGATAATTCTATTTATTTGTCTACTTCACAGAGCTGGGGGGAAGTTATGAGACAATGTTTTGAAAGGCTGTGTGACCTCAGTAATGCTCTAGAAGTGTACAGTGTCTTCATTGTATTATTTCCATACACACATTTGACTACAGGAAATTCAGCACTACATTTGTTTGTATCCAGTGCAAAGGACAAAAAGCATTCCAGTTATTGATTGCTACGGCATGTCAATTAGGTTAGTGTAGGGACGAACTTTCTCCATCAAAGGATTTTGACTCATTTGGGGAAAAGTCTATGCACGTGCTGTGCAGAAAGAGTAGAAACGGTAATGGAAGGAATGTGCTATGCATGGCCACATCTTTACCACATACTAGAAACTCGATTTGCTCTCGAGCTGACAAGCTGATTTGGGAAGCTATTGGGCTGCAGTAAAGGGCTGACATGGAAAAGCATTAACAGAAAATCTTTCTGATAAGTTGTGGATACATAGTATTTTTTCTCACTCATTAAATCTTCTCCCTGCCATATTTCTAGGACACCCATCCCCACTGAGGCTTCCTGGGTGGGCTCTTGCCAGCAAAAAAATTAACAGGCTCTTGATTCATGGACATATGGATATGAACTACAATAGGTATTTCCAGCACGTAGATATTACAGTGATTGCTGCTATAGAAGTCCCTATGCTAGATAGCTCAAGAAGAGATGGAAAAGGCCTCCTAGGTTATTTAGTCCTTCCCTGTCTAACGAAGTTTTGTTCCCTACAGTACATTTTCTAGTAGTAATAATGAAACTTATCACTGAATAGTGCTTTACCTCTGTGTGCCGATAATTCTTTGTTCTCCTTTGAGTTTTTGTCCATCTGCACATTCCACTGATGGTGCACATGCGCCTCGTGTGCCAGAGACTGAAGTGTTTTTGGCAAGCTGTATCCATATGGCACACATGCGCTCGCCAGCCCTTGTGCTCTGTGGCATGGGCATGTAAGGGCAAGGCTCACTGCCTGCCATTCAGTCCCCCTCACTGCCTCCCAGCTTAGAGTTGGAGCCCTGACTGTCTGATAGACTGCCAGCCTTTCTTTACTAGTTAGTTATAGTTTAATAGTTTACAGAGTAGCAGCCGTATTCGCAAAAAGAAAAGGACTTGTGGCACCTTAGAGACTAACCAATTTATTTGAGCATAAGCTTTCGTGAGCTACAGCTCACTTCATCGGATGCATGCTGTGGAAAATACAGTGGGGAGATTTATATACACAGAGAACATGAAACAATGGGTGTTACCATACACACTGTAACCAGAGTGATCAGGTAAGGTGAGCTATTACCAGCAGGAGAGTGGGGCGGGGGCGGGGGGAAGCCTTTTGTAGTGATAATCAAGGTGGGCCATTTCCAGCAGTTGACAAGAATGTCTGAGGAACAGTGGTGGGTGGGGGTGGGGGAATAAACATGGGGAAATAGTTTTACTTTGTGTAATGACCCATCCACTCCCACTCTCTATTCAAGCCTAAGTTAATTGTATCCAGTTTGCAAATTAATTCCAATTCAGCAGTCTCTAGTTGGAGTCTGTTTTTGAAGTTCTTTTGTTGTAGAATTGCAACTTTTAGGTCTGAAATTGAGTGACCAAAGAGGTTGAAGTGTTCTCCGACTGGTTTTTGAATGTTATAATTCTTGATGTATGATTTGTGTCCATTTATTCTTTTATGTAGGGACTGTCCAGTTTGGCCAATGTACATGGCAGAGGGGCATTGCTGGCACATGATGGCATAGATCACATTGGTAGATGTGCATGTGAACGAGCCTCTGATGGTGTGGCTGATGTGATTAGTGTCCCCTGAATAGATATGTGGACACAGTTGGCAACGGGCTTTGTTTCAAGGATAGGTTCCTGGGTTAGTGGTTCTGTTGTGTGGTGTGTGGTTGCTGGTGACTATTTGCTTCAGGTTGGGGGGCTGTCTGTAAGCAAGGGCTGGCCTGTCTCCCAGGATCTGTGAGAGTGATGGGTCATCCTTCAGGATAGGTTGTAGGTCCTTGATGATGCGTTGGAGAGGTTTTAGTTGGGGGCTGAAGGTAATGGCTAGAGGCGTTCTGTTATTTTCTTTGTTGGGCCTGTCCTGCAGTAGGTGACTTCTGGGTACTCTTCTGGCTCTGTCAAACTGTTTCTTCACTTCAGCAGGTGGGTATTGTAGTTGTAAGAATGCTTGATAGAGATTTTGTAGGTGTTCGTCTCTGTCTGAGGGGTTGGAGCAAATGCAGTTGTATCGTAGAGCTTGGCTGTAGACAATGGATCGTGTGGTGTGGATGAAAGCTGGAGGCATGTAGGTAGGAATAGCGGTCAGTAGGTTTCCGGTATAGGGTGGTGTTTATGTGACCATCGTTTATTAGCATTGTAGTGTCCAGGAAGTGGATCTCTTGTGTGGACTGGTCCAGGCTGAGGTTGACAGTGGGATGGAAATTGTTGAAATCATGGTGGAATTCCTCAAGGGCTTCTTTTCCATGGGTCCAGATGGTGAAGATGTCATCAATGTAGTGCAAGTAGAGTAGGGGCATTAGGGGACGAGAGCTGAGGAAACGTTGTCAATAGTTTAGTTTGTGATTATTTTTTCTGATTGCTGATTGCAACTGTTAGTTCTTCAGAATTCTGCTTTATCACCAGTATGGTGCTATTCAGTTCTCCCTGATTCAAATGCTGCCCCTCATGCAAGGAGGCTATCTGAGCCTCAGATGGATACTCAAAGTGCCGCTATTGTCTGGGAAGAGGGCACATTCCCAGCAAATGTGCAGCTTGTAAGTCCTCCATACACTGAAGGACTCAAAAGCCAACCTGTGTTTCCTCGGAGTATACATACTAATTCCTAAGAGGAGACATACCAAACAGCCTTACCCTTCACAGATACCAGTTGCACCACCCTTCTACCATCAAAAGTTGTCAGAACCATCAAGAAAACATTATCACTTCCGGTGGAAGAGACAACACACTTCTCCATTCTAAACCACCCAGCCTTCCCAGTCCCAGAAACATTCATTTTGATGGGACGGTCAAGTGATGTGTTCTACTTCCGTCAACTCCAGAAGTTCCAGACCTCCCGCTTGGAAGTCATTTAGCCCACTTTAGGCATGCTTTGATAATCACCACTGCTGCTCAATGGAGCATGGCCACAATAACACATGGATTATCCATCCAGTTTTCGGTGATGCCTACACGCAATCCCCCTTTCCTATCCCTTATCAGAGACCTACCTCACGAGGATCTATTATGTCAAGAGGGCCTCATTCTCCTTTATCTTGAAAAGGGAGAAGAGGGACCTCCACAATACAGGGGGGAGGCCTTTTCCAGCAACTATAACTTCATTCTGGAGAAAAAGGGGGGCTGGCGACCCACCCTAGATGTGCGGAACCTCAGCACTTTTGTTTGCAAACTGAAGCTCAGAATGGTCACTCTCTCCATCATTCCACTCCCCAAGAAATGCCTAAAATTCACAGTGGGTCAGGACCACTATCAATATCAAGTACTGCCCTTTGGACTCCCCACAGCACTGAGAGTATTCAGCAAGTGACTGTTGGTAGTGGCAGCTTATTTGAGAAGACGCAACATCAACATATACTCTTACCTGGACAATTGGCTAATATGGGGGAATTCTCCTCAACAGACCTCCAAAGCAATCTGCAACAAGCTTGACCCTTTCCAGAGATTGGGCTTGACAATCAACAAACAGAAATCAACCTTAACCCCAGTGCAGAGGATCAAATTCATCAGCACAATCCTAGACTCTTCTACATCCAGGGTCTGCCTCCCTGAAGACAGATTTGAGAACCTGTCTGCTCCAATTCTCCTGTTGGAGGGAAACCCACATACGTGTGTAAGGTCATGCCTCACTCTTCTAGGTCATATGGCCTTTTGCACCTTTGTGATGCTGCATGCCACATTTCACCTCCACTTCATGCAGGATTGATTGAAGCTGGTTTACACACCCTCAAAACATCACCTGATTATGCCTCTCATCCTCCCACCCATGGTCCTATATTCACCAAAGTGGTGGAAGAATCCAGTGAATGCCTGCAGAAGGGCTCACTTCCAGACACCTCTACTGCCCAAGACCGTTGTCACAGATGCATCCTTGCTGGAATGGGGCACACATATGGATAAACTGAGGATACACGTGTGTGTTTCCAAGGGAGAGGAGAATGCACATCAATCTTTTAGAACTCAGAGCTGTACAGAATGCCTGCACCGAATAGAGGAGCAGTCAGTGCAGATCAGGACTGACAACACATCTACCGTGTTCTCTATCAACAATTAAGGTGGTGCCAGGCTTCCCCATTCTGCCAGTATGCTGTCAGGCTCTGGAATGATGCATCAAACATCAAGTTTGCCTAGCAGCAGTACACTTACCTGGGTTGCAGGTACAAACTCAGCAGGCATTTCCTTCCAAATCATGAGTGGGAAATCAAAGACAAGATTCTGGCAGACATCTTCATGGACTGGGGCAATCCCAGGATGGACCTCTTCACCACTCAACACAACTATAATTGTCCAAAATTCTGCTCAAGGGGAGGGATGTCTCTAGTCTGCTCAAGTCTGGGGTCCATGGCAAATGTGTTTCTGATACCATGGTCAGGAACCCTGCTTATCACTCCCCGCAACCCCACTGATTCTCACTGTGCTTCACAATCTCAAACAGGACTCAGTCAAGCTAAGCTGCATAGTTGCAGAGTGACCAGACAATTATGGTTCACAGATCTTCTGAACATGTCAGTATTCCAACCCAAACCCTTACCTCTGATACTATCTGAGAAACAGGGATAGACCCTACACCTGAACCTGGTGTCATTGCATCTCAAAGCATGGTGATTGGATGGATGTCATCAATGGTGCAAGCGTCCTTCTCCCCATTTCAAGAAGTTTGAATCATAGAAATTTAGGGCTGGAAGGGACCTTGGGAGGTCATGAAGTCCAGCCCATTGTGCTGAGGCAGGACCAAGTATACGAAGACCATTCCTGATGGGTGTTTGTCTAACCTGTTCTTAAAAA
This sequence comes from Lepidochelys kempii, assembly GCF_965140285.1. Lineage (NCBI taxonomy): Eukaryota > Metazoa > Chordata > Testudines > Cheloniidae > Lepidochelys > Lepidochelys kempii. The sequence goes on along the minus strand of NC_136386.1, from coordinate 125,477,548 downwards.
CCTCTGACAGGGTTTCCACAGCCTCCCTTCAAAGCCTATTCCAGTGCTTAACTATACTTATAGTTAGCAAGATTTTCCTAATATCTGACCTGAATCTCCCTTGCTGCAGATTAAGCCCCTTACTTCTTGTCCTACCTTCAGTGGACATGGAGAACAATTGATCACAGTCCTCTTTTAGAACAGCCCGTAACAGATTCAAAGACTGTGATCAGGTCCCCCTCGGTCGTCTTTTCTCAAGACTAAACATGCCCAGGTTTTTTTAACCTTTTCCTCACACACCAGGTTTTCTAGATTTCTTATCATTTTTGTTGCTCTCTGATGACTCTCTCCAATTTATCCACATCTTACCAAAAATGTGACGCCCAGAATTGGACACAGTATTCCAGCTGAGGCCTCACCAGTGCCGAGCAGAGCAGAACAGTTCCCTCCCATGTCTAATATATTAAATACCTGCTAATACATGTATAGGGATTAGGTCCACATTAGAACTAGGCGAACTATGGTTTTAAATTGAGTTTGGATGTTAGCATTGGTGCAAGTCTCAAAGCCTATGGCCAAAAAGAATGATATCGTGAGAAAGAAGAGTTGTTTGAGTTTAACTTGTAGTGACCCTTTGAAATAAAAGCATTGTCCTATTTAAGGGTTGTGTTGTAGAAACAGGAATAAAGAAAACATGGTTAATTGGGTCCTGGGTGTAGTAAATAAATAGTTATATAAGTTTGTTTAGAAAGAAATGCTTAGTCCAGGAGCTAGGGGAAAATAGAGCAAAGTGAGATAAGAACACCATGACTAGAGCAGGGTTCAGTCCTAAACTGCTTCATCTGGTTTTAGCTAAGTTCTAATAATTAGCAAAGACATCACTTGTTTGTTATAATGTATAAAAAGCAAGGTTTTCTATGCATGTCTTTGTCAGAGCTTTTCCTTACTATCTGGAGTTATGCCATGATGGGAAGGTATCTACTGGGCCTGATCCTGTTATAAGTATTGCCCAAAATTCTTACAACTGTGTTGTTGCTAGGATATGGAGCATACTGTGTGGCCTTTGGACTAATAAATGACTCCTTATGTGGAAACTGAGTCAGGGTAAACCTTAGGAAAATTTGTGGCACCTTAGAGACTAACCAATTTATTAGAGCATAAGCTTTCGTGAGCTACAGCTCACTTCTTCAGATTCTTCACATCTGAAGAAGTGAGCTGTAGCTCACGAAAGCTTATGCTCTAATAAATTGGTTAGTCTCTAAGGTGCCACAAGTCCTCCTTTTCTTTTTGCGAATACAGACTAACACGGCTGTTACTCTGAAACCTTAGGAAAATTATTTCCTTCAACACCCCATAATGTTAGCCTTTTTTGCAACTGCATCACATGGTTGACTCATGTTCAATTTATGATCCACTGTAACACCCAGATCCTGTTCCGCAGAACTACCACCTAGCCAATTATTCCCTGTTTTGTAATCGTAATTGTGCATTTGATTTTTCCTTCTGCAGTGAAATACTTTGCACTTGTTCTTTATTGAATTTCATCTTACTGATTTCAGACCAATTCTCTAATTTGTCAAGGTCATATTGAATTCTATTCCTATCCTCCAAAGTGATTGCAACCCCTCCCAGCTTGGTGGCATCTGAAAATGTTATAAGCATATTCTCTGCTCCATTATCCAAGTAATTAATGAAAATAATGAATAATAGTGGACCCAGAACCGATCCCTGCAGGACCCCAGTGATTATGCCCTCCCAGTTTGACAGGGAGCCACTGATAACTGCTCTTTGAGTATGGTCTTTCAACCAATTAAGCATCCATCTAGACCACATTTCCCCAGTAATTTCATCTAGACCACATTTCCCTAGCTTGGTTATGAGAGTATGGTATAGGACTGTATCTAAAGCCTTACTAAAATCAAGATATATCACGTCTACTGCTTCCCCCTATCCACTAGGCCAGTAACCCTTTCAAAGAAGGATATTAGGTTAATTTGGCATGAGTTTTGCTCAGGAGTCAGCACCACCATGTTGCGTGATGGACACGACAAAATTTATGTTTGTCCTCCAGTCCTCTGAGACCTCACCCATCCTCCATGAGTTCTCGAAGATAATTGCTAAAGGATCTAAGATTGCTTCAACTAGTTCCTTAAGTATCCTAGGATGAATTTCATCAAGCCCTGGCACTTTGAATACATCTAACTTATCTAAATATTCTTTAACCCGTTCTTTCCCTATTTTGTTCTGTGTTCCTTCTCCCTTGTTAATGTTAATTGTGTTGAGCATCTGGTCACCATTAACCTTTCCAAGGGACGACTGAACCAAAATAGGCATTAAATGCCTCAGCCTTCTTGATGTCATCCAGTATTAGTTCTCCTTCCCTGCTAAGTAGAGGACCTACACTTTCCTTTATCTTTCTCTTGCTCCTAATGTATTTAAAGAACCTCTTCTTATTGCCTTTTATGTCCCTTGCTAGGTGTAACTTCTTTTGTGCCTTAGCCATTCCAGTTTTGTTGCTACATGCTTGTGCTATGATTTTGTACTCCTTAGCAGTTTTGTCCACATTCCTTTTTGATTGTGTATCATTACAGATCTCCTGATTGAGCCATATTGGCCTCTTACTATTTTGTAACGCTGCCTGCAGTGACTCAAGAGTATAAGTACCAGCCTCAGGACAGGCTGTTAGGAACCAGGCACAAACCCCACATTGGCTGTGAATTCTATACTTAGATTTCACCCACCAATTATGAAGTGTAAACTCCTCAGGTGCTGTACAGCCTGAACATGATGCAGACAGTCCCCTTGGGAAATCATCCAGGTGAGCATACCTTTGTGGCAGATGCTTCCTTACACCAAGAATCACAGCTACATTCAGGTTACTCCCAGTCCCAAAGGACCAGTCGCTTACCCCAGGTCAGTTGCCCCTTAGATCTCACACCAAACACAATGCTTGTAGTCAATTCTGTAATAAACTATATGAAGATTTATTAAATAGGAAAGGAAACCAGAGAGTTATTTACAGAGTTAAAGCAGATAAACATATATTCACAAATGAGCCACAATCCTAAGTTTAAAAAAGTAATAGAAGCCTCTACAATAAGCAAGTTCTAGATCTCCATTAGGGCTAACCCAGGCCAAGTGGCTGGGGATCTCTTGCTTATGCCTAGAAAACCCTTGCCCTCCTAGTCCAAGCAGCATAGAGATAACCATTTCCTTTTTGCTAGGGATCATTATCCCCCTCCTGCCATGTGCTCTGAGCTGCAAACTCAGATGATGGGAGGAATCCACTTGCATGACTCATTGTCATAGGGGAAGAGCAGAACAACAAAGTCTTTTGTCATCTTTAATGTCCCACAGTCAACGCTCTGGTGTCAATGGACCTTTCCTGTTGGGAAGGACGAAACACCTTCTGTTGATGATCAGCACTTCACAATAATTAATGTGTCTTTCCTGTCTGGTGAGTTACACAGTCACAGAGGCTCACAATACAGCTACTCAAATATTACCTTACACTATGGGATACAAATGTTATGAGTGTGATTAATGCCGGCAGCAACTCACAAGCATTCCATGAAGTCTAAACATGAAATACATTATTATAATTTTAATACCTATTTTAACAATACTAAGACACTGGTGAGCTAGACTGATCCCAGTTATGTATTTGTCAGAGTTTAACTGAGACATGGGGACTTTGGCACCTGGTCTGCCAGTGTCATAACCCTTCCTTCGCATCAGAGTAGGTTGCAGTTGTGCCTTTAACACTGAGAAACCGCCAACTTTCCTGAACTCCTTTATTCCTTAGATTTTCTTCCCAAGGGACCTTACGTACCACCAGTTCTCTGAGTTGGTTAAAGTTTCTGAAGTTCTACTAAGCAGTAGAAAAGAATCAACAAGACAAACCTACCTGGCAAATTGGATGAGGTTTTCCCATTGGTGTCACCAAAAATAAGTGATCCCACATCACTCTTCGATTTTGCAGTTTCTTCACTACTTACTTGAACGAAAAAGAAAGAACACATCCCTCAGCTCTGCCAAAGTGCACTTGGTGGCAATGTCAGCTTACCACCTGGCGGAGGAGGACCATGTGATCTTCTCAGCCAATGGCAGTTCGGTTCTTGAAGGGCTTAATTAAAGTGTTCCTTCCTATCAAGGAACCTGTCCCTCATGGGATTTAAACCGAGTACTCTCAGCCCAAATCTATGCCATCCTCTTCCCTGCTACATTTCTCAATGAAAATGGCATTTCTGGTTGTTATAACTTCTGCCACAAGAGTGGGAGAAATGCAGGCACTAATGGCTGGCCTGCTGTACATGGTGTCCCCCCTCGACAAAGTATCCATGAGAAAACACCCTGCATTTCTCCCAAAGGTAGTGACAGAATTCCATTTGAAGCAACAAATACATCTACTCGTATTCTTCCCGAAACCTCACGCACCAAAATCAGAGGCAATGCTGCATACATTAGAAGAGCCTTGGACTACTACTTAAACAGAGCAGAACTCTTTAAACATTACCAAGACTTCTGTCTCTGATGCAGAAAGGATGAAAGGTTTCGCAGTTTCATCCTAGAGATTACTGAACTGGATTCTGATGTCATTAAACCTACTATGAGGTGGCCAAAGTAGTTCCACCATCTGCAATCAGAGCTCACTCCACCAGAGCACAGGCTGCAGCTGCAGCAGCCTGTGACATTTACCGATATCAGACATTTGTAAAGCAGCCACTTGGGCATCAGTTCACGTGTCCATGGTGCACTATGCCCTGACAGAGGCCTCCAGTTCCAATGCTGCACTGGGTAAAGCAGTTCTTCATGCACTGTTTACCTAATTACTCCGAACTCCCATCTTCTTAACAAAACCACTGCTTGGGGGGCGCCATCAGTGAAATGGGCATACGGACAAACACTCAAAGGAGAATGAGACATTACTTACTATGTATTGTTACTGAAGTTCTTCCAGATGTGTCGTCCAGATGCACATTCCACAACCCGCCCAGCCCTTCCATCCCCTTTGTGGCAGACTGACAATACCCTGCTACGTCCTCAACAAACTTCATAGAATTGAGATAAGCTTTACTGAATTAGGTTTAATACCTTTGGGGTCCATTGTATTAAAAATGTAATTGAGTTTGTGGAATTGTACGTAACGCCTCGAGGAGGAGGGGAATGTTTACGGAGTTCCACTGATTATCAGCCACTTTGAAGCCACCCCCTGGAAACATTTACATGTACTAGTTCAAACTGAATTCTTCAGTGACCAGCAAAGAAAGGATCTTGGATAAATTGCCTAGTTTTCAACAGGCTCAGGGCCTTCTTCCTGTTCCAGCAAATGGAGCAAACTTCTGGCCCAGAGAGGGCCCCTTTCCTTAGGGAAGAATTGGAAGGACTGGGCCTACTGAGGCACTGTAAGCCTGCGTGCTTGTTCCAAGCGGAAGCTGTGGATGAACTTGGGAAGTCCCTCGGGTGGGATGTTGAAGGACTGCTCCTGTCAGAGCCTGTGTTAGGGTTGGCGTGATCTCTGGTAAGCTCATTAGCATGCGTGTAGGTTCTCTTATTGATTTTTAATATATTTTTTCTGTGGTGCTTTTACCTTAAGAAGAAAACAGGCTTGCACAAAGAGAGCTGTGCAGAATCTTTAACTGTGCGCAGTTTCACCGGTAACTGTCTCTGAAGAGGAAACCAGCAGGTAAGGTAATCTGTGCGGGGACCAACACCGTGAAGGCAGAGACCTGTGCAGCCTGGTCAGAAGGGAGTGAGATGCCGGTCTTCACCCAAGAAAGGCAATAGCTGGGGAGCTGAGAGAGGCTGCTCTTGCTGGATCACTGCAGGGAAATACAGGTGCTGTTGCCCTGACCTGTGGCACATTCTGGTGGCAGTGGGTGGGGCTGTAAGACCCTCACCCTGAGGGTTCTGCATTGAGAAGGAACCGAACAGTGGCAGGCATGCTGTGCCCTTGTACACCGTCGCTGCGAACATGAGGGCTGAGAGTGCATGCGCACTGTACAGATATTGCCGGCCAGAAAGACTCTGGTCTCTGGCACGAGGTGCATGTGCACCATCCGTGGAATGTGCATATGGGCAGCACATCTTGAAGAACTCCAGTTACCGTACAGGCTAAGTAATTTTTCATTCAGTCTAGTTTTAAATATCCCAGCTGACGAGGCTTCCCCACTTTAGAGACAATTCCATGCCCTGATACTTCTCACTGTTCGTATTCCTACATATTCATCCTGAATTTCTCCTAATTAGCTCCTAGTTGTAACACCTTCCCCACCCCATTTGGAGCTGCCTAAATAGGTCCCCCTTGTGTTTATACAAGACTCGAAGATGCACATTCTCTATTTTACTAGCCTGAGTAGTTCCATTGCTTTCTAGTTTCTACTCATGTTAGAAAAGACACTTCCTATGGAACTACTCAGGGTAGTAAAGTTAAGTGTGTAAGTGTTTGCAGGATCAGGGCGTAAGATTGTTATTTATATAGTGACTGAAAGGGGTGTCAGGCATTTTTCAAACACACACATACCAAAAGAAAAAAGAAAAGGCCATGCCCCAAACAGCTTACAATCTAAAAAGGAAGCTTGCAGACAGGTGAGAGGATGTGACATATGCTAAATAGTTTATAGGGGGGTTGAGGATAGTTTGGGGGCGTTGGGAACATGTTTACTGTGTTCTGGAATGACTCTCTCTAGAGATACTCCTCCCCTCCCCCACTCTCTTTTCTCAATGGCTGCCGTGAAGATTAAAAACAGCAAGTACAGGGTAAAGGGAAAATAAAAAGAGAAATGTATTTATAAGTCTAACAAAGCCATGGACTAAATATTTACAGGCATAAAGAGTAAAAATGAGCCAGGCTTTCAAAAGTAATTATCATAATATAAAAATGAAACAACACTTTCGCCATGACTGAGGACGGGGCCAGAACTTCAGCTGGTGAAAACTGGATCTTTCCCAAGAAAATTAAAACAACACTAAATGACTGTTCATTTTCCTGACAAATCTGATGCCGAGAGAGATTCTTACTGCAGTCTCTTTCTTCGGGAGCTTGTCTTTGGCACTCCATCAGAGCAGGGACATGCAGCCTTTGGGCCTCATTTGCTTCTCTCATGCACAAGTGTAAATCAGGAGTAACTGCCAAAGTTTTGGAATTACACCAGTGTAAATCCAATATCAGCGCGAAGAGTATCAGGCCTTTTGTTTGTCTTCTCTGGGGAGGCATCTACATCCTCCAGCCATGTGGACTCCAGCCCCAGGCTGGCTTTACCAGTTCAGACAGCAAACCTGCCTCTTTTGGTTATGACAATGCCTCTCTGCTCAATGTGCACTCGCAGTCCGAAAAGCTAACAGTTAGGGACCAGTAGGAAAGGGATAGAGAATAAGACAGAAAATATCATATTGCCTCTATATCAATCCATATCCACATCTTGAATACTGCCTGCAGATCTGGTTGTCCCATCTCAAAAAGATATATTGAAACTGGAAAAGGTACAGAGAAGGGCAGCAAAAATGATGAGGGGTATGGAACAGCTTCTCTATGAGGAGAGATTAAAAAGACTGGAAATTTTTTAGCTTGGAAAAGAGATGACTAAGGGATTGGGAGGATATGATAGAGGTCTATAAAATCTTGACTGGTGTGGAGAAAGTGAAAGTGTTATTTACCCCTTCACATAACACAAGAACTAAGGGTCACCCAATGAAATTAATAGAAGGAGGTTTAAAACAAACAAAAGAAAGTATTTCTTCACACAATGCACAGTCAACCTGTGGATCTCTTTGCCAGGGGATGTTGTGAAGACCAAAACTAAACAGGGTTCAAAAAAGAACTAGATAAGTTCATGGAGGATAGGTCCATCGATGGCTATTAGCCAGGATGATAAGGGATGCAATGCCATGCTCTGAGTGTTCCTAGCCTCAGTGTGTCAGAAGCTGGGAGTGGATGATTGCCTGTTCTGTTTATTCCCTCTGAAGCACCTGGCATTGGCCACTGTTGGAGGACAGGAGACTGGGCTGGATGGACCCTTGGTCTGACCCAGCCTGGCCGTTCTCGTGCTCATTCAGCGTGCTGAACACTCCTGGCGCCAACTTCCTCTTCCCAAGCTTTTTCACGTTTAAAAGAAGAGGCTTTTCTAATAAAGCCCTAATTTTTAAGAATTGAAATAGTTTATATGTAGATGGAATTTGCTATTTCTGCAGCCCCAGCCTCCACTTTGTGTTTGCAGAGGGAGGAAGAATTGCTGTCTGAGGACATCACCAGCAAAAACTGGGCAGGCAGCTGAGCCAGTGTCCTGGCTGCTAGTCTGTGACAGGGACGTGACTATTCCTCCTTTGGCCTTCTCCCCCATTCTGCAAGCGAGCCTCACGGCTGTGATGCAGGCTGCTATTTTCTTGTTGTCTGCTGCTGTTGGTGGCCTCAGCAGGTGACCACACCGTGTCCTATAACCGCACTGCAGCCCTGGCTTGCACTCAACAAGTGGAGACCAGTTCGGAGAAAATTCCATTTCCGAAAATCCACCTTTCTAAACATGAGCTGGATTGGAGGGCAGGAAAGGGGGATTAAGAAAGAATAGTAAAGGAAGTCAGAGGGAGAAATATTGTTTTCTCTCTGCCCCTTATTGTATATTGTCTTGGTATTTCATTTTAAAATATCAACTTTGGTGCGGGGAGAGAATACGCAGATAGCTGTCTGCCACCCCACCACTTATTTGGACACCCGATACCACCTACAGTTTGTTGATGTCTTTCTGGTAAAGAGGGGTAAAAGTTTCAAAAGTACCTCTGTGACCTGGACTCCTAAGTCCCATTTTCAAAAGTGACTTTTAGACAGTTGGGAGCCAAGTCACTTTTAAAAATGGGACTTAGGTTTCTAAATCGCTTAAGGGCGTTAGAAAAATTTAGCAGAGGTGCCCAGAACTGAATATAGTATTCCAGGTATATTCACACTATAACCAGAGAGGGACCTGTCTCCTGCCTGCCCCATCACCCTATGTCTCCAAACCACCAAAAATCACATTGGCTTGTGCTGGGTTTCTTATTTCTATGTTATTTGAGCTGCTGTACTGCGCCCCTCACTGAGGTGTCCAAGCACCTTCTAGAGTCCTTGGTGCCCACTTTCAGCCTTTCCAGCTCTTAGGTTCCTTTCTCCCTTGCAATGTTTTGAGTTATTTTTCCCCACATGTATTAGCTGAATTGTTCCATAGCTAATCCTGTTTTTTTACATTTCCTGCTCATATTTAATGGAGTGACAGGTATTTTCCATCTCTAATTGTTATAAGAACATGTTGGATAATGTTATGACCTCACCTATTGTAGAAACCAGGCCCTTGTCTTTCAACTGGTGCAGCTGTGGACCCTGCACCCTCCTGCAGCTAGCTCCAGGTTTCGGACCCAAGGAAAGAGGAGACCCCTGCCCCAGAATACTAGGTGTCACGGCGTCCCTGGGCAATGCTTTGGAACTGCTCCCCATGAAGCCAGGCAGGACTCTGGGGAAGTCTCCTTTCTGGGAGCAGCCTGTCTTCAGGACACACAGCTCACACAGCTTCCACCTTCCTGGGTCTGACCTCGGAGCATTCAGCATCCTCTGCCCCTCTGTGCGCTTCCCACAGCGAGTCCGCTCAGGCAGGGTCCTGGGGAAGCCAGAGGGTCCTGCCCCCCAACTCTGCAGTCAGACGTGACTCTCAGCCAGCCAGTAAAACAGAGGTTTATTAGACGACAGGTACATGGTCTAACACAGAGCTTGTAGGTGCAAAGAACAGGACCCCTCATCTGGGTCCATTTTGGGGGGCCGTGAGCCAGACAACCACGTCTGCCCTTCACTCCATGTCTCCAGCCAGCCCCAAACTGAAACTCCTTCCAGCCCCTCCTCCTCTGGGCTTTGTTCCTTTCCCAGGGCCAGGAGGTCACCTGATTCCTTTGTTCTCCAACCCTTTAGCTCTCACCCTGCAGGGGGGGAGGGCCCAGGCCATCAGTGGCCAGGAAACAGGGTGTCGGCCATTCTCTGTGTCCAGACCCCTGCACACACCTGCCTTCTAGGGCTCTGCAGTGATCATACACCCTTACCTCACCACCTAGAGACTTAAGAACTGCCTAGGGGAAACTGAGGCACCCCTACACTATTCAGAGGAACCATTAAGCACAGTCCCACTTCCTCACACTAGGGTAATAGGTTCTTTGAGAAATGCAGTGAAAATTAATCTCCCTGCTACAGGGAAATTTCGGGAGAGCAAAAGAGCCTCTGGAGATGAGGCAATGAGAGTGAAAGCTGCCAGCTGGGGAATTGGGCCTGTCCTCGCTGTGCTAGCTGCCCTGGTAGAGAGAAGCTATGGGCTCTTGTTTCCCAACCCATGGGGACAATGTTGAGGTGATGATACTTAGAAAAGCTATTGTCTGGTCAAGAACATCTCCTTCAAGCTGCTTCCTTTGTTCCCTCTTGACTTTGGTGAACTACTTGCTGCAGGATCAGGTTCTGCTCAGAGAGATTTCTTTCAGTACACACTGCTGCAATTAATTTTCGCTTGGTTTCACTAAGGAACCCAGTGAAATCCTGGGCTGTGTGTGATCTGAGAGATCCTGTATCCTCTGGAGCCACGTCCCCAGCCCTGTTTCCCCTGGACTCCCCCGGCCTGGCTTTTATAGAACTGAGACAAGAAATAAGAAGAGACACATTTTGCAGTATTCTCTGTTTATCTTAAACTAGCCAAATGGCTTCATCAACATGTTTGAAACAGTATCTGAAGCAGAGCCGGGACATGAGAGCAGCTTTATCAAAAGGGAGGCTGCGCTGCTCTCCAGACTCCGGTGGGGCCGGAGACTCTAACGGTTATTTTATACTGTGCAGCGTTCTCTGACATCATCTGCTTTGTGTAAACCTCATCGCCCCACAAACCAAAGCTGTGCTGACTGTCCCTGGGCTGACAAGCCCCAAAGGCTGCAGTATCTGAGTTTGCTATTATCTACCATTCGTGAACAGACCACAGTTGTGGGGCTGGGCAATGGGCCCCACGTTGCTCTTGGATTGCCCTGGACTATTAGAGACAAAGGGACAGGAGCCTGCTTAACTGACTTGCAGCTAGTGTGTGACTAAGGACTGTGTGCATGAGTGAAGCCAGCAATTCACTGCAGAGTATTCTCATCCAGAGAGAATAAGATCAAAAATATTATAGCAATGAAAAGAAAAGACTGTTAGGGCCTGATCCAAAGCCCACTGAAGTCAATGAAATGATTCCCATTGACTTCAGTGGGCTTTGGATCAGGCTCTTGTTTGGCATGAAATGTGCATTGGTGTCTCCATGTTTCACCCTTGTCAGGACAGGTACGATTCATGGCCACTCTGGGGACATTTGCTTTTGGAGCAGTTTATTAAACATCTTCTGACAGTGGGCTAGGGGCTCTGAGGGTGACTGTCATGGCCAGATCATTCACACTAGCTAATATTTAAAGTTTGATTTATAGGAATAATTTCCATGTATTGTTATGTTGAAAGCGTTTGAAGGGAAACCACCAGGGAGTTTGGGCCCAGAAGTGAAGTTCTGTGCATTTTTCAAACTTTGCAAACTGAATATTAATGGAAATATGTTCGTGCAGTTTTTAAATGTCAATGAACTGTGTGTATGTTTTGAATGAGGCTTCCCTGTGTAGAGTGTTTGTTCCAATTAACTCAGCATATGAACCAAAAGTAAAATTTACTAGAAACCCAAGTGAATTTGACTAATCTCCCTTTTTGAACAGGGGGAGTGAAATGCAAAATGAAATTGAGGATGGAACACCCCTTCAGTTGCAGCCTTCTCTGTAATACAGGTAAGGATCTGGTTTTAAATGTGGAAAATTTAACTCCAGTTTCTTTTAGGGGGAATAACAAATGCTGAACTAGGAGATCAGATGAACTAGAGCAGCCCCCTGGCTGAGTGAATGCATTCTGCCAGCGCTGAGGAGGCTGAATCAATTAAGGTCCAAAGTGATTTGATTTCCTATCCAGCCGGCCACAAACACAACTCCTTCCATTTATCAGAAAGTAAACACAAAGCACTGCCTAAACAAACCTGGAGACTAAATGGAAACTATATTGGTGGGCCCAAGGGACAGCAGCCTGGGCTGAACACATGGTTCCCAAACCACCCCTGCCAGAACTAACAGCCTCCTTGCTCCTGATGCCTAGTAATGCAGGGAGTGTGAGGCCCTGCGGTCTGGGGAACTGCTTGTACCCCGTTGAAAAGCACAAAGAGGCACCTAGGCCCAGATCCTGCTGGCCCCAATGGGGCTTGCACTGGGAACAGGGGTCTTCAGAGGCAGTTGCAAGACCTGATCCTATGAGCCTAATAGGCTGTTGCTAAAGCAAAATTTTAAAAATTCCCTCTGGCCCTGGTGGAGCTTTCTGCCTTTGATTCCCTTGCCTCTCCTGAGCCCCCTCGCTTCCTTGCACAGCACCTCATTAAACTAACAATAGCTGCTTGTTTGGGATTTTTAAAAAGAATCTCATGTGCAAACGGTCCAAGTCTCAGGCTGATCTGGATGAAATCCCAGCCGTACTGAGGGCAATAGACTGCTAGAAACACCTGCGTGCACACCCAACTCAGGACCCCTCTGATGGGTAGATATTTAGTAAGAGTAAAAGGGGTGGTGGCTCAGCTCCTGGCCCCAGCTCACCTGTCTGCTCTGCAGTGCCCGGGGGAGAGAGAGGCCAGGTCCGCAGGGCCCCCAGAGCACCACACAGCACAGCTGCTTCCTCAGGGCCTGCTCCTTGTTCCACCTGTGGCCTGTTGTTCCCAGTGGGTTTTGCTCTGTGCTGACCCTTGCGGGAGGCCTGGCTCAGGAGATCTGTCTGTCCATCCACGTGTTTCCTGGGAGTGGTTCTGCGCCGGAGCTGCAAGGGTGTCTCCCTGTGTCGCTGGAAGCTCGGCCAGGGCCACGCACTGCGGTTTGGCCCCTCTGCCGGGAACCCTCCCCGCAGCTCCCCAGGATCAGCTCTGTGGCTCCCACCCTGCCCCCGCTGAAGTCAATGGGAGTCTCGCAGTTGACTTCCACGAAGCCAGGATTTCTCCCCGTGTCTACCAGTGCCTGCGCGCCCGAAGGTTATTTCCGGAGCGGCCGGGCGAAGGCAGCCGCCGGCGCTTTGTCTGGGTGCGCTGGGCAGGCTCCGCGGCCAGGAGGCCGCTGTCTGGCTACAGGCCTGGCTGGATTCTCAGGGCAGGCCGGGCTATCCTCCCTCCCAGGGCCGAGCGGGGATCCCTCCTGCCCTGGGGCGCGCCGGACAGGGGGCTCCAGCCGGGCCCTGTGGGTCGCCTCTCCTAGCACAAACAAGTCAGTGTCTAGACTCCTCCTCGGGGCCTGTTTCTCGGCGCCCCCCTCCCGCTCTTCTGCTGCCCACACCAGCAACGGTGCAAAGAGCCAGGGCTGAAGGCAGCGGTGCGCTCACGGTGGAGGTGCCAGGAGCCCCGGGGCTGGGACTGCCTGGAAAGCCCCTGACCGGTTCGCCCCGAGCCCGCCACGTCCCGCTGCGCAAGGGCCCGCGGCTGCAGGCAGCTGCAGCGCCTGGAGCTTCGCTGTTAGGGGCGGCCCCGAGCCGGGAAGCTGAGCCGGGCGCCAGGCAGGGATGTGCGGGTTGGGGCCCGCCGCGCCCTGCCCTGCCCTGCCGAGCGGATCCGGGCCGGGGTGAAGCGATCTCTCCGCCGCGGAGTCAGGCCTTACCCCGTTATGCGGCGCTAGGTCAGGGCTCGAACTCGGCACTGGACATTGCGCTGGGCTGAAGCGAAGGGCCGAGCCGTGGGGACCCGGGCGGCGCCGCCGGTGCCCGCGTCAGCCTTTGGGCTCCGGGGCCATGGGAGTCCACTCGGCATTTCGCCCTCATCCCATCCCCGGGTTGCCTTGGGAGGCAGGGAGGGCGGGGGCCGGCCTGTGCAGCGGGCCCCGGGGCTCCCACTGAGGCAGTGATGGGGGCTTGTCCGGGCGGCTCGGGTTCAATAGAAGCCGGGAGGGGCTGGAAGCCCCTGGGGTCTCGGAGCTGTGGCGCAGAGCGGGGTGAGCCGAGCGGCCCCGGGGGACGCGGGTGCCTTAGGGCCGGGGTGGCTCCGGTGGCTGACAGGGAGGTGGCCCATGCGCTCCCCGGGCTAGGGCGCGGCGCTGTCGGAGCAGCCAGTGCCATCGTCCCTGCTCTGGCGGGATCCAGGGGGAGACACCCCTTGCAGCGCGGTTCTTGCCCCCGCCCCCGAGAGAGTGGGAGCCGTTCATGGTGCTGGGTGGGGCTACCAGCCCCGGGCCCGCTCGGCTGAGGAGCCCTGTGCTGTCCCGCCGGGAGCTGGGGCACCGATTTCCCGGCCGGCTCCGGCCGAGAGCGCTGCAATGGCGGAGAGTTCCGCCGGCCCATCCCCAGGAGATAGGCGCTGGGGTCCGGGTCCTGTCCCCACCGAGGCCTCAGTGGGAGGCGGGTCAGTTCCCCTTGTTAGCGCTCAGGTTGCCGCTTTGATTTCTGAGGCGCGTGGGTCACCCCAGCTCCCCTGGCTCAGGCTGCTCCCCGCCCCTGCGGCGCTGCGGGCCCTGGGACCCGGCCGGGCTGGTGGTGTCGGGGCTGGCGTTTGGCGCTCGACGGGCCGGCCGGTCCTCCTTCAGGCGGCGGGCGTCTCCTTTTTCCGCAGCCCGGCCGGGGCCATGGCCGGAGGAGAACGCGTTCAGTGCGGCAGGGTGAAATCCTGGCCCCGCTGCGGTTAACGGGCTGGTTACCCCACGGGGGCTTGTGCGGGGACCGTCTGTGCCCTGTCCCTCCCCAGGAAGGGTGGGGCACCCCGGGACAGGGTCACCTTGCCCATTCCTGCTCTAGCGGGGACCGTCTGGGATTTATTCCCCTGCTGGAGGGGTCTGAGCTCACCAGGCAGCGCTTCCTGGGCTGCTCGCAGGGCTGTGCCCCGCTCCCTTCCTTGGGCTGGCACCAGCAGGGGGGCAGGCTGCCCACACCCCCTGGGAAGCGCAAGCCAGTGTCCTAGGCAGCAGTTTTTGCGCTGCTGACAGATCTGGGGAGAGCTGGGGGGGGGGATTACACTCTGCCCTTGCTCTGATCCCCCCCCCCCCCGGGAGTAACAGCACCGGGAACCCCCGGGAGCCCTTGGAGTAGTAGCATGGGGGATCCCCGGGAGTAACAGCACCAGGGGACCCCCCAGAAGTGGGTGCAGTGACTTGGAGGCCATAAACAAGGACCTGGGCTGGAGCACCCTGGCCAAGCCTGCGACTGGTGCTTGAGCAGGGCACTAAGTGGCTCTCCCGCAGGTCTCTCCTGGTTCCTGCTTGGGGGCAGCGGGAGGTGCCCCGGCAGACAGTTGTCCCTCTTGCGGGTGTGCCCTGGTCCCTGGAGGAAGGCAGGTCCTGCAGTGTGCCGGGGTGGCACAGTGGTGAGGTTTGGGACCTTGGGTCCTGCAGCAGGGAGCCCAGGGCCTTGGGCCCAGGGGCACTTCCAGTGGGGCAGAGAAATAGAGGGCTCCTGGCCCATCTCCCGCCCAGAGCCTGGGGCGATCCAGGTGGAACAGGATGGCAGCTGCTTCCCTGTGCAGTGATGACCCGGCTCCCTGCAGCTCCAGGCCCTGACCCGTGCCAGGCTGGCCCGTGCTACGGACGGGCAGGGCTGCGCTGAGGAGCAGTGGCCGGCAGGTGGCGCTGCGGACCCTGCTCTGCACCCACACTTCAGGCTCGGGCGAGCCCCGGGAGAGCCTGCGGACGGTGAGCCGGGGAAGCGGTGCCGGCCGGCCTGGGACTGCCCCGCCCCGGGCGCCTGGTGGGAGCCGGGCTCTGGGCCGGGGGGCCAGATGCACAGTCCACTGCGCACCAGGGGCAGGCAGGGCTGCCTGGAGCCCCCTCGGGTCTGCGGGCAGTGCAGGTTTGGAGGCCTCGTCCGTGCCCATGCACCCCGGGGGGCTCTGCACCGACCCCTCGGGCTGGGGAGGCGCCCTGCTCGTGCCGCGGTGACCCCCCCTTGGGGCAGCATGTGCTCAGGGCGGGGACCCTTTTCACAGACCAGCGGCGTCTGCGAGCAGCGTTCTGGGAGGAGTCCCAGGGGTCAGGCCTGGAGCCGCCAGCCTGGGTGCGAAGCCCGGCCCCGGGCGCTGGTGTAAGGAGTGGGGCTCGGCCCCAGCAGGCAGGGAAGGCGGCGCGCCCTCCAGGGGCTGCTCGGGCCGTCCCCGGGGCTCTCCCCCTCGCCCGGCGCTGCTCCAGCGCAGCAACAGGGCTGGATCGGCCCCGGTGCTCCGCAGCTCTTGGTGCTGCGCGCAGGGCCCCGGCTGGGTGGGGAGGGGAGGGGGACCGTCCTTTGCCCCGAAGGTGGGAGGAGGGGCGGCGGCCGCCAATCTGTGTGAGCCTGGGAACGCGAGCATCCTGCCAGACCCCTCGGACGGCAGCCGTTCTCCCGGCCCCCTCCGCACCGGCGGGAGCGCGGCCCCGTGCGGCCTGTGGGGAGCGAGTCGGACGCCTGGAGGGTGTCCATGCAGAGGGGTGTATGTACCATCCCTTTCCGCTGCCCTGGGCAGCCAGGCCACCCGTGGGGCACGGAGCAGTTATCGCCGGGCAGGGCGGGGCAGGCCAGGGTCTTTGTCCGGCGCACTGAACTGGGCGCTGGGTGATGCAGTGTCTGATCCCCGGCCTTAGGCTCTAACCTGCTCAGATTGCAAGTGCTTTGAGCCCCCCGGACCGCCTGTTCCCGAGTCCGGTGAGAAGCGCCCGTAGCTCTCCGGGGCCGTCTGCGGGGCTCTGGGTGTTACCGCAAGACAGAGGCAGTGCCCGTCTGCCTGCGGAGAGCTCCCTCGCCTTTTGCATTTGGCGCCTCCCTCCGCACCGGTACAAGGAGGCAGCTGGCGCGGCCAACAAGTCCTGGCTTGCTCAAAACGAATAATCGGTAGTTTAAAGAGTGGCAGTGGGCCGTGCCCCATAACTTCCTGTGGCCCAGCGCAGAGAGAGGCTCAGAAAGTGACAGTACAACAGGGAACCAATTCCCAGCTCTGCTGAGCTCAGACAGCTTCTAGCTGCCCTCCTTCCTTCCCACAAAAACAAAACAACCCCACACAATTAAACCACACAGCCCTAACAAGGCGAACAAAAACCTACCCCTAAGCCAAACCGATAGTGCTAGCTACCTGTAAAATCCTAGAGGAGACAAGGCAGGGATAGGTTTTACCTTGCTATAGCTAGCCAAAGTGTGTGTGTGTGTAGGTGACCTCCACTAACTACACTGAGGTTTGAAACTACCCAATCCTCCTCTCCACCAGGATTGTAGGGGAAATAACACTATCCCCATGTAAAAACACACCTTTCTGACAGTGGAGACTAGCCTCCATGAAATCCACTATGGACTTGTGTCAGGAGACAGAGTGTCGGCCATTTATATACCCTGGCCCTTTGCTCTGCAACTATTACACCCCCTTATCCCACCCCCTAGAGACTTAAGAAATGCACAGGGGAAACTGAGGCACCCCTACAGTATTCAGAGGAAACATTAAGAACAGTCCTGCTTTGTCACAACTTGCCTATAGCTGATCAGTTTTACAGGGAAGGCATGAGGCCTTGTCCAGACAACAGAGTTGATTCTATTCTATTCTCAGCTCCAGTTAGCTAACAAGGACTCCTTCTTCCTGTATGTCTCTGTTGTGTACAACCAGGGAGGGTTTTTTTCACTGAAGAGAGCGAACATTTCTCATGACCAGCGATTGCAAGATTGGGGCATATTTCCAAAACATGAGGCTGCCAGAAGCAAATCAAAAGGGCTCCTTCCGAATATGGGAGATGGTGGGCCAGGCAATCCCCCCTGCAGTGGGGACTCAGGAGTGTTTCAGCTAGGCCTGTTTTTCATCTCCAGCCTTTCTTTGCTAAATTTGCCATGCGGTAACTTCTTCATCGCTTGGGGTCTTTCCACCCTCACTGCCACTGGGCAAGTCTTCCTAAAAAGCTATCTTTTAGCTTAACCATGAAAGATTGGGCTTCCTGCAGGAATGGTGGGTGAAATTCTTTGGCCTGTGTTATGTAGGAGGACAGACTAGTTGATCTCAGTGGTTAGAATCTATGAATCTGAGAATCCCAGCGAGTTAATAATTCCAAATGAATAAAGAGATTAATTCAGCCTTGTTTCCAGCTCTGCGAGTCCTGGAGACCCCCTGCAATTTATTCATCAGTTGAAATTATTAATTTTCAGTGTGTGTCTGATCCCCTTATTATACTCAGTATTTATTGATTGCCTTGTGTTGATTTGTTGTGATCGACCGGGCAGTGTTTGTTTCTGTTCCTTGGCCGAATAGTTGAGCCTGCATCTCTGGTATGAATACTTGTGAGCATGCAAAGACGCTCTGGGTGTGCGTGCGGCCATAATACAGATAATAAGACCAGGGCACAAGACTTTTGACATGCACTTTCCACAAATACTTGTACCAGTAAAGTTCTGTGGCTCAGACTGAATGCACAAGGTAGTAAGGATGGCGGAAGCAAATTCGTTTGAAAGTTGGGAGGGAATATTGGCTGACGAGCGAGCGCAGCACTCACCCAGCACGGAGAGGGCTCCTTTCACCTTTCTGGCGCAGAGCAATGCGAACATCAGCACACATCACACTGAGTCCCCTGCCCAAAGATCCTGCAAATGCATTCGGAACGTGTGTGCAAGGCTTGTAGCAAGCACGCAGCCCTGCTTGCTGCGACGGGGTCACTGGACCCCGCTCTCCTGTGTCTCTCTCAGCGAACATTTTACCTTAAGTTCTTGTCCAGCAAATGCAAATTAAATAAAAACAACTCGAACTCGCCACGGTTACATTTGGCCTCGTGAATAGATTCCTGAGCTCTGAACTGAGAGGGTTAAACCAGGAGACTTCCCTTACCTTGAAAAAGTTAAAAATGTCTGCAGTCTACATCTCTTAAAGGGGCGGTGCTGGTTAACAAGGAGTCTTGGCACCGGCTGCTGGAAAGGCTGGACAGGGGCGTGAGTTCCCCTCCACCAGCACCAAAACATTGCAAAAAAAGGCAGCGAGCCCCACACTTTAGATAAGAACAATTAGCCACCAGCGAGTCCCCGCGGAAAGAGAGGTTTAATTAGAGGGGTGCCCCTGCTCAGCATGCCCTATCCCAGCTCCTGCCCGCCGGGGCTCCTCGCCCTCCTGGCCCCTTGGCTGGCTCTGCTGGCGCACCTCTCCCTTTCCTCCCAGGCAGGGGACAGGAGAACGTTCCCCGCAGAGAAACCTTCAGGTGTGAAGGGAAGGACTCTCATTCTTCTCGATGTGAACACCAAGAGCCCTGTCAGGGTAACCAGTGAGAACTTCCTCTCCCTGCAGTTGGACCCCTCCATCATCCATGATGGCTGGCTCGATTTCTTAAGGTAAGGCGGGCGCTCCCTGGGCACCCCTCGCGTACCCGCTCCCCACTCGCACAGTCCCCGAGAGAAGCCAGGCGAATGGTCCAGAGCCCTGGGCCGGCTCTGCGCGGCGGCCAGCGCTCGTTGTGGCCGAGGAGCAAAGCCGCGGTTCCCATTAAGATGCACATGTTTGCAATGGAGGAGGCATTTCAGAAACTTATCAGTTATGACTGAAAAAATGTCCGGCTTCCCTCTCCGCAGCAATTAGCCTCCGCAGAAAGCACCAGGCGGTGCCGAGCCAGCAGCCGCAGCCAGGGAGCCGAGAGGGGACGGCCCACAGAGCCGCCGGTTGTTCCTGCCGGGCGGGGAACTGGGTTTGGGTTCAGGCTGCAGGGCTGGCTCGCCCGCCCGCCGGCTGCTCAGCGAGTTGCGAGCAGGCAGCTCCTGGGACCGAGGGCAAAGCCCTCCCTCCGATGTAACTGCCCGCGGTTCGCCCAGACAATGTGGAATTGCAGCGGCCTGGAGGAGGCAGCCCCGCCCGGGGAGCGCCCCCTCCCTTCCCGGGGGCCGTCAGGCCGGAGGTCTGCGGGGGAGCGGGGTGTCTCTGCCGCGGGCCCAGCTCCCATCGCGCCGAGGCTCCGCTCAGTTCCAGTTCCCGCTGACGCGAAGGGGTAGCAAGGCGAACAAACGGCGGGACACGCGCCTGGGAAAGCGGGGTTGGGCGCTTGGCTCCGGCGCGCAGCCCCGCCAGCGGGACCCCGGCCCGGGGCGCAGGCTACCCGTGTCCGCCCCTGGATTCGCCTTTTGCTCCGTGGCGCGCCCGGGCGGCGTCCCAGGGACTGGCAGCGGCGGAGAGGCGAAGCGCGGAGACAAGGTTTGGTTCGAAAGCCCCAAGCCGGGCCCAGGGGAGGGTCCGCGGGCCGGGCCGGCTGAACGGCGCGGGGCGCGCACCGACCGAGGGACCGGGCAGCCTGTGCGCTAGCAAAGCTGCAGCGCCTCCGAGAACTGGCAGCCACAATTGGGCAGGCTCGCTAGGGTCGGGCCCGCCGGGGTCCTGGGGAGGGACCAGCTGGCCATTTCCCGGGGAAGCGGGTGGGTGTCCCCATCTTTGCCGAGGCGGGCTTCGGTTGCCCGGCTGAGGCGAGCAGGGCCGGGCGCAGTGGGAGAGATGTAGTGGGTCTGCCCACCGCTCCGCTCCTGGGCTGGTTTCCGGCCCGAGAGGGATCCTCAGGTGGGTTTGCAGCCGCGCCGGGGCCGCTGGAAGGTCTTTAAAAGCCCGAATGAGACGCGAGCTGCTCGCCTGGGCTCGGTGCAGTGTCCCGGCGGGAGTTCTCTCCCTTCGGGAGTCCCCGGGCCTGCGCGGGCTTCTGGGGGATCAGAGCAGCCCGAGGCTAACCCCTGCAGAAGTTCCTGGCCAGGAATATGCCTCGGGCCCGATCCTGCCCCCGGGTTACCCCCACCCCCGCGTTATCCCGGAGCAGCCCAGGCTCCAGCGGGGGCTGCGGCCAGCGCCGGGCAGGGACCGGCTCGGCCTTGTATCCTGCGGAAGAGGAAACGGGGCTGGTGGGATCCTCCAAACGGGGGTGGGGGCTGCTCCGCAGGTGGTGTTTGGGTCTGGGGCGCCCCGAGCCAGCCCGCCCCCCTCCCCCAGTGCGCCCGGCGCTGCTGCTCCCCCCTCAGCGCCTCACTCTCTCCTTCCCAGCTCCAGGCGCCTGGTGACCCTGGCCCGGGGCCTGGCTCCCGCCTTCCTGCGCTTCGCGGGGAAAAGAACCGATTTCCTGCAGTTCCAGAACCTGAAGAACCCGGCCAAGAGCCGCGGGGGGCCCGGCCCGGACTACTACCTCAAGAACTACGAGGACGGTGAGCTGGGGAGGGCGCGGCGGGTCCCTGCAGCACCGAGGGCGGCGTGCGCCGGAGGCACGGGCGGCGAGACACGCCCGGCGTGGCCGGGGCTGTGGGCTGTGCGCGGGACCCCCGGCTGCTGGGGCAGCGGGCCCGGAGGCAGGAAGCGGGGTGTCGGTGTGGGGCCGGGTGGGCTGCACCGGGCGGCGGGAGGGAATGGGCGCAGCGGGCCGACCAGGTCCGTGTGTCTGGCAGGCAGCTCTGCGGCGGGTGAGTCGCTGCAGGTCTCCAGGCCCTGGGCCACAGGGCGGCCAGCGGCCCCCGGGGCGCCCTTGGTACGGGGACGGGTGTCAAAGCCTGGTTCCTGCTGCTTGGCCGCCGACGCCCGGATGAGTTCGGGGAGGGACCGGTGTGGGGTGCTGCGGGCCGAAGGCTGGGCCGGGCAGGAGAATGGACCCCTGGCCCTTGGTTTTGGTCGGTGCTTTACCTCTCCTTATTTCTGCTGTGATGGGGTCGGAGGGAGGCCAGGTGTGTGTGGTTCTCGGGGTGTGCTGAGGGTACAGTGGTGGTGAGGGGGGAGGGGTGCGTGGTTCTCGGGGTGTGTAGTTGTGGGGGGGGAGGGGTGCGTGGTTCTCGGGGTGTGTAGTGGTGAGGGGGGAGGGGTGCGTGGTTCTCGGGGTGTGTAGTGGTGGTGAGGGGGGAGGGGTGCGTGGTTCTCGGGGTGTGTAGTGGTGGTGAGGGGGGAGGGGTGCGTGGTTCTCGGGGTGTGTAGTGGTGGTGAGGGGGGAGGGGTGCGTGGTTCTCGGGGTGTGTAGTGGTGGTGAGGGGGGAGGGGTGCGTGGTTCTCGGGGTGTGTAGTTGTGGGGGGGAGGGGTGCGTGGTTCTCGGGGTGTGTAGTTGTGGGGGGGGAGGGGTGCGTGGTTCTCGGGGTGTGTAGTGGTGGTGAGGGGGGAGGGGTGCGTGGTTCTCGGGGTGTGTAGTTGTGGGGGGGAGGGGTGCGTGGTTCTCGGGGTGTGTAGTGGTGGTGAGGGGGGAGGGGTGCGTGGTTCTCGGGGTGTGTAGTGGTGGTGAGGGGGGAGGGGTGCGTGGTTCTCGGGGTGTGTAGTTGTGGGGGGGAGGGGTGCGTGGTTCTCGGGGTGTGTAGTGGTGGTGAGGGGGGAGGGGTGCGTGGTTCTCGGGGTGTGTAGTTGTGGGGGGGGAGGGGTGCGTGGTTCTCGGGGTGTGTAGTTGTGGGGGGGAGGGGTGCGTGGTTCTGGGCGGTGTGTAGGGAGATGGAGGTCCCGGACGATACTTTCTGGATGCCGGGTAAAAAAACCCGCTGCCCGGTAGGAAGCCTGTTTCCATCTCCCCGAGTAACGCTCGCACACACGCGCCCTTCGGAGGGGCCTGCTTCGGCCTCACTTCCCTTGGCTTGTGAACCAGCTCGCTGCCCCGGGCGCCGACTGCCCCCGCTTCACTCGGGGCTGGGTGGGTCTCGCCGCCCCGGCAGCCCTTATGCTCCTCTCAGGGCCCCGAGCCCGCAGGTTCAATGCCGAGGCGTCCCCGGGCTTGTCCGCTGGGCCCGGAGCCCCCTGCGGCCTGGCGCCCATCGGGGTGGTGTCGGGGCGCAGCTTTCAGCCGCCTTGTCCGCCTGGCCCAGCCGAAGCTGCTGGCGCTGGGGTGTCTGCTGAGCAGGGCTCGGGCGGCGAGCAGGCTCGGAGCTCGGCAGAGGCAGCCGAAAGAGCCCCCGGCAGGGCAGGGCCGGAGCGCCGGGCGGTGCCAACCTCCCTTGCGGGGCTCCTGCTGCCCCCACGGGGGTCCATCCGGCGGCTGGGAAGGGTCCTGGGCTCCCAGCGCTTCGCTCTGTCCCCGCCGATTGCCCGCGGAGCGGCCGGAGGATGCGGTGCCCTCCCCGCGCAGCCCGGAGCCCAGAGGGGCAGATTCAGCCCTGAGCATCCTTCCCCGGCGCCCTTCGGCAGCCCCGGCCTTGCGTTCGCTCTTCTCCGGCTCCCCGCACCCGAGGTGGGGGCTGTTCCCGGCACGGCGGGCCCGGTTCGGCTTCCCGCACCCGAGGTGGGGGCTGTTCCCGGCACGGCGGGCCCGGTTCGGCTCCCCGCACCCGAGGTGGGGGCTGTTCCCGGCACGGCGGGCCCGGTTCGGCTCCCCGCACCCGAGGTGGGGGCTGTTCCCGGCACGGCGGGCCCGGTTCGGCTCCCCGCACCCGAGGTGGGGGCTGTTCCCGGCACCGGGGGCCCGGTCCGGCTTCCCGCACCCCGAGGTGGGGCCTGTTCCCGGCACGGCGGGCCCGGTTCGGCTTCCCGCACCCGAGGTGGGGCCTGTTCCCGGCACCGGGGGCCCGGTCCGGCTCCCCGCACCCCGAGGTGGGGCCTGTTCCCGGCACCGGGGGCCCGGTCCGGCTCCCCGCACCCCGAGGTGGGGGCTGTTCCCGGCACCGGGGGCCCGGTCCGGCTCCCCGCACCCCGAGGTGGGGGCTGTTCCCGGCACCGGGGGCCCGGTCCGGCTCCCCGCACCCCGAGGTGGGGCCTGTTCCCGGCACCGGGGGCCCGGTCCGGCTCCCCGCACCCCGAGGTGGGGCCTGTTCCCGGCACCGGGGGCCCGGTCCGGCTCCCCGCACCCGAGGTGGGGGCTGTTCCCGGCACCGGGGGCCCGGTTCGGCTCCCCGCCCCCCGAGGTGGGGCCTGTTCCCGGCACCGGGGGCCCGGTTCGGCTCCCCGCCCCCCGAGGTGGGGCCTGTTCCCGGCACCGGGGGCCCGGTTCGGCTCCCCGCCCCCCGAGGTGGGGCCTGTTCCCGGCACCGGGGGCCCGGTTCGGCTCCCCGCCCCCCGAGGTGGGGCCTGTTCCCGGCACCGGGGGCCCGGTTCGGCTCCCCGCCCCCCGAGGTGGGGCCTGTTCCCGGCACCGGGGGCCCGGTTCGGCTCCCCGCACCCGAGGTGGGGGCTGTTCCCGGCACCGGGGGCCCGGTTCGGCTCCCCGCACCCGAGGTGGGGGCTGTTCCCGGCACCGGGGGCCCGGTTCGGCTCCCCGCACCCGAGGTGGGGGCTGTTCCCGGCACCGGGGGCCCGGTTCGGCTCCCCGCACCCGAGGTGGGGGCTGTTCCCGGCACCGGGGGCCCGGTTCGGCTCCCCGCACCCGAGGTGGGGGCTGTTCCCGGCACCGGGGGCCCGGTTCGGCTCCCCGCACCCCAGGTGGGGGCTGTTCCCGGCACCGGGGGCCCGGTTCGGCTCCCCGCACCCCAGGTGGGGGCTGTTCCCGGCACGGCGGGGCCCGGCTCGGGCTCTGGTCCC
Organism: Lepidochelys kempii; assembly: GCF_965140285.1. Classification (NCBI taxonomy): domain Eukaryota; kingdom Metazoa; phylum Chordata; order Testudines; family Cheloniidae; genus Lepidochelys; species Lepidochelys kempii. The sequence goes on along the minus strand of NC_136386.1, from coordinate 125,453,149 downwards.
GTCAGGCTCACACCTGTCCAGTGGTGTCTCGGCGCCGCGGCTTCTTGGCCGGTGCTCCTTGCAGGCCGAACCCGAACTGCCCTGGGCCCCCTGCGGTGCTCGCACCGGCTGCCGGGCCGCCGCAGCCCCTGGCCCGGCGCCGCTTTCCGCGCTGTCCGGGCCGGGGTCGCTTTGCATGCAGCGAGGGCGAGTCTCATCTTCTGGTGGTTAGAGAGCTGGTCAAAACCCGCCATGAGCAAGGGGGCAAATCTCTCCGTCCAGGTCCCTTCGCCTGTTCCTGGCTGCGGCGTGCCAGCCGTGGAGCCCGCTGGAACCATTCTCGTTTTGTTTTGTTTTTTCACCAAAGAAAGCAGAAAAAAATCCCACTTCGATTTGCTGCTGAGTCTCCCGGCCTCCGTTTCTCAGCCCTCTCTGCCTTTTCCTTCCCACGTTTCTAACGTTTCTGGCCTCTTCGCCTCATTTCTCTACCCGCGCGGGCGTTCACACGCCTCCCAATTTCACATCCTCTGCTAGCGCAAGGAGCCTGCTGTTTACTCCACTTCCAGATAATTAATGAAAATGTTAAATGAGACCAGTCTTAACACTGCTCGGCACCTTCGCCAGCCCCATCCGTTGCTGTTCATTGTTTCCTTTTGTTTAGGGCTGCATGTTTCAGTCCGCTTGAGAGTGTTCCAGCCTATTGGAATTTAATTCTGTTTACTGACATTTTTTTAAGTTATTGGACCAGATTTATCGCTGGTTTATCTCCATTTTTTCTAGCAGTTATGCCAGAGAAGGATTTAGTGCTGTACTACAATTAAGATACTAATTAAGCTTTACTACAATTTATTTATTAAATTGACTTCATTTATTTATTACACTGACTACAGTTTGTAATACAGCCCTAACAAGCAATTACATTGGTCTGACATGATTTGACTGCCATAAAGGCAGGCTGCTTACTGGCCTTGGTTCAGTTATTCTTCAGATTTTCACATATTTCCCCCACCCCATCCCCATGACATTTTCCATTATTTAACTGGTCTGAAGCTAGCACTGAGAGGTGATTGTAGGGTTACTTTTGTTTCCTTTTTTAAAAGGTAGGATGTTTGCCTTCTCATAAATAATCTTCGGTGTTTTGGGATGTTTCCTGTGTGTCCCATAGGTTCAAATCTTACCTGTGTTTTGGGCCAGATCTTGCAGCCCTTCCTCATGTGAGAAACCCTAATAATGCCAATGAAATCACTAACTCCAAAAAGAGTGGCAAGCTGAAGTTTTATTAATAATTGCTGTTTTTAAAAGGTTTTAAAATTTTTCAATTGTCCACATTTATTTACTTTTCCTCATTAAAAACAGATAATAAAAAGCATTTCAGTACCTTAAAATTAAAAATTGCAAATTGCAGCACTTTGCTTTTGTATTAGTGGTTCTGGCTTTTTTTTTAGAATTTTTTTCTCCCTTGAAATATTTTTATAAGCATTTTTCCTTCCCTTTGGACAGCATTAATTCAGGCAAAGAAACTTCAGGAAACTGTCAGTGGCAAAGCTCTGTCCTGCATTATTTAAATAAGAAAGGGGAATGTAATGAATACAAATAGGAAAAAAGTAACAATATTTGTGTCTGTTTTTTAAAATATACCTTTTCTAGCTGTGACTTAAAAGAGCCATTAGCTGAAGATTTACCATAAGTAATTATTTAGGAAACCAATTAATTTAGAAAGACAGATCCCAGTGGTAGATCAGTAGAAAAGACAATAATTTGCAGAGGGCTAGTCAAACGGTGAAGTATTGAATGGAAAAAGCAGACATATTTGCCAGTCTGTCTGTTCCACCCCCCCCCCCCATGCCTGATCTGATCTGCACTCAGATCAACACTCTTGAATTCTGCTACATACAGGGAGGTGGGTCATTCTGGGTCTTTCTTTCATCTCTGGGTTTCACTAGTTAAAGCAGCCCTGATCTTGGGCTAACCTAACAAATCTCAAGGGAAGAGTTTTGTCTTTATCTCAGTCTGTGGAGATGCAGACTGGAGAAACTAACTGCACGGCATAAACCGTGGATTCATACAACCATGGGTTCATACAAAACATTTGTAGAAATAAGTGTCGCTGCTTTAGCCCAAAGGTCAATATTTCAACAACTTGCGGCAGAAAACTTCCACTTATTAAATGTCTTCACTAGGGGTTTTCATGACGGAATGACTGAAGGCTTTTGTTTCTTCAGTTTTCCTCATGGCAATAAAGTTGAAATGTAGCAGCCCTTCAAAATGAAGTTTCTCATAGAAGTTGTAACCACAGGTCTTAACTTTTCATCACTTAAATGTGGAACAGAACCATTGCGAATGTGGGTGAGGGAAGGAGGGGACACATGTGGTGTATATCAGAGATCAGTGTAAATCAGAAAGGTGTGCTAAGGGGGATTTCCTGCCTAGAAGCAAAACTTTCTTATTTGTTCCTAAGATCTCTGTGCAAACTTCATAACCAGAAGCTAGTAACTGTCATTGTATTAGAGAGGGTCTTTTTGTGTGGAGGTTGCATTGAGAGCTTCACTAAGAATCCAGTTCTCTGAAATGAAATCCTGCTGCCACCGGAGAGCTCTGCCCTAGCTCACCGAGTCCTAGTAGCCGTGTTATCTTTCCAGAGCATGACTAGGCCACTCTTATCATTCATGCATGAACTATTTGCATTGTAGTAGCACCTAGAGCTGCACTCAGAATCAGGACCCCCTTGTGCTAGGTGCTGAAGAAACACTTCAAGAAGAGCTGTCCTGTACCCTGAAGAGCTGACAGTCTACATAAGCGACATAGACAAAGGGTGCAAGTCTGGGAGGCAGCATGTGAGCAGATTGATCAGAGAGGGCACTGGTTACCTCTTTTTTTCGAAGTTATCTGTGTTTTTCCATTTTCTCTGTATGTGCTTTTGTGGGTTTTAAAATGTATTATTGGTCCGGGGTGGGGTGAAGCGAAAAGGGCAGAGAGGATGAGTTAATAGGAACAAGGTATTAGGAAAGAGGGACTTGCGATGCTGCAGCTGTTAAGGTCATGTCAGCCTCTTTGCTTTAAGCCCCTTGTGACAGGGATGTCCCAAGAGAAGAGCCAGGACCTGCCCTTGGGACTCAGCTAGGCTGAGGCTGCCTGGTGTTCTTGGTATTGTGGTGACTGCTGGCTCAGCTGCTGCGCTACCCTCTCTTCTGCAGAGGGGACACGTGGCCATGCCTGGAACATATCAAACAGGGTTTCAGTTAAATGCCTAGAGGGTCATTTCAGGGCTTGGGGTTCTTGGATCCTGGCTGAATCCAAGAGGAAATGGAGAGAGTTCCTCCCACAGGGGGTCTGAGTGTAAATGGGACAAGATGTTTATGAGGGTTTTTGCCCATGGACACAGGGTTAAATTCATTCTGCATTAATTTAGATGGCGAGCTCCTAGAGGCAGGGACTGTCTTTCTGCACTGGATTTGTACAGCGCCTAGCACGATGGTGCCCCATCCTGCTTGGGGCTCTAGGCACTACTCTAATAGAAGGGATAAATAGTGACATCACCACCATTGGGTTGGTCATTCTCTCCCAGGGCCACCTGACAGGGATCTAGGAGTGTCTCTGTGTCTGTCCTGTGTTTTATCACACTCACAGGTATTCTAGGCAACTCACAGAAAACTAGATGGGATCCTGCCCCAAGCAGCCTGCAATGAAAGTGAGGAAATAACATTCCAGAGGTGGGGGAGTGGCTCATTCAGCCTGTCTGGGCCTTGTGGGTTCAGAGCTTTGTGTTTTGCTTTAATTAAGGGCAGACACACTCCTGTTTGTAGCCAGTGCTGAAGAAGAGTTCATAGGAGTAACTTGAAGGAGGTGAGGGTGGAGACTTCACAGGTAGATTTTGGATGATTGTTCCTGGTAGCCAGGACAGCAAGGCAGATGAAAAGGTAGCCAGGGAGGGGACTAGATTAATGCAGGGACTTTTGGGGTTGCAGCCTAGGGCCTTGGATTTTGAAGGCCCCCCAAACACATATATGGTTTGTTGCATGGCTCTTCAGTTGACTTGGTGGGGTGGGGTGGGGGACAGCTGCTCTGCCATGCCACCTGAGAGGAGCTGCCAATCAGAGCTGCGCGGGGAGCTCTGCCTGTTCTCACAGGAAGCGGGTGGGGGGCGGGGAGAAAGAGCTCTGCAGCTCCCCCTCTCTGTAGCACCCTCCCTGGGAAGGAGGAGGGAGTGAAGAGCTCCAGGAGCTGCCTCCCTACCTGAAGGATCTGGGGGGGCCCTGCTGCAGTTGCCCTCGGCCTGGGAGGATGGGTGGTGAAGGAAGGTGAGCCGGGGGGCACAGCTGATGGGGGGTAGGGATCTGGGCAGATGTGGGGGCTGAGGAGGCAGAACTGGTGGGGGCTGGGCAGCTGCACTCCATTTGCCCTCTGTTTACCATCATGCCATTTATTTAATTTAGAGAATTTCCATTTAAACCCCTTGGAGTTAGACAGTGTTGACACATTTCCACTCATAGTGCTACACATTTAATCAGGCACTTCATCCGATGTTTATGCCACATAAGGGGATCAGTAATTGATGTGCTTTCATCAGCTAGTCTGATTGCTCACTGCACGGTACTTCTCTGGAAAACAAAACAAAACAAAACAAAACAAAAAGACAGGGTGAGTGTCAAAATTTCCAGCGTTAAGAAAGAGAAATGAGATGTCTGTTCATTTCTTTGAATTTAACTTCTAATTTTAATTTAATACTTTTAAGACTTAATATTAATAATGTTCTGTTTTAATAGCATTTCAGTGTATTTGTTTAATTATTTATTTGCAAGATTTCATTGGAATATTGTCTATCAGCACACTTAATGTTGGATTTTAAGATTCAGAAATATGGTCTGGCACACCACACTTGAAAGTTTGCCACCCCAGGCTGCTGGAGAGAACAAACAGCTGCAGAACCCTTTAGCCCTAGAGAGAGCCCTTTGGCCCACCAAGATTTGGACATTGCCTTGTCCATCCCACCAGAAAATGTCATTGAATGCCACTGCTATAGGTAATTAAAGCCATAGTGTTACTGTTTTCATTACTACCAGTTATATGCTGAAATTAAAAATAAAAAAACAAAACTAACTGCCTTTCAGCTTTAGAGCTGGTGCATCACAATTAAGAACCAAACTGTAATAACCAAGGTAATTTTAACAGCATCGTGTTTGACATCACTATGGGTGGTAGTTAAACAGTAAAGAGAAGGATCTGAATAGGCACAGAGGTCCCCCAAGAACTAGAATAGCCCTGGCCCTTGTCAAACTTAATTTGGGCCCAGAGGAACTGGCCCCAGTCCTTGTTGGAGTAGTGTGGGGCTTAGGCAGAAGAAGCAGGGTGTTCAGGTCAGGTACTGTAGACCTCAGTCCTTGTATGTTTCTTTTCTCTCATGCCTGGAAAGTGGTCACCTGAGGGACTTGCTTCTAGACCCCCCTTTACGGTGTGGTTAGGGACAAGCAGACTGAACACACTGGCTTGGCCAGTCCAGCCAGTAAGGGGTGGATTACTGAATGGAGTCCCTGCAGGATTACATATGGGAAGCTGTCACCGATCCAGCTACACCCCCAGCTTTGGAACAGACTCTTGGAGGAACTTCTTTCATGTCCTGGCCCACAAGGGGTCTCACTCTTCCTTCAGGTAGGCCACCCAGCCTTGTCGCTTCCTGAGACTCAACCTCTGGGGCTCCAGCACTCCTGGTTCACACCATGAGCTCTCTTCACTGAGTCCCGCAGAGACCTGTACATTCTTCAGGAACTACTAATGCACCTCACCCAGCCTTTAGTGGGCCACTCAAGCAGCATCTTCAGAACGGTCAGGTTTATTGGTCAGCTGGAGGACAGCATAGGAAGTCCTTTGGGAGCTGAAGGTTACAGCATAATCTATTCTGGTTAGCCCAGAGCCCAGCCAAGCTGGAGTGAACTCTCTCTCAGACTTTGTTCCTTAATCAGTTCCCAGGTGAGAGAGCTCCCAGGCTTCTTCCAGAGCTCACACTTATCCCCTCACACCTTCCAGTGCTTGTTTTTGAGCTACAGTCTGCTCGACTTCCCTACTGAGAGTGTCAATCCATGAATCACTTGCATTGTCTCTGGGGGACCCCTTGCTGATCTGAGCCAGTTCCTTAATCACTGTTCATTCCACCTAGACAGGGAGGGTGATGCACAGACCGATGCCTCTTACATTACCACAGGTTGCTCCGTGGTGTGAATATTCCACCCCCGCCAGCGACATAAGTTGCCATAAGCGCTGGTGTGCACAGCACTAGGTCAGCGGGAGAGCTTCTCCCGCGGCCATCGCTCCTGCTGCTTGTGAAGGTGGTTTTACAATGCCAGCAGGCGAGCTCCCTCCCCTCTTCTCTACAGGTGCTGCCACTGCGGCGCTGTACGTGTAGACGTGGCCTCAGCCTGCAAATTCGTGTATTTTCCTCCCACTGGCTCGCCATGCCAAATGCAGGGGGGACCAAGGCACACAGAAGCATTGAAATGTTAGGGCAGATCCCCACTTTGTCGCAGAACCATCACAGCTCAGGATTCAGTCTTAGCAGCATGACACCGGAACAATGCACTTTGCACTCTGGTTTCTTCTCCAGGCACCTGCACGTTCACTGTCCTTTCAGCGCGTCTCTCAGCGTTAGCACTGCAACTAAATCCCCACTGTGCATCCCTGCATCGGTCTCCGCTGGGGTGACCAGACAGCAACTGTGAAAAATCGGGACGGGGGTGGGGGGGGTAATAGGAGCCTATATAAGAAAATGACCCAAAAATCAGGACTGCCCCTATAAAATTGGGACATCTGGTCACCCTAGTCTCTGCTGCTGCTGTTGTGACTCAGACTGTTCCTGTTAGGAATCAATGAACAGTCCCCTCTACCCATAGCTAACTTTGAGGGGAGCGCTTCCCCTGTGGGATTCTTGGCTGCACCTTGGGAGTTTGCTCGGCCCTGAAACGTGGCTGCAGGCTCTTAGCCTGGGGAGCATTATTTGTTTTTAAACCTGAGAAAAGCGATTGCACAGTTTCAGAGTTAATGGACCAGGGACGGTTGTCTGTTGAGGCTAATGTAACTGGAAAACAGCCCTTAAAATGTACATAGAGCCCATTACATTTTATGGTGGACGAATCCGGGCTTATTTATAAAACAGTGAAGGAAAGGAGCCTGAGTGGTGAAGGAGGCGATTAACAGAAAGGCACTCTCACCTGCCCCTCTCACCTCCTCATTCCTTGGGGTGGATCCAGGCCAACTTGCTGCCATCCTGTCATTGTTCAGTTTTTAGAAGTTAGCTTTTGTGCCCCTGAAACACCCTGAATTGACAGGCCTGGTGCCTGGAGCCCTCTCCCCATAGAACAGGGGCACTCCATCCAGGGCCATTGGAACCTTTGCCCATTGCTCCATCAGGGCAGTTCTGCCAGGTGCTAGAAGGACTCACCCATAGAAGCGAGAGGGAAGTTCAGGCCTGATGCTCATCCTGTTTTCAACACCTCTGCTGAAAATGCCAAAGGTAGTGGTGAATTTTCTGACATGGACATTTTGCTGGGAATTGAGGCCACCAGCTTATTTCACAGAGACTCCCAAATGGCCGTCAGCTGGGGATGACTCCTGAGGATTGACCTGGGGTTAGTTTCAAACCAGTAATTGAGCTGGTTAGAAAATGCAGATAAAAACAAAATTTCAACCACAAAACAGAAACACATTTTTAGAAAGTTTTTGCAGTTTTAGCTTCTCTTGTTTCCTGACTAGCTTCAACCAGGAACCTAAAGATGAAGGGATTTGTAGCTCATTATACCCTGGAGTAACCTTGTTTACCAGGCATTACTAGCTAAAGACTGAGTACTGAACAATGGGATGTGAGTTGAAGATTTCAGTACAATTCTGCCTGGGTACGTCTCTACAGCATACAATGTTTGGGCAAAAGGAGAGCCAGCAGAGATCTGAATTTCAGCCTCGTTTGAAATGGCTGGCAATTGCTGTCAGTTTGTCTTGCAATCTGAATGCTGTGCAAAGGGAAATACCGAGACACAGGTGCTCACCTACCATGAAGCTGGGAAGGGTATGAAAGTGTAAAGAGGGAGCGATTTACAAAAATATTTGTGTGTGAAATTTGCCCATAAACTGAGGAGCTAATTGCACTGGCTTGTTCAGCTATTAAGCAGTAAGCACTTTTCAGGCTTTCCCTTAAGATACCTGCCTCTGAATCTTAACCAGAAATAACACCAGCTGTTTCAGCCTTGGACCTCTCCTGAGTAGAATGTGCTAATTGCAACAAGTTGTGTGGTGCCTGCACATTGCAGAATCATGCTCTCTAGAGGCTGGGACAGAGCAGCAAATTCATTTGCACATGTGAATTAATGAGTTCCCAGGTGCATCCCATAGCAGACCCATAACACAAAATGCAAACATGATGCTGTGTCATAGCCCCAACCTGTCCCCTTTGAAGTGCCAGCATTCCAGGAAATGATGCCCAAAAGGAGCTCTGGGAGCAGACAGCCGCAGAGAGTTTTAAAGCGGACTTGAGTTGAGGTCCCAACCGAGATGTGTGTCAAGGGAGGACAGCAGCTAAACCTGAAAAGTTTGTATTGGGTAGTATTGTTTTCAGGCTATTGTGTTTTTATAGCATGAATGAGGCCCATAGATACTGAGCTGAAACAGACAGTACCATAGTCAGTGTCCTAAGGGGTTTGGTTTTGTCTGTGTTGTGGGGTTAGAAGTGACATTTTCTGTCCTTCTCGCTTACGGGTCAGATTTGGATACCCTTACTTCATAAGTAGTGTAGGCCAGTGGGGTGACACAAGTGACTGCTCACCAGTGAGAGTAAGGGGGTCTGGCTCTGGATGATCTGAGCAGCCCTTTTGTCTATTTAATTCGCTAGCTCATCCCCTGCCTGTGTCTGGGGAGGTGGGGTGTTATTGTGTCTATCCTTCTAGCCGTTGTATCTGAGCCCCTCCCAGCTAGTTAAACATTGAAGTAACCGGTTTCAGAGTAACAGCCGTGTTAGTCTGTATTCGCAAAAAGAAAAGGAGGACTTGGGGCACCTTAGAGACTAAATAAAATTGGTTAGTCTCATTGAAGTAACCATCTCTCTCCTTTCTCAGCCTGCAGGAGCAATCCCTTGATTAGTTGTTTTTCCCTGCCCACACAATGAAGCCTGTATGGGACACAGCACTCCTGGGGTTAAGTGTGGGGAAAATAACAATCCAGCTCTTGTGTATGGATGTTTCCATGGCCCCAGGTGGGAAGTGACTGACAGTTCCTGCCCTTTGGCTGCTTAGCAGCCTGAGCGAAATGACTTTTTTTCTATCAAAGTGCCCACCCATCACCCCGGGGTTTCTGAGTATTTGAACCACACACACAACCCAAACCCAGCTTGTGCAACTTGGACATTAAGCTGCCGTTGTAACTTCAGACAGCTTCTCCCTGTCGCAGCTGTGACAAGCACTTACCTCTCAGCAGAGATCCTCCTCCGATATGCCTCTGCCAGCATCTCTGGAAGGGTAACAAATCTGGGCCCTGGGTAGGGTTGCCATCTGAACTGAGTAGGGAGTGTCCTCCAAAAAATGCAGGAGACTGTCCTGCCTTCCAGAGCTTTGGCACAGCCCAAACCCTGCTTTTCAGTGGTGGGGAAGGTACCCTTCCCTACAAAATACCCTTTAGCTTAGAGGAAGATGCACTGAGCTGCAAGCTCTAATCCAGTGTTTCTCAAATGCAGCCACTGTGGTTGCATGCAGCCACCAGTGGCTTTTCTTGTGGCCACAGCCTCCTGGGTGATGACTGGGGGGAGGGGTGGGAAGCAGCAGCCCCTCCCTCGGGGCCTACAGAAGGGGTTGTGGAGACACAAACACTGGAGGAGCAAGCAGGCAGTGAGTTCCCCACCTTCCCAACTGTGGAGGGGCCAGGCTTCAGCCCTAGGATGGTGGGTGGCAGGCTCCAGCCGCAGGGCTTCAGGCTCCATCTCCAGGCTCTGGGGTCTGTCTCCGGGGTCAGGGCTTTGAGCTCTATCCCCTAGCTGCACAGCAGTGGGCTCCAGCCCCAGCCTCTGTCCATATGGCAGTAGGCTCTGGCCCCCGCTGCCTCCCCCAGGCCTCCATCCATTCCTCCTGTCACCCCTGGACCCACTGGCTCCCGACCCACCTCACTGTTCCGGGCTTAATTTGTATCCTGGCATGCCAGGGCTGAGTAAGTCTGCTGTGAAAAGTGATATTTGTATGTTTGTTAATATGTCTACGCTTTTGTCAGTCGGGGTGTGAACAAAAGTTTTACAGACAGAAGCGCCGGCGTGGACAGCGGTATGTCGGTGGGAGATGCTCTCCTGCCAGCATAGCCACTGCTGCTCGTTAGGGATGGGTTAATTATGCCGACAGGAGAGCTCTCTCTTGTCGGCATGGAGCAGCTACATGAGCGACCTTACAGGGGTGCAGCGATGCTGCTGTAAGGTCTGTAGTATGGACATAGCCTTAGTAGCTAGCTGGAGGCTGTGAAAAGTGATATTAACATACAAGTATCACGTTTCCCAGCAGCAGACTTACTAGCCAGCAAGTCTTTAAAAAAAAAGGCAAAAGAAAAACAAAAAATACAAGAACGTGCAAAGCACTTTATTTGTGTTTCTAGTCTGTTTAGGTCTAGTAAAGAATAGAAACAACTGTACATTATTTTTATTATTGCAAAAAACCCTACATAAATACATTACAATGATTTGGACATGTGCATTTTTATTTGTTTTTCCTTAAGTTTAAGTATTTTATGAAAAAGTGTCAGAGCGGCCACCAGCAAGAGTTGGTGGCCGCACTCTGAGGCCACCAAAAATGTGTTGTGAGAACCCCTTCTCTAATCACATCTCTCCCACTAACTGAGGTTAATATTCCTCTGCATTTCACAACTCCTTTGCAGCCTTTCAGGAAAAAATGCACCCAGTCTATGTGCTCGACTATTCTGTTTGTAGCTTCTGCTCTAACTTCTAGATTACACTCCTTTCTCGGAGCCGGGAGCAGAACCCCAAAATCTTGATACCCAACATTCTCCTGCTGTCTTGCAAAGTGTGTCTTTCACACCCCTCTGTGGCTGTTCTACATACAGGATAACAGCCTGATTCCAGTACCAGTTATGGCTGTAACTCTGACAGAAGAGATCCGTGCTGAAGGATTTAAGTTCAAACTCTGCTGATGATCCATGCAGGGAAAAATAGCATGTGATTGATTGTGTAATTTTAAAGACTGCATGGTAATGCATGCTCACGTGGGGATAGAATTATGGTTGTACAGTCCATCTTAATTCTAGAATTTTCTAACAAATATCTTTCACCAGCACAAAATCCGCATGGTTTTTTTTAAAGATGAAATTGATGGCTCTGTGCAAATCATTTTGAAAATAGGCAAGTTAGTTTATTCACGTAAAATCTTCTGCATCAGAAAGTAGGTGTCCTGAATGTTTGGTTCTGAAAGGCAGTATTGTTAACCCATAGCATTTAATATTCATGAGCCTGGCCCCCCAAAATCATGAGATTTTAAAAAAGTAATAAGCTTTGTGCTCTTTTTATTTGTCTTAGGGAGCATTCACTTCACGTTCTCCACAACCCTGAAGGCTAGAAACTTATTTTTAAATGTAAATTGAGATTCTCTTGCCATCTCTTGACTCCAGCAGCTGGGGCTTTAAGAAAAGCACCAAATATTGCCAGACTTGTGATAAAATCTTGAGTATTCACAACACCAATGTGTCAGCACCTTTGGAGGAGAGAGTTTCACATTTAGGGATACCCCGGGGTGAGAACACCCTGCTAGCAGCCTCTTCCTGTTTGAACTGAGGTCTAGCTAGCATGTGTGACGAAGTGGGACAGTTCTTAATGTTTCCTCTGAATTGTGTGGAGGTGCCTCAGTTTCCCCTATGCAGTTCTTAAGTATCTAGGGGGTGGGATAAGGGTGTATGATCATTGCAGAGCCCTAGAGGGCAGGTGTGTGCAGGGGTCTGGACACAGAGAGTGGCCGACACCCTGTTTCCTGGCCACTGATGGCCTGGGCCCTTCCCCCCTGCAAGGTGAGAGCTAAAGAGTTGGAGAACAAAGGAATCCGGTGACCTCCTGGCCCGGGAAAGGGACAAAGCTCAGAGGAGGAGGGGCTGGAGGGAGTTTCAGTTTGGGGCTGGCTGGAGACATGGAGTGAAGGGCAGACGTGGTTGTCTGGCTCACGGCCCCCCAAAATGGACCCAGCTGAGGGGTCCTGTTCTCTGCACCTGCAAGCTCTGTGTTAGACCATGTTCCTGTTGTCTAATAAACCTCTGTTTTACTGGCTGTCTGAGAGTCACGTCTGACTGTGGAGTTTTGGGGCAGGACCCTCTGGCTTCCCCAGGACCCTGCCTGGGCGGACTCGCTGTGGGAAGCGCACGGAGGGGCAGAGGATGCTGAATGCTCCGAGGTCAGACCCAGGAAGGTGGAAGCTGTGTGTCCTGAAGACAGGCTGCTTACAGAAAGGTGACTGCCCCAGAGTCCTGCCTGGCTTCATGGGGAGCAGTTCCAGAGCATCGCCCTGGGATGTCTCTGCTGATTGTAGCTGCAGAGTATTGCACGGGGTATGGGAGGGAGTATCTCTTGGGCAGAATGGCCCCAAACTTTAGGGCTTTATACAGCAGGCTAAACCTAACACCTTGCACTCCGCCTGGAAACCCACAAGCGGAGAGCGCAAGTCCCAGAACACTGGAGCCGTGGAGGGCTGCCTGTGCTGGGCATTGGGCATGGGGCACTCACACCAAGTGGCCCCCTGGTGCCGGCCGGCAGTCTGGCTGGGGTCTGTGGGGCAGATCAGGGAATCGGCTACATGGACCCCTCCTGGTCCTGGGGCTGCAGTTGTGCCTGCACGGGTGGCAGGGTGACTGGCCTAGTCTTAATGCTGCCGTGCTGGGCCCGGGGAGGAAGGAGCTTCTGGCTGCCTCGCTGGCAAGAGGGGTCATACTGGTGAAGCGGGGCAAGGGCAGGCAGGAAAGGGCAGGCGACAGGCTCAGGGGAAGGAGGCTGGGGCAGGAGGAGTCGTGCTAGGAGGGGTGACTGCTGAGGGTGTGGGACAAAAGTGGAATGGGTGTAGGGGACTGGGCAGGTGTGAGATGGCTGATGGAACAGAAGGGGGTAATGGAAAGCAGAGACAGAATGGCGGAGGCTGTTCCATGTCTCCTGCCCCCTGAGTCAGCAATCCCAGGCTGTCTTGGGTCTTCTGGAGATAAACAGGGGCTCCAGTTGCTGGGAACATCAAGCTCGCACTGATAGTTAAGTTTGAAAAAGCTCCTGCTCCCCTTGCAGAGATTCTGATGAATTCTCCTGGGGGTTTGTGCCACTGCAGAGGCAGCAGGATGGTCAGCCCCTCAGCGACTGTGGATCTCCTGAGGCCTTCATGGTTCTCTGGGATCTGCTGGAGGCCAGGAACTGTCAGGGGAGGCTCGGTGCCTTGGCATTAACTCTGCAGCACCCTTTTCCTTTCTTGTTCCCAGTGAGTGTGGCTGTGCTAGCCGACACGCCACATGGCCTGGGGAGAAGAGAGGGCGGTGCTGCTTTGCGGTGTGGATAGGAGAGAGCCGTGTGTGTGAAGAATCTCCCCACATGGTTCCTCAGGGTGTGAGGTGGGCCCTAGACGTTGGAGATGGGAAAGACCCATTAGGTCCCATGGAGACTATGTGCCAGGGCCAGAGCACAAATGACCCCCATAATGTAATTTTGACTTGGTTCCGAGTTCTATTTGAAATGTCCTGAGCAATTTTGTTCATTAGCAAATTTTGTTTCACTTGCTTTTGCCACCATCTGTCTAATGGGAGGTGGGGATGGTGCTGTTTACATACAGGGCGTTAATCAAGGTAAGGATGGACTCCTCCTATTTCTTATCTCTAGTTTCTTCAGTTAGAAAGCTGTCTCATTATCAATATCAGTGGAAATTGCTCTGTGACCAGAAAGAATGGTACATCCTGGTTTGTTAGTTATTTACTGATTGATGAGTGAGACAGCAGAATTTTCTGTGGATGTATTTGACTGATGCTAGTGTATACTCTAAAATTTTCTTAGAAAAATTTACTTTTTTACGTGTTGTATACATCCTTCTGTGTAGAAGAGCCTCATCTTCTGCTCAGAGAGTCAAACAAATAAGCACACAACACACACAAACTAAAATCTAAATCCATCCAAGTAACACTTGCCTCATGCTGGTAGCCAGCATAAACTACTTGTGATCCTAATTTTATACCAGTGTGTAGACAGTACAGTCACTGAGCACTTTATAAAATCCTGGACAGATAGATTAGAGAAATTGTTTAAACATTTTTAACTGTGGTGAGCTTTTTAAAAACTAGATATTTTATATAGTTTACAACTTGCAGTTTACTCGTATGTTTCTCTGGTGACCAGTCAAACATAAGTTTGATCCCTGAAGGGTGTTTTACTTTCCAGTGCCCCATCTTACTAATTTCCATAAACAGGGATGTTCATTTCTAACTAATGCGTTTGTGACGTTCCCCTCTCATGTTATCCAGACCGTTGATCTGCTAGGTCACTCCAATCCTTGACTCTGGGAGCCAACCTTACCCTGCTCTGCTGTGAGAACCCCCACTCCTGGGCTGTTCACGCACAGCCTCTGGCATGTAAGCTGCTCCCAGCTACGTGAGTGAGCACTTTTGGCCAGCCGCTGCTTGGATTGTGTAACCAAATGACACTAGCCAATCTCTCTGGTCCCAGACACAACCCTAGGAACCCCCGTCTTGCAGTGTCCAGTTATACCCGCTGGACGCTGCAAGCTTATATGAGTTTGTCAATTTAACAAAGAAATTGATATGCACCAAGCTTGTTATCCCATGGGGAATTTCTGACATGCTTCAAACCAAACGCACTGCTTCAGGTAGAATAAACAGATTTTAAGTGATTATAAATCAAAGCACAACAAGTCAGATTTGGTCAAATGAAATAAAAGCAAAATGCATTCTAAGCTGATCTTAACACTTTCAATGTCCTTACAAACTTAGATGCTTCTCACCACAGGCTGGATGGTTGCCCTTCAGCCAGGCTCTCCCCTTTGATCAGCGCTTTAGTCACTTGGTGGTGGTGTCTGTAGGTGTAGGTGGAAGAGAGAGGAAGAACATGGCAAATGTCTCTCCCTTTTATCATGTCGTTTCTTCCCTCTTGGCTTTGCCCCCCCTTTCAGAATCAGGTGAGCATTACCTCATCACAGTTCCAAACTGACCAAAGGAAGCGGGGTGTCTCCCTCAAGAGTCTAACAGGTTCTTTTGTTGCTGCCTAGGCCAGTGTCCTTTGTTCCTGTGAGGCTGGGCTGGGTTTGTCCCATACCTGCCTGATGAGGTGTGGACTGCCTCTGTGCTCTTGGAGAGTTTTTGCCTGCACTTATTTTAAGCCAGGAGGGTACATTTTCAACCTCATAACTACATACATGAAATTATAACCTATAACATTACTATAACGTTGCTGTAACAACACTGCTCAGGGCATCATGAGCCTTCCGAAGACGCCTGACATGACAAACTTTGCACTGGATACCACGCAATCATATTATAAGGATGAACATGGGGGTGCTGTGTGTTGCCTCGAGGTACAGAGCATCACAACGTTTTACAGTTTTCTTTAAAAAAATCACATGGTAAGACTGAAAGTGTATAGCAAGTGTATTGTGGATAATGGTTAATGCAGACACTTGTTAACTGTGAATGTTCTAGTCTTGTAGAGATGTATTGGCCCGGATCCCCAGGGACAGCCAAGGAATACACAGAACAATTCAAAAACAGCCTTTGTACAAGGGTTTCTTTCAGCTTCCTTCATGGTCCCTGGTCTGGGGCTGCTTGTGTGCTGGTCTGGCTCCCTTGAGGAAATTAGAGGAGCCTGAAGGATGTTCTAATTTACAGCAGCTACCAATGACCCCAAGAGGCTGTTCCATCAGGTGGGATGTGGGGCCCTCCTGGCCATGCCCCTTTGCTCCTATGCAGGCTGCAGGGAGGATGGAGCAGTAGAAGCCTCTAGCCTGCTCTACACCACCAGCATCCTGTGGTCTGTTAGGCTGGCTGTAGGGCAGAGTGGCTGAGGAGCTGTGTCATTATTTGGTCTGGTTTGGTTTTCTGTTGCAGTGTGTAGGGTGGTCACTCTCTGCTTTTGATCGTTAATCAGTGATAACAAATACCTCCCTCACAGGTTCCTGGTCATCTCCTTAGCCCCCCAGCATGGTGTAGTCACAGTCTATATGTTGGTAGCTGCATGGTGCTAGAATTCCTACCGGAGAAGTAACTCTCCGTGAGGTGTGCTTGGGTGCAAAGGCCCTGCCAAGGGGCTAGGGAGCAGGGAGGCTATTTGCCGAGAGTGATACTGCATCACCTGTTGCCCTCAGTGCAGGGAGTGCAGCATAGGCCAGGCATATGGGGAATATGGCCGGGATCAGCTAGCAGGAGTTACCTTCTCATGAGGGAGATGATTCAATCTTGGTGGAACTGAGCTAGGAACCAGGACCACGTTGGGGCGAGAGGACATACTGCCTGTGAGGAGCCCCTCTTGCTTTATTTGGCACTCTGGCCACAGTATGCCTTTGGATTTTGCCTTCATTTGTAAAAAGAAAAGGAGGACTTGTGGCACCTTAGAGACCAACCAATTTATTTGAGCATGAGCTTTCGTGAGCTACAGCTCACTTCATCGGATGCATGAATCATTTGTGTGACCCCCCAATCGCATGGATAGTTTTGTCCTGTAATCAGCCGCAGATCACCTGACCTGCCACACGGGTGTGCTCCCTTCATACTGCATTTGCGCGGCTGTTACATGAGTGATTCTACTGTACAGAGTGCACGTAGCACCGCACGAGCTGTGCGATCAAACGTCCCAGGGCTGGGGACTGCCCATGGGTACTGGTGAAAGAGAGCCAGCTTCAAAGTGAATTGTTTTGTTTGATATAAAAAGTCTAAGGCACTTCAAATGACTTTCTTTGCAGGGAGGCAGGGTAAGTGAGATAATATCTTTTATTGGCCCAACTTCTGCTGGTGAGAGAGACAAGCTTTCAAGCCACACTGGGGCAAGCTGGGTTTTTTAACTGAAGCAAAGTGACTGTCTAGCACAGGCTGTCCATTGAATGGGCAGTGAGCATGCCAGCCCCCTCCCTCTTCCCCCACCCACCCGAGCCTGCCCATCTCCAGGAGGCTGCTTCCCAGTGGGCTCCTATAATCTGTGTCTGATTTCGCTAACTTTTATGCAGTTGGTCTAATATAAATCAAGTCCATTAATGTGTGTTAAATGCAAAACCCCCATGTTTGTGCAGGTTCAATGCAGCCTTTTTATCATAAAAAAGGGACAGAAACGTTAACTGCCCTGCATTTCATGTAGGGTATGTTAGTACCTTGAACAGCCTCCCTAATCCTTCAAACCCCTAAATTACTGATGTACTCATTTAGATTTGAACCTGTTTGAAGTGGGCACTGTCAGTCTGAGTTTGTGCAGCGCCTAGCACAATGGGGTCCAACCCTGAGCGAGGTCTTTAGGTGCTGCTGTCCTAGAAATAATAAAAAGAAAAGGAGTACTTGTGGCACCTTAGAGACTAACAAATTTATTTGACCATAAGCTTTCGTGGGCTACAGATCACTTCAAATAAATGTGTTAGTCTCTAAGGTGCCACAAGTCCTCCTGTTCTTTTTGTGGATACAGACTGACACGGCTGCTACTCTGAAACTAGAAATAATAAGTAACTCCTCTGCAAAGAGCTACACCCACTAGGGCACTGTACTGGTAAGAGTGAGACGTGCAGGCAATATGGTGAGATCCTGGTGGTCACAGAACTTTAACTTTTCATTCTCTGGCCATTTGGGCTGACCAACTCTTCCTCCAGATCGTGACCTAGCCCGGAGACTTTGTCCCTGGGAGATGTCATTCCTGGGAAACTCCCAGAAGCACCTGGAAGAGGAAAAAAAGCAACTTCTTTGAAAAGCAAGGTGTAGACACACTAGTGGGACATGGCAGCCACCTGCAGATCAGAAGAGTCAAGGAGAGCACCCCAGGAGGACCCCTTTGCCCACAGTCTCTGCAGGCCGTTGCGGGTTTTAGAGCTGTGCCACCAGCAGAAAGGAGGTGGATGACTGGTGCCTACCGTGCAATGGACACTGGTCTCAGCCCTGCCTGTGCAAAGCGCTGCCCGCCAAAACCAAAGAGGGGCTCACCGAGGCAGAGGAGTCCACCCCAGCCCTGGAAGGACATGCTCTCGCCTGCACTGGCAGAGTGCGGGCAGGCGCCCGGGTGGCTTGGGCGAGCGGCCAGCATGGTGAAAGTGCAGTGGCTCTTCCGGCGCCGGACGGGAGGGGGAAGGTTCCGTGGCAGCTGGGGCAGAAGGCAGTTGTGGGGCCACAGTGCTCTGGGTTGGGTCCGGGTGGGGGCTGGGGTCAGGTGGGAGGGCTACAGGGGAAAGCGTTGGGCCCTAGGGTGTGGGTGGAGGTGGAAGGCATTGGGGGAATGGGGCTCACAGGTAGGGAATGGGGGTTTCTGAGTGGAGGGAGGGGATGGGGCAGTTGAGGGTGGGGATGACAAGCAGGGAGTGGGGGATCCCTGTAAGGAGTTTAGGGGTAGGAGACGCTTGAGGATCGGGAGTCACGGGCAGGGGTGGGGTCCCTGGGGGGAGTTTAGGGGTAGGACACAGTTGCGGGTAGGGGTCACAGGCAGGGGATGGGGTCCCAGGGGATCATGGGGTTCCTGTGAAGAGTTAGGGAGCAGGAGACAGTTGCGGGGGGGTCACAGCAGCAGGGGTCTGGGGCCCTTGGGGAAGGGTGCAGGCTGGTAATGGAGGAGTCTTTGTGCCTGGCAGCTAAAGTGCCTGCAGTGCTTGCCTGGCCATGGCCCGCAGCCCGTGACCAGGGCCTACATCAGGACCAGAGACTGCTACTTGGCTCTCCAGAGTTTCCTCCATGGGGCCACAGCTCAGGAGCCCTGGAGGAGCAATTCCAATCCAACATCTCCAGAACTGATCCCTGCCCCCTGGCAGACAAAGTCTCACAAGGGGCGCCTGACCCTGTGAAAATGGAGATCCTCCGTGTCTCCTTCAAGCAAGAAAAGCTGCCAGGGACCCGGGAGCGTGCAGGCATCCTGCCAGCCCTGAGGGAGCTCTGCATCCTCCCGGTGCCCAGGAAGCTTAGAGGGCAGGTGGCACAGGAGGAAGTGGAGACGCATCTCCACTGACCAAAAGTGAACTAGAGCTCTGTCGAGAGATGGCACCTCCTAGCGCCCTGCCACCGCTGGGGACTCGGTGCTGATTTGGAGGGAAGATGGCCCCTTTCATGAGTAACCAGCACCACTTCCTTCAGCACCCCTGTGTCCCTTGTAGCTCTCCATCCAAGCACTAATGTGAGCCCCATCTTGCTTAGCTTGTGAGCCTGGGTGGTCAGAGGACAAGATGGCTTGGGTGCACAGCATGGCAGGCCTGGGGCCCCAGAGAGGTCTCTGCACAGCTGGGTTTGCCTCCTGATATTGGTGGTGGCCTGAGATCTGCACAGTGCTGGGCTCACAGTTGAACTCTAGCTGGAAAACATCAACATGAAGAGTAACAGGTTCAATTGGTTCTTCTGAATAGGGGTTGAGGAGCAATAGGCTCCTGCAGGAAGGGACTACAGGGGGAGCAGAGGGTGGGGGTAAAACTCTGAGGTTCCCCACATTGTGCAAACTTTGCCCCAGTTAAACTTCTGTGGAGTGAGCCACAGGAAACCTGATAGATCCGCAAACCGTCAGGACCCTCCCCCCCCTTCCCACCTTAATTCCTGGCAGAGAGGTGGGGCACTGAAGGGCCAAGGTGTGCCCCCAGCCAGTCCATCCCTTGCACTCTGATCGCAACCCCTGGATGGCTTGCCACAGGGTCCTGGAACAGGATGGAATGAGGCTGCAAAGGCAGCCATCCCCTATCCTTGCTCTTCTGCAGTTGGACAGGGAAGATCACAGCAGCTCTCGGGGCACAACTCTGCCAAATGTCAATAAGCTGGATCCCAAAGCTGCATGGTTACCTGTCCAAGGCCTGCAGTCACGCCCAGTACAAAATGGGATGGCTACAGGCTGGGCAGAGTCTGCATGTAATGACCCTACCGGAAACACTAGGGCACTAAGCAAACAATGGTATCTAGCACTGCAAGATAAGGGCAGGGGTACAGGGAAGGCTCTCCGCTCTGACCACCTGGTGCTTCTGATATGCAATCTGTAAAGCTGTACGGGAATTGCAGAGTAAATAGTAGTAGGGGACACATTCTGCTAGACCAACAAGTGGATCAGAACACAAGCTCCTTGGGATCCAAAGGTGCCACCCTACAGGGCTTTATTTTTGGAAAGGACTGTGCGTTTGATAAGATAAAAAATAGACCGAGTAAAACACAGCCGTCTGTAACACTGCAAGAATCTCCAGCTTTCCTGGCTTATTGTAATGGCCAGCGAGCTAGGTGGGCTGAACCTGTGGTATCCGAGTGCATTATGAGGTAACTCAGCTCGGCAAGTGGTCCACACAGAGACCTGCATTTTCACTTTCTCCCCCTGTCCGGAAGCACGTAGGAGAAGCTATATAGCTTATTTTTCTCTTCTTCTTTTTCCTTTCCCTTTGCTTCCAAGTCTCCACAGCAGGCAAGTCGTTTTGTGGGTGTGTGTGATGGGAAGACTATGTCATGATCAACAATATGACCCATACAGTATTGATATGGAGGGAAACAAAGGGCTAACGAAGCGTCAGCTCTGCATTCTTGATGTGCGGGGAGCAAGGATGGGAAGGTGCCAAGGGAGCTGTTCCCAGGGTTATACTCTGTACAGGTTTAATCCAAGGTTTGAAAGTTGCAATAAGGATGAATAGTGCTGGAGCAGAGACGTTGAGCCGAATCCCTCCCTGGTGTATCTGGTGGTAAGGGAAAGCAGTGGCCTTACACCAAGGAGGCATTTAGCTCACTGTAGTTATCGCTGGCAAAGAAACCAGAAACAAGGAGACATGATATAAACATTGGGAGACTTTAGACAAAACTTTCCAGTGAAGGAAGGGTAATAATTATGAGTTAGAGTGATAAACTGCCAGGGGGCCAGCCACTCCAAGGGGGGTGGGATAGGCTGCTGCGTTAGAGAGAGTGGCTTGACATTCTAGCGGGAGATAAGAAGTGAGGTCTGCAGATGATCTAGGGCTTGAGCTAAGAAGGTAAATGGGGTGGATGGGCCCCAGAAAGGCTGCCCCTTGGCTTGCATTTTGTATGATCGGGTAATGTTTATTGGTTGTAGTGTTGGCTGGTTCAGAGTCAAGCATCTGGCTCCTTTGGGTGGAACTGAAAGCTGAGTTTTGTCCGTCTCCCTTTTTCTCTCTTTCCTCTCCCTCTAGACATTGTCCGCAGCGACATTGCCCTGGATAAGCAGAAAGGCTGTAAGATTGCCCAGCACCCAGACATTATGTTGGAACTGCAGCGAGAAAAGGCAGCTCAGATGCATTTGGTTTTGTTGAAGGAGCAGTTCTCAAACACCTACAGCAACCTCACGGTAACAGGTAAGGCTGCAAGGTCAGCTCTGGCCCCAGGAACCATGGCTAGCTAGTAGGTATTCGAAAGCCAGCTGACACTCCAGTACTGTGCCAACAAACATCTACCTGGCTTAGGAAAGGAAAGTCTGAGAAGTGTCTCCTCCCTTTGATTAAAGAAACCCTGTCAGGTCACAGTGGGCTGATACAGAAGTTTTCCAAAAAACAGGGTTTGCAAAACCAAAAGCCAACACAAAAGTTTCCTTTAAATGTAAGCATTTCAGTGGGAACAACTCAAGAAAAAGGCAAACGAACAGCATCAATAGTGACACTCAAATTCAATTTTTCAAATTCTTTTTTGCTTTGTGTTACAAATAGCACATAGGAGCTGCAGCCTTCACTGTGGAGTGGCTCGGAAACCAAACTGAGTCAACATGCCTGGCTCTGTAGCCTGAGCGTGTCTCCTCAGTTGTTCTACCAGCAATGCTGAGTGTCTGGGTATATGGGATTTGCTGAGTGTGATAGAGGGGCTGTGAAGACTCTTGTAGGTGGCAGCTCCAGGGTGCCTGGTACACGGGGGGCCAGGTCGCTATGCCGAATGCAGTGGAAAGTGAAGTGTTGTAGAGATCTCCCTGTTAACCATCCGTGTCAGATGGGGCTGCAGCAATTACTAAATTTGGATCTAAGCTGCGGCTCTTCTTTTTCCCCGCTCAGAGCATGCACTTTGCATGAACCCAGTAAATATTAAAGAGCAAATATAAAATGATAATGGCCCAGACGGAGCTGAGACAATGCTCTATTCCTGGTAATGTTTGCATTAGCTTGGGAGTAGTACCTCGAGAGACAGAAGGGGTTGCCATGTTATGGACACACATTAAAAGTCTTATGAAGGGCTCAGGTCTCCAGGCAATGAGGGGTAGAGAAGAGGGACCCCAGCAGCCCACAGTGATCTCTCTATCACCACAGGAGAATAAACCAAAGACACTTCAAGAAGGAATTAATTAAATCAAGCCAGGGCTGCAGAGCCCTTCCTCCCACCCCCGTTATTGGGGAGGGTGAAGGAGGCCCTCAGCTGTTGGGACGCTGCAGGCCCCAATGGGGTGGCTGAGGATGGCCCCTGGCTGTGGTGGGTCTGGTAGACTCTCCGGGGTGGAAGGCAGAGAGAAGGCAGCGGAGACTGGTGCAGTCTGTGCCCCCTGGTGTATTCCCAGCCTGAACGCCCCCTCCCCCTCAAAAAATAAAATTCCTCCAGAAAAGGTGGGGGGCTGTAAAGAGGCCCAGACCCCTCTCTGTTGCCATCTTGCTGTCAGTTCCCAGCCCTGTAACTCAAACGGCTGGAGCTGGCAGTGAGCTCAGGGCCCCCGGACGCACTGGCTGTCCTGGGTCTGGTAGTGCCCCTGGGACCCCACGCAAAGGGGCAGCGGGCACTGGCAGTGAGATTTGCCCCCAGGGCCTGTGGCGCCAAGGCTGCAAATGTGGCTGAAGCACACATTGTCCCTGAAAGCCCGGCATTTACGTGGGCTTGTCAGAGCCATTTCTCGTTCTCGGTAACCTAATCCGCTTGGTGGTTTGTTCCCAGTACAACTGTTGGAATCAGCATTGTCCGCTTTTCTCCTGACAAGTTGCTTACTTTCCACTAAACACATTTTCCTGAGAGAAGAGGCTCCCCCTCCTTCCCAGGCTGCTTCAAAGCGCTCTCAGGCTTTGCTCACAGAGGTGCTGCCTTAGTGATCAGTTCTGCTCGTAGCCTTTCCGTGTGAGTTGATAGGAAAGTTCAGAAGGTTTCGGCTCCAGGTGTCCTGGAGGAGACGGAGTAATTTCACTTTAATACCAGCAGTAAAACTATTTTAATGGCCTTTAACTCCCTTTGAATTTGAGCAGCGTAGCTTCATAATTGTTATGAAGTTTAATCTTTGATTTCATAGACATAGCCTGAGAACACAGACTCCAGACAGCTAAGCATAATATTTAACTGGAGCTAGACTAACGTGTGTAAATATTTCCCTTCTCTGTGATAGATTTTGTCTTTTTGGAGTGGGCTGCGAGGGTCGGACATCTGTGGTAGAGGGACCTTCCTTATCTTCAGAATCCAAACACATAGAATGTATTTGAGGGGGTTCTTTGCTCTGCACAGCTCTTTGTTAGGGGCTTGGTCACCAAGCAAGATCGAATTGGACACAGATTTACTCTGGTAGGGATGGTTAAATGGGCTAGCCCCTAGGTATGGAATATCCAGTGGGCGCTCTGCCCACATAGGTTCAATTCCTGGGTGATCTGACTTTGCCTGCCATCTGTCCGTAAACTGAGTTCCATGCAGTCTGCTGTGGCTGAAGGTGCCACAGTGGTCCCTTCATTTTCTCCCTCCCTCCAAGAACACTTATCAAGGATGCCTCTCTATTGGGAGAGGGAGTGCATCTACATGACCAGATAGCCCAAGGCTCCTGGTCCCTGCAGGAATCCAGGATGCACATCAACCTGCTTGAGCTTTGTGCAGTCCACAAGGCATGCAAGATATTTCTACACATTGCCTGGTCCATGCGTGTTCAGGTCAGATCAGGCGACATGATCTCTGCCTAGTGTATAAACAAGCAGGGAGGAGCGAGATCCATTCCATTCTGCAGGAAGATGGGCCAGCTCTGGAACTGGTGCATCCAGCATCAGAACACGCTTTCGCAGTTCCCGTTCCGGGGTAATGAACTCCCTAGCAGCCAGCTGCTGCGGGTGCTTGTACAGGGATTACAAGGGGGAACTCCACCTGTTGACAGTGCAGCAAATCTTTCACCAAAGGGGTGGCCCATTGTAAGATCTCTTTGGAACCCAGTGGAACAAAAAGTGCCTGCTTTATTGCTCCCAAGCTGGCCAGGTCTCAAGTCCAGAGGGGGTGTCTTCCTGATGCAGTGAGCAGCTCAGCTCCCTTCCCCTCCTGCCCTGCGTCCTTAGGAAAATCAAGCTTGGCAGGGCCACAGTGATCCTCAGACCTTCCTTGTGGCTAAGGCAGTTCTGGTTCACCATCATTCTGCAGCTGGCATCCTGCCCATGCATCTACCTACAGCTGTTCCCAGGCCTACTATCTGAATAAGGGCAAGACAAACCACCCCAGTCCAGCTTCCCAACCTGGCAGCATGGCTGTTGGATGGATATCCCAATAGAGATAGAGCCTACTCCCAGTGTGTTCAACTCAACCATAACAGCAGGAGACCCTCTACATGCTAATGCTTAATGCCAGTCTGCCAAGTGGAACCATCTGCCATGATGGTTGCCTTACTCGTGGTGCTTACTCCCCTGGGAGGGTGGGGCCCTCATGGCAGACCTGCTGTACACCGTTTTTCACAAGGAAGAAGTGTCTTTGTGACTGCATCCCAGATTCATCCCTAAGGTAGCTTCTGAATTTCACCTTAACCAGGCTGTTCACCTTCCAGTATTGTATGTGAAGCCTCAGCAGAGCATGCAGGGTAAGAGCTCCTCTCTTTGGAGGTACACAGGGTTCCGGCTTCCTATGTACAGAGGAAGAAGCCCTTTCAAAGATGCCCAAGATCAGTCATTTCCAGGCTGAAAGGGGGAAGCCAACCTCGTGAGGAGGGTGTTAAATTAGGGCTTCAGGGGTCACGTGACAAAAGCCCATGGGTAAGCAGAAAAAAGACAGCCTTAACCGAGGGCTAGATGGCCGGGTGGGACGTTCCAATAGGATCGTAAGAGCAATAAGAGGGAAGTCGATGGGTAATCTGCCCAAGTCAATACACAACTGGAAGAAGTATGGGGAACAACCAGGAAGAACTGGAAGTATTAGTGTGTAAGTTAAATGACTTAACTAGATAAATCTGCTGACTGGAATATTGTTACAGAGGGGTACAGCTTGTTCAGAAAGGACAGCTGGGGAAAAGGGAGGAGGCGTTGTATTATGCATCAAGCATATATACACCTGTTCTGAGGGCCAGACGGAGGTAGGAGGCAGACCAGTTGAAAGTCTCCGGGTAAAGATAAAAGGGGGGAAAATAGGGGTGAGGGTCTGCTATAGACCAGCAAATCAGAAAGAGGCTGGCAAGGCATTTCTCGAACAAATAACAGAACGGGGAGCTAGGAGCCTGTCTGCCCTGGGCTCTCCATCCCCACTCTGGGCCCAGGCAGCATCACAGCAGAGCGGCTGCCCAGCCATTGCCCCGTGTGTTCTAGGTCATGGGGGCAGAGGTGACGAGGCTGCTGGGAAGCGCAGCGTGAGGAGAGGGCAGCAGGATTTCTTTTCTCAAAGCACGTTGTGCTGCTCTCGGCCTGGGGGCCTGGTTTCCCAAAAGGGAGATGAATGAGGAGAAGGTAGGGCCATAGCAGCCATCCTGTGGATCCGTGACCTGCTGTCCTGGGGCAAGGGCAGGACGTGGCCTTCCCTATCCCAGGCCCTTCAAGGGGCGAGCTTGTGTCTCAGGAAGGGGAAAGTCCTTTGCTGATTGTACTGGTGGTAGTGGGGGGCTTCTTGTGAAAGGTGTGGTGCCTGCCTTGGGGAACCGGAGGCTGGTGGGATTCCTTGTCTGGCCCTCCCTCAGGAAGGGAGAGGTTAGCATCTTCCCTTCCTCACGCTGTCGTCCCTCCACCCCTTCGTGCTCCTCTCCTAGGAACAAATGAGAGCCTGGTGCTGCAGCCACGGCTGGGCAATAGGAGAGTCAGTGGCTTTGCCTTGGGTCCGTGTCCCGCTCCCAGGTGGGGGAATCTGCTCCCTGTTTGGATCCTTCATGCTGTGTTCACTAATTGGTTCCTTTAAAAAATGAAATGAAAACTTCTCTGCTCACCTTGAAGGTGACAGATCAGGGGACCTGATGGACCCTGTGGTGCTACTTTTGGGGCTGCCAGGACTAGGAACTTACGGCTTGAAAGGACATGGCCGGTATACAAGCTTATTAATGACAGCCAGACGTATGGGAGCCACAGTCTGGAAAAAAGAAGAACCTGCTTTTGAGGGTTATGGATAGAGCGGACCACAGAAATGTTACGTACGTGTCTCTGTGGTGTGTGTGAGCTGCTGATGGTGTGCTGCACAGGGTTGCCTAGAAACTAAATTCGAGAGAGAGAGCAAACGGGACACACTGAGACACACAGGGAGCTGGGAAAGGCTGGGACTTAAAAAATATGGTGATTAATATTGATGTCTAGCTTCTTGTGGGCATCACATAAAATACATCTTTCTACAATAACAGTTCTCTGCTGTTTTCTGGCCCAGGATGGATGGCTTTCAGCACCAGGATCTACTAACAGAAATAACAGTAGCCTTTCTCTTTCTTCCCAGCTTGCAGGAGAAATAACTTGATCAGCTTCTGGGGTATTTTTGGGTTGTGTGTGTATGGGGAGAGGGTGGCCTAAGGGCTGTGTGTGGAGTGGGGCAGTGGTGTGTAGGTTTGGGGGTCTATGGGGGCATTGGTATAGGCGGGGCATATGGGGTGAGGCGGTGGGGTGGTGTATATGGGGGCAGTGGTATGTATGTGGGGTGAGGCTGTGGGGTGTATGTGGGGGTGGGGTACATGGAGGCAGTGGTATGTGTGTGGGGGTGGAGCATATGGGGGTAGTGGTATCAGGGTGAGGCTGTGGGGTGCATGAGGGCAGTGGTGCGTGTGTGGGATGTACGGGTATGTGTGTGGGGGCGAGGCTGTGGGGTGCGCGTGGGGGGTGCGGTATATGGGAGCAGTGGTGTGTGGGGGCGAGGCTGTGGGGTGCGCGTGGGGGGTGCGGTATATGGGAGCAGTGGTGTGTGGGGGCGAGGCTGTGGGGTGCGGGACGGTAGTGGGGTGCGCGTGGGGGGTGCGGTATATGGGAGCAGTGGTGTGTGGGGGCGAGGCTGTGGGGTGCGCGTGGGGGGGTGCGGTATATGGGAGCAGTG
This sequence comes from Lepidochelys kempii, assembly GCF_965140285.1. Classification (NCBI taxonomy): domain Eukaryota; kingdom Metazoa; phylum Chordata; order Testudines; family Cheloniidae; genus Lepidochelys; species Lepidochelys kempii. The sequence continues at coordinate 125,425,861 of NC_136386.1, read as the reverse complement.
GTGTGTGGGGGCGAGGCTGTGGGGTGCGGGGCGGTAGTGGGGGTGCGGTATATGGGAGCAGTGGTGTGTGGGGGCGAGGCTGTGGGGTGCGGGGTGGTAGTGGGGTGCGTGTGGGGGGGTGCGGTATATGGGAGCAGTGGTGTGTGGGGGCGAGGCTGTGGGGTGCGGGGTGGTAGTGGGGTGCGTGTGGGGGGGTGCGGTATATGGGAGCAGTGGTGTGTGGGGGCGAGGCTGTGGGGTGCGCGTGGGGGGGTGTGGTATATGGGAGCAGTGGTGTGTGGGGGCGAGGCTGTGGGGTGCGCGTGGGGGGGTGTGGTATATGGGAGCAGTGGTGTGTGGGGGCAAGGCTGTGGGGTGCGGGGCGGTAGTGGGGGTGCGGTATATGGGAGCAGTGGTGTGTGGGGGCGAGGCTGTGGGGTGCGCGTGGGGGGGTGTGGTATATGGGAGCAGTGGTGTGTGGGGGCGAGGCTGTGGGGTGCGCGTGGGGGGGTGTGGTATATGGGAGCAGTGGTGTGTGGGGGCGAGGCTGTGGGGTGCGCGTGGGGGGGTGCGGTATATGGGAGCAGTGGTGTGTGGGGGCGAGGCTGTGGGGTGCGGGGCGGTAGTGGGGGGTACATGGGGGGTGCGGTATATGGGAGCAGTGGTGTGTGGGGGCGAGGCTGTGGGGTGCGGGGCGGTAGTGGGGGTGCGGTATATGGGAGCAGTGGTGTGTGGGGGCGAGGCTGTGGGGTGCGCGTGGGGGGGTGTGGTATATGGGAGCAGTGGTGTGTGGGGGCGAGGCTGTGGGGTGCGGGGCGGTAGTGGGGGTGCGGTATATGGGAGCAGTGGTGTGTGGGGGCGAGGCTGTGGGGTGCGGGGTGGTAGTGGGGTGTGCGTGGGGTGGGTGCGGTATATGGAAGAGGTAATATGTGTGTGTCACAGGGTCCCTGGGCGATGCTCTGGAACTGCTCCCCATGAAGCCAGGCAGGACTCTGGGGAAGTCTCCTCTCTGGGAGCAGCCTGTCTGCAGGACACACAGCTCACACAGCTTCCACCTTCCTAGGTCTGACCTCTGAGCATTCAGCATCCTCTGCCCCCCATGCGCTTCCCACAGCGAGTCCGCCCAGGCGGGGTCCTGGGGAAGCCAGAGGGTCCTGCCCCCCAACTCCGCAGTTAGACGGGACTCTCAGCCAGCCAGTAACACAGAAGGTTTATTAGACGACAGGAACATGGTCTGACACAGAGCTTGTAGGTGCAGAGAACAGGACCCCTCAGCTGGGTCCATTTTTGGGGGCAGCGAGCCAGACAACCACGTCTGCCCTTCACTCCATGTCCCAGCCAGCCCCAAATGGAAACTCCCTCCAGCCCCTCCTCCTCTGGGCTTTGTCCCTTTCCCTGGGCCAGGAGGGCACCTGATTCCTTTGTTCTCCAACCCTTTAGCTCTCACCTTGCAGGGGGGAAGGGCCCAGGCCATCAGTGGCCAGGAGACAGAGTGTCGGCCATTTATGTACCCTGGCCCTTTGCTCTGCAGCCATTACACCCCCTTATCCCACCACCTAGAGACTTAAGAAATGCCTAGGGGAAACTGAGGCACCCCTACAGTATTCAGAGGAAACATTAAGAACAATCCCACTTCGTCAAAGTGTGTGGGGACGAGGCTGTGGGACGGTAGTGGGGGGTGCGGTATATGGGAGCAGTGGGATGTATGGAAGCAGTGGGCATCGGAGCCTTTCCCCAGTCCCTGAGGCCCCCGCCCTCCTCTTTCCCTGGAGGCCCCGCCCCAGACCAAGCTGGAAGCTGGAGCAGATCTGGGGAGCCTGCCCCCCAACCCAGGGTGGGGGTGGGGCTGAAAGCAGACCCCTGCCTGTGTCCCCACCCCTCAGGCCTCCCGCTCAGGGTAGGTGGAGGGACCTGCTCCCCACAGCTGCCTGTGTGGGTCTCCTGCCACAACCCGGCCATGATAACAGCCGCGCGGGCAGTTGTGGGGAGCAGGCCCCCATTCTTTGGGTATGTCCCGCACTCCTTGTTCCTAGACGTGTGACCTTGCATTTGGCTGTATTAAACACATTTGCTTTGAATGGGCAGATCACCAAGTGATCCAGATCGCTCCAGATGTCTGCCCTGTCCTCATCACTATTTATCACTACGTCAATCTTTGTATCATCTACAGATTTTATCAACAGTGATTTTATGTTTGTTTCCAAGTCATTGGTGAAAATGATGAATAGAGTCAGTTGTAGTACTGATCCATGAGGAACTGCACTTGAAACACCCCCTTTGATGATTCCTCATTGATGGCTACTTTGAGATCTGCCAGACAGTTGTTAGTCCATTGAGTGTGCGCTCTACTGATCTTGTATAGTCCAAATTTTAAAACCAGAAGGTCGTTAGGTATTCTATCAAGTGCCTCACTAAAGTAGAAAGTAAAGTAAATCTAAGACTTACGCAGTGACCTTTGTCAACCAAACTCTTAATCCCATTAAAGAATGAAGTCAGGTTTGTTTGATAAGAGCTATTTTCCATAAGCCCATGTTGACAGACATTAATTATACTTCCATCCTTTATCAGTAGGGCCCTACCAAATTCACGGCCATAGGATTTTAAAAATCATAAATTTCATGATTTCAGGTATTTAAATCTGAAATTTCACAGTGTTGTAATGGTCGGCAGCCTGACCCAAAAAGGAGTGGTGGGGGATTTGCAAGGTTATTGCAGGGGGCGTTGCGTCCCCTACTCTTAACCCTGTGCGGCGGCGGCGGCGGCGGCGGCGGCTGCGGGCGGCGCTGCCTTCCAAGCTGGCGGCTGGAGAGCGGCGGCTGCGGGCCGGGAGCCCGGCTCTGAAGGCAGCGCCGCTGCCAGCAGCCGCGCAGAAGTCAGGAAGGCCTGGTCTGGGATCGCCACCCTCCCTTCCGCGCTGCTGCCTTTGGAGCTGGGCCCTCGGCCAGCAGCCGCCGCTGCCCGGCCGCCCACTCCGATGGCAGCAGCGCGGGGGGGGGGGCGACGCGGTAGGGTGTTGCCCCCCTTACCTCAGTCCTGCTCTTGGGGGGCGCAGCCTTCCGAGCTGGGCGCCTGGCCAACAGCTGCTGTTCTGCGGCCGCCCAGCTCTGACGGCAACATTGCAGAAGTAAGGGTGGCAATACCGTGACGCCCCCTAAAATAACCTTGCGGACCCCCCCCACTCCCTTTTGGGTCAGGCCCCCCAGTTTGAGAAACGCTGGCCTCCCTCATGAAATCTGTGTAGTACAGGGTAAAGGCACACAAAAGACCTGATTTAATGGGGGAAGACCAGATTCCGCGGTCCATGACACATTTTTCATGGCCACAAATTTAGTAGGGCCCTATTTATCAATTAGGTGGGGACGGGTCCTGCTGTGAGCAGGGGGTTGGACTAGACGACCTCCTGAGGTCCCTTCCAGCCCTGAGATTCTATGAATCCTATCACATCTTCACCGTTATTTCGCTCCGCACTGATGTCAGGCTAAGTGGCCTATAATTACCAGGTCATCATGCCTGCTCTTCTTGCATATTGGCCATGCCGTTAGCAGCCTGCTCTAATTTCCCTGGCATTCCAACTTATCAAAAATTATCAGTGGGCCAGAGATCGCCTCAGCCACCTCTGCTGGGACTCTTAGGTACAAATTGTCAGGGCTTGCTGATTTAAAAACGTTTATCCCTAATAGATGCTGTCTGACATCCTCCTCAGTATTTCATCATCCTACTGTAACATACGTACATCGCCCTACTTCTTTCCAAATATAGAATAGAGATATTATTGAACCCTTTTACCATCTCAATCTGGTAAGAAGCCTATACCATTTCTAGGGTTCCTTTTGTTCCCAGCATATTTTTAAAAAACCCTCTTATTAACCCTACCAGGTATGGCTTTTTCTCTGATTTCCTTGGCTTCCCTTATCAATTTTCTGCACTTATAACTTCTGGTTTATATTAATTGCTATCCACTTATCCCTTTTTCCATTTGTTATATATGTCATTTTTATTTGTAATTACTACCTTCACTTTGCCCCTGACTCAGGATGGACTTTTTGCCAAAGCTGTCTTTCTCCCCACCCCCTTGATTATGGAATCATGTTTTTTGGTCATGTAATAAATTCTTCTTAAAGAACTCCCAGTTTTCATTCACATTATCTAAAAATTTACTCCCAATCAATTTCCTCATAAATTTCCTCATCTTTGGGCAATTAGCCTTTTTGAAGCACCAAGTACATATATAAACTAGTTGGGACTGTCCTCTGTTTGCCCATATTGAGTAATTGGATTATGATCACCGCTCCCTAGGCAACCACCAACTTCCAGTCCAGTGGTTCATTCACCTTTATCCATTATAATGAGGTGTAGAATAGAGTTCCATTGGGTTGGGAGCAATCCCTTGTGTGTTGTACGTCATAGGCTGCTTCTTCAGCTACTTGCGAGCAGTGCTGCCTTGCCGGTCAGTCACAAACACGCAGGCTGTTGTTTCTCCACCACGTGCCCTCTGGTTTTGCACAGGGCAGGACCTAGCACAGGTATACAGCAGGAGGAGACTTCCACCCAGCTCACCCTCTGAGCCTCCCCTGGCTTCCTGTTCCTCCCAGTTACTGAACAAATTGTGTAATTAGCCCAGTAATTAGCACCAAGCGTAGGCACCGACTCCATGGGTGCTCTGGGCCTGGAGCACCCACGAGGAAAAATCAGTGGGTGCTCTGCACCCACTGGCAGCCAAGCTCCCCTCCCCTCCCCGCCCCACCTCACCTCACCTCCTCCTCTTCCCCTGAGCACACCGCGTCCCTGCTCCTCTGCCTACCTCCCAGCGCTTCCACCACCAAACAGCTGTAGCCGGCTCCGGGAGGGAGGGGGGAGGAGCGGGAACGTGGGGCGCTCAGGGGAGGAGGTGGGGGCAGGGATTTGGGAAGGGGGTTGGAATGCGGGTGGGAGGGGGCAGAGCGGGATCGAGCACCCACCAGCGCCAGAAGACTTTGGTGCCTATGCCACCACGTGTTAGTAATCCCCACGAGAAGTAAGTTGATTGGCTCCAATTAACCCTGCAGCCTTCATGGTGGTGCAGCAACTTCAGTGCTCAGGGTGCTGCAACTAGCCTCTGTCACACATACACTTACTGTCTAAAGCTGTGAGACACTCTCAGGGAGATTTACCGCTTGTTTCATGAAATCCCCAGCATGTCTACCAAACAAGTTCCTCCCGGCAACATAGCCAGCTCCATACTCCGCCCTTCCCTGGTTCAACTGGGGCTAAGAGGGCTGAGCTAGACCACACGCCTGACATCCAGGGGCCCATTTACAGTCTGTCCGGGTTTCCGTAGGAGTGATGGTTAGTCTGCTGGATGTGGTGACATTCTTTTGACTCCATTATCATTTGTTACATATTTTAAATGATCACTAGAAAGGGTTATACAGTCCCATGAACTCACGCAGCACGTGACAGGAGCCGAGAAACTATGTTCCTTGCCCTGTGCTGTGGTCCACACCACCATTACATTTCTCAAGAGTTGCACTCAGGGGCCTGTCTGGTGAAGTTGGGCCATTCCAAAGGATTCCTTTAATCCTGTGAAGGGGATGAGCCTTTTCAGCTGAATGCCCAAACCTCTCGCATGCAGCTAGTTAAGAATCTCTCCCATACCAGTAACGCTTTGATACGTCTTCAGAGGATATCCAATCCCTACTGGGGTCTGAGCAAACGTGGTATAGAGTAAATTCACTATCACTTATACAGCAAATATAGTTCAGAGGAGATAGCCTGCTGGGGCCAAACACATTAACTCACTGACATTAGCATTTAAAAGAAATGTTTTTAATGCTTGTCCTATTAATATTGTGTGAAGGTAGTGAATATAAATAAATTTGCTGCCTAGATGTAGAATATTACTTAGTTTGGTATTCTTAGTTATCTCTGAGCAGGAGAAGTCTAGAAGAGCAGAGCCTGCTGCAGGTCAGGATTGAGGTGCATTCATAACGCTGGGTGTGCACGCAGTGTTTCACAGCTCTTGGCTGCATCCTTGTGCTTTTATGCGGTGCTTAATTTGTGCCAGGGCTTGCCAGGGCCGAGCCCCAACACCTCTAGGCTTGGCAGTTCAGAGCCCTGGCATCTTTGAACTTGCTCATCAGTTATGAATGTAAAAAAATTGCTTGAGCCCCAGTACTTAATTGCTGGAGTCCCGGCATCTCTTTCATTACACATTAAGCCCTGCTTTCATGTATTATGCAGAGGATGGTTCATTGTTTTTAGTGGCAGTCAGAATAAAATGTTATCTTTTTATTAGGTTTATATGTCAGAATCTTGGAGTATGGAATGCACCTACCATGCAAGGGCAAGTACTTATCCAGGAGGTGATGATGTTCTGAGCTGTTCCATTTAGGGAGAGTTTATGGAATGCTGGGTGCACAGATCTCAGTGATGTATTTGCAGAGCTCAGCTCTGCACTGAGGCCAGGACTGAAGGTGCCTTTGCTGGGCTTGCAGATTTTACTTTTCTTTTGGGATTCCGAGGTGTGAATGCCTGCTGCTGGTTTGGATGTTGCACAGTCACTTCCAGAATACACAAGCCTTTAGTAGCTGTTACTTGCTCCAAGAGTGGTGACAGTTGTTCCAAACCCATATACCAGCCTGTTCTAAAGTGGTAGAAACCAACCTCACTATGGAAAAATAACAAGAACAATTTTCATCTGCTGCTTGAAACCTCCTGGGAGCCCAGTGAGTCTGTGTATGTGGGGCTCATTCTCTCATCTGTGGCCTGAGGGTTACATGTCTGATGACAGCCATGCTTTATGGCTGGGCTTGCTGCATAGTAAAAACAGAAGAAAGGGAAGAAGCAACAGTTGGTGAGTTTGGTTTGGCAGGAGTGATCTGGATAATCTTTCAGTTTGGATGATGGGGCTTCCTTCTAAGCTCTGCTGCTCTGTGGGGGCACTGCCTGCTGGTGGGAATGCAGTTTGGTTCCAAGGATTTGTTCTCCTTCTACTGACTCTAAACCATTTTTCCATCTGTACATTTATTATTTGCAGCTTTCAGTTGGTCCTCTCTTCATTGGCATGATTCTGATCCGACTAATTCAGTCAGAAGAACAATCTCATTGGTAAGCTCTGAACCACGATGCCTGCCTTTGCACTAGTAACATGGCAATGTTCTCTGTCTCCAGCACAAGACTGTTGGTGTGTCTGGAGCAATTAACCTGGAGAGCTTGAAAGAACTTCATCAAAAAAAGGATAATAATCCTGGAAAATAGATTCCTGATCAAAGACTCGCATGTATTCCCCACTCTGCTCTTTCAGAAGCTCTCAGATCTTACATGCCAGTTTCAGACTGGATCTCAGTCATAATAACCAGACAGTTATCGACTTGTCTGCATTGTGACAAACTAGCTGGGACCGAGGAATAGGATCTCTGTGGAAAATATACAGGAGGCTGTGGCTGAAAGTGGCCTTGGAAAGACACAAGTGGGGTGACAATCAAAGGGAAGTTGGCTTTGAAGTTTGGGACATTTTTGACCTGTCAGCGCTGTTGGGCCACTGTGCTAAGAGGCACAGGTTTCAGAGGAGCAGCCGTGTTAGTCTGTATCAGCAAAGACAACGAGGAGTCTTTGTGGCACCTTAGAGATGAACACATTTACTTTTATTATCAAACCTGATGAAGTGGGTTCTAGCCCACAAAAGCTTATGCCCAAATAAATTTGTTACTCTCTAAGGTGCAAAAGGACGCCTGGTTGTTTTTGCTAAAAGGCACAGTTATTGAATTACTTAGAACACACAAACAAAAAACGTTAGGAATTAAGTCGACAGTTTTCTGTTGAAAAGGCAGCGAGAGCAGTGGATTCAGAGGAGAAACTGAAACTGATTCAAACAAGATTCCATTAACTAATTAGGGGAACGTTGGAAATAAGGCCCAGTCTCACAGTCCCTCTATTTCTTCTCTCTGCTGGGGCATTCCAAGAATCAGATCACCTGGGGAAAGCACATTTAAGAAATACCAGATGGTCTTTGTGCGATGCTCCAGCTGCGGACAATCACTCCCAGCCAGGCAATCTGCCTTTCTGTTGGAGCCCTTTAAAACCGTGCTGCCCATTCGTCATGCTTCTCCAGTTGCAGCCCTCTGGATAGCTTCTCTTAGCCTTGTCTGGCTCTTCCTTTCCAGTTTTTATCATCCACCCCCTCCATGAGTTAATGTAGTAACATCCCTTCATTGGCTATAAATCCATTGAAGAGCTATATATAATATATAACTTTGTTAAGGAAGATTGGGAAACATCTGGTTTTTACCCATAAGATTCAGTCTTCACTTGTCTCATATGACGATGTGACTGTTTATGCACGTGTACAATAGACACAGAGAAAGAGAGACGAGAATCCTGGAAGTGCTCTGACTAGAATCTCTGGGTGGAGGAAATGTATTCAGCTCTGGGATAACTTTTTAAAATGCAAAAGTGGGGAAGAATCCAATAAGCTGTGTAGATGCCTTCTCCTGACAAAGGAGCAGTCATACCATCTGCAGAGGGTTCTCCTCTCTGGATAGGAAACTCTTTAATCTCCCATAACTGATTCTATATGGCCCATCCCCTTGACATACCTTCTCTTGGAAGGGGCTGTGGGTTCATGCAGATATATTTAAGGGTAAGCAGATCAGATACTTGGAAAACAATGGCAGTCCTGAGGTTTGATAGGTGACATCAAATAGGGGTATGTACTTGCAATGCATTATGGGCAGCAAAAAAACAGTGATATTTTAGGCTGTGTCTGCAGAGGTCTCACAGCCGGCATCAGGGAAAGGGCTGTGGTGAGGTCACACTCACGCCGTCATGTATAGTTTTGAGCATCTCATTACCGGAAATGTCAACTGCAGAGATCAGATTGAGAAGAAGCTGCCGACACGTCAAGGACTCCGTGGCTCTGGGATTCACTCCCATTCATCCTTGGTCCAAAGGACCCTGAACCTGCTAGCCTTTGCAGCATGCCCAGCAGGTCGTCTGTCTGCTCAGGCTGCGGGGAGAGCTGTGGCATATTTTTAATTTTACTCACTAGGTGACATTTTGTTGTGTGGGGATAGAGTGGTAGGTGGCTATTTTCATATGTACAGATTATATTAAACTACTGTCAGGGCACGCAGGGCTGGGATGGGGCTCTGTACAGGCACCTTTCTCACATTCTCTAGGGTTAAAACCTCACCCCCTTCCTGAGCTTTAGCCCTTTTTAATGAGGAAATTAACAATATGACAAAATTCAGGCTGCACTGCCCGGGGCGTTCTTCTGTCTGAATGGCTCAGCCCCAGCTGCAACAGGATCCAAGGCTTGGAAGCTGAAGCTGCTGTGACAGGGTCGGGCCAGATGGCTATAGGAGCATGATAGAAGGCAGATATATTAGCCCCAGGCTAAGTAGGTCCCTTTTCCCTGGGTAAGGTAACAGGGAAGGTTCCAGAACAATCAGGAACCTTCTAATCAGCTGGTCTTAATTGTCTCCAGAACACCCGCAGCCAATCAAGAAGCTGCTAGAATCAATTAAGGCAGGCTAATCAGGGCACCTGGGTTTTAAAAAGGAGCTCACTTCAGTTTTGGGGTGCGTGTGAGGAGCTGGGAGCAAGAGGCGCTAGGAGCTGAGAGTGAGAACTCGGACTGTTGGAGGACTGAGGTGGACAAGCATTATCAGACACCAGGAGGAAGGTCCTATGGTGAGAATAAAGAAGGTGTTGGGAGGAGGCCATGGGGAAGTAGCCCAGGGAGTTGTAGCTGTCCCCCAGCTGTTCCAGGAGGCACTCTAGACAGCTGCATTCCACAGCGCCCTGGGCTGGAACCCGGAATAGAGGGCAGGCCCAGGTTCCCCCCAAATCCTCCCAACTCCTGGTCAGACACAGGAGGAGTTGACCTGGACTGTGAATTCAGAAAAACGGCCAAGCTGAGGGCTGCCATGAAGCTCCAAGGTGAGCAAATCCGCCAATAAGTGCAAGACTCACCAAGGTAGAGCAGGAACTTTGTCACACTACACAAATTCAGACTGAAATAAGGTGTAAATTTTAATGGTGAGAATAATTAACAACTGGAACAATTTACCAATGGTCGTGGTGGATTTTCCATCACTGACCGTTTTTAAATCAAGATGGGATGTGTTCCAAAAAGCTCTGCTCTAGGAATTATTTTGGGGGTGTTCTCTGGCCTATGTTAGGGTCAGAGATGATCACAATGATCTCTTCTGGCCTTGGAATCATTTAAAATCTAGAAGAATGAGGAGCTGGTGGCTGTGTTCAGGTCACTTGCCTGGGATGTGGGCAGATTCAATTACCTCCTCCCTGCCAGAGGGAGGGAAAGGCTTTGAGCAGGGGTCTCCTATCCCCAAGGTGAGAGCTCTAACCACTGGGCTATGAGCTAGTCTGGAGTGAGGCTCCCGCAGTCTCTCCCACTGAAGCTGTACCATTGTGGCTGCATAATCAGAGTGGAGCAGGGGGACTGGACCCGGGGTCTGCACCTCCCAAGTGGGTGCCCTAACCACTGACTAGGTGTGCTCTCGCTTGCTTTGTCTCACAGTAGCTGTTCCACTGGGCCAGAGAGAGTAGAAATGCCACTATAGCCCACTGGTTTGGGCACGATGTAGGAGCAGGGGTACCCTGGGTCCAGCTCCCTGAGTCCAGCACCAATGACACTTTCATTATGCAGCCACAGGGGAGCAGCTTCAACATGGCAGTGAGGGAGGCCCATAGCTCAGTGGTTAGAGCGCTCACCTGGGGTGTGGGAGACCTAGATTCACTCTCCCCCTTTGGTAGAGAAGGAGACTATTCAAATTAGGGCTGTCAATTAATTGCAGTTAACTCACACGATTAACTCAAAAAAATTAATTGCGATTAATCACACTTATAACAATAGAATACCAATTGAAATGTATTAAATATTTTTGGATGTTTTTCTACATTTGCAATATTGATTTCAATTACAACACAGAACACAAAGTGCACAGGGCTCACTGTATATTCTTATTTTTGATTACAAATATATGCACTGTATATGATAAAAATGATAAAAGAAATAGTAGTTTTCAGTTCACCTCATACAAGAACTGTGGTGCAATCACTTTATTGTGAAAGTGCAACTTACAAATGCAGATTTTTTTTTGGTTACATAACTGCACTCAAAAACAAAACAGTGTAAAACTTTAGAGCCTACAAGTCCACTCAGTCCTACTTCTTATTCTGCCAATCGGGGTAAGACAACCAAGTTTGTTTACATTGATGGGAGATACTGCTGCTTGCTTTTATTTACGTCACCTGAAAGTGAGAACAAGTGTTCACATGGCACTTTTGTAGCTGGCGTTGCAAGGTATTTACATGCCAGATATGCTAAACATTCGTATGCCCCTTCATGCTTCGGCCACCATTCCAGAGGACATGCTTCCATGCTGATGATGCTCGTTAAAAAAATAATGCATCAATTAAATTTGTGACTATACTCCTTGGGGGGAGAAATGTGTGTCTCCTGCTCTGTTTGACCCGCATTCTGCATATATTTCATGTTACAGCCGCCTCGGATGATGACCCAGCACATGTTCGTTTTAAGAACACTTTCACAGCAGATTTGACAAGACACAAAGAAGGCACCAATGTGAGATTTCTAAAAATAGCTACAGCACTCAACCCAAGGTTTAAGAATCTGAAGTGCCATCCAAAATCTGAGAGGGACAAGGTGTGGAGCAAGCTTTCAGAAGTCTTAAAAGTGCAACGCTCTGATGCAGAAACTACAGAGCCTGAACCACCAGAAAAGAAAATCAACCTTCTGCTGGTGGCATCTGACTCAGATGATGAAAATGAACATGCATCAGTCCGCACTGCTTTGGATCGTTATCGAGCAGAACCCATCATCAGCATGGACACATGTCCCCTGGAACGGTGGTTGAAGCATGAAGGGACATATGAATCTTTAGCGCATCTGGCACGTAAATGTCTTGCAACGTCAGCTACAGTAGTGTCATGTGAACGCCTGTTCTCACTTTCAGGTGACATTGTAAACAAGAAGTGGGCCACATTATCTCCTGCAAATTGTAACCAAACTTGTTTGTCTGAGTGATTGGCTGACCAAGAAGTAGGACTGAGTGGACTTGTAGCTCTCTCTAAAGTTTTACATTGTTTTATTTTTGAATGTAGTTTTTTTTGTACATATATCTACATTTGTAAGTTCAACTTTAATGATAAAGAAATTGCACTACAGTGCTTGTATTAGGTGAATTGAAAAATACTTTTTTCATTTTTTACAGAGCAAATATTTGTAATAAAAATAAATACAAAGTGAGCACTGTACGCTTTGTATTTGTGTTGTAATTGAAATTAATATATTTCAAAATGTGGAAAAAAATCAAAAAATATTTAAAATAAATGGTATTCTATTGTTGTTTAATCGCGCGATTAATTTTTTTAATCACTTGACAGCCCTAGTTCAAATCCTTTCTCCTCCCAGGCAATTGCTCTAACCAAGGAGCTAGAAGTTATAAGGTGGGTGGTAGCATCACCACCTCCTCCAGCCGTTTTGTGTGGAGCAAGTCAGGCATCTAACTCATTCCCGCAAGAAACTCCGGAGCCACCTAAGCCGCCTGACTTCAGGCAGCAGGTTCCTATTTGCTAGCAGAGCTAAGTACTACCCTGCCACCCGGACATAGGTGCCTATCTCAGCCTATCGTTGGCTTTTGTGGATCGCATTGTTAGGCACTGTCTCTCCCCATACGTTATGTAAGGAGCCTAGATGCCACAGTGCCGTTCCGGGATTTTCTAGGTGGCTAACAGGTGCTGTGGTGTTCAGCACTGCAGCTAGTCCCTGGCTCTTAAAGGAATAATGCTCTGGGATGGCCCTATACCTTCTCTCTCCCTGATGCTGGCTGCTCCCTGGGACCAATGACTGCTTAAATTATTTTTCCAGACTTTATCTGCTTTCCCTGGACACATGGAATGGAATAATGGGCCTCCTAAACTACCTGCTCTGGCTTTACAGATCCCCTGTTGCAGGTCCAATTCTCAAGACACTAGATAAAATGCCTTAAAACCTCAGGGGGAGAGGATGAATCATTTCCCCCAGATGTGATTTGGTTTTCATTTAACACGGCCGACTCAGCTGGAATCCGACTGGTGAAGGAGAACTCCTCCCAGCTTGAAAAGTCTGTCTGTTTCTGAGCCAAGGCAGCCAGCGTTTACTGAGCTGTGAGCCCCCTGCTGCTGGATGAATGCAGTGATGGAAGGAATAGGATGCATCTCCCCTATCACAGCCATGGCCTACGACATGCAGAATTATCTGTGCCCTAATTGATTGGACTCAAACGCAACTTCCAGCAATGATGCACTAACCTACTTCCCAAATGTTTCATTAGTCATAGGTCATCTGTTAACTACGGTGATCTGTGGGACGGCATGCAGGATGTTAGTAGTCATAAGAAGAGCAATTCTGGGTCAGACCATGGCCCATCTAGCCCAGTATCTTGTCTTCTGACAGTGGCTGGTGCCAGATGCTTCAGAGAAAATGAGCCAGACAGGGAAATTTCTCGAGTGATCCAGGTTGACTGTGTGTTGTCTGAAGAAGTACTTCCTTATGTTTGTTCTAACCCTCTTGCCTATTAATTTCATTGTGTGACCCCTGGTTTTGTGTTAGATGAAGAGGTAAATACCACTTACTTTCTCAACACCATTCATGATTTTACAGACCTCTGTCCAGCGGCAGCAGGTTTGTAAAATTTTTGGTGGTGCCCAGAACGGGTCCAAGTCCCGCCCTTCCCCCTCACCTGCCTAAGGCTCTGGGAGGGAGTTTGGGGTGTTGCAGGCAGGCTGCCCTAGGACTTTGGTGGGGGGCCATAGAGGAGGACTCCCCCCAGCTCTCTTCCCACTGGCAGCAGCGAGTTCCGGGGAGCCCCTCCCCGGCCCTCCGACACGACACTCACCCAAGCGCTCCCCCGTCCCCCAACTGCTGCTCAGGAGGTCCAGCCAGGATAAGCCTCCCCAGCCTTCGGAGTCTACTTGGAGTGGCCTGCTGGGGAGGGCAGGGCTTGGGGCTGCCATGCACCTCCTTCCTCCACGGGCACAGCAGCTGCCTCAGCCTGCTCATGGCACCGATCCCTTGCAACTGGCAGCGGCTGGTGAGGGAGTGCAGTGCAGAGCTGCAGGGGGAAGCCGCCCACTGCCCAGGGCAGGCAGGGACGTTCGGGGGAGGCGCACAGGGGCAGCATGCAGGGCCAGGGGAGAGATCTGGCCCCAAATATTGGTGGAGCCAGGCCACCTGGGCCCTGAATTTGCTGAAGCCCGGCCACCATGGGCCCATACAACTCGCCGCCCCTGCCTCTATCATATCCTCCCCTTAGCCATCTCTTTTCAAGGCTGAAAAGTCCCGGTCATTTTACTCTCTCCTCATATGGAAACTGTTCCATACTCTGGTCGTTTTTGTTGCCCTTCTCTGTACTTTTTCCAATTCTAATTTCTTTTTGAGATGGGGTGATCAGAACCATGGATTTATATAGTGGCATTATGACATTTTCTTACTATCTGTCCCTTTCCTAATGATTCCCAACATTCTGTTCGCTTTTTTGTCTGCCTCTGCACATTGAGCATATATTTTCAGAGAACTCTCCACAGTGACTCCAAGATCTTTCTTGAGTGGTAACAGCTAATTTAGACCCCATCATTTTGTATGTATAGTTGGGATTATGTTTTCCAATGTGCATTACTTTGCACTTATCAACATTGAATTTCACCTGCCATTTTGTTTCCCGGTCACTCAGTTTTGTGAGATCCCTTTGTAACTCTTCACAGTCTGCTCTGGGCTTACTATCATGAATAGTTTTGTAACATTTGCAAATTTTGCCACTTCATGGTTTTACCCCTTTTTCCATATCATTTATGAATATTTGAACAGCATCGGTCCCAGTATGGGTCCTTGGGGGACCCCCCTGTTCACCTCTCTGCACTGCTTCCTCTTCCTCCTCCTCCTTCCTGGCAACCCCTATGCCTGGCATGGAATCACTTCACAGGCCTCATACTCCTGGCCTCCACCTCTCCTCATTCTAAATCTCCCAGAGACTCCTCTCCTCTCTGTGACTGACAACACTGGCCCATATCACTTTGTGCCTCTCCCTGCCAGCCCGGTTCAGCTATGAGAGAAATGATGGGGATTTAAACTGTGTAATGCCGCAAACTGACATCCCTGCTGGTCTCCCAATACATCTTATCCTTTCTGGGCCAGATTCTTCACAGTTACTCTAATGACAATCCAAAGAGATTCTATTGGCTTCAGCAGCATCTTTCAGGTTCACACCACTGCCACTGAGAAAAGAATCTGCTGTTTGTGTCTCCTTGGGGAAGGCTCCTGCATGGCTTGGAGTGCACCATTGGCACTTAATCCCTTAGGAAGGTGGGCTCACTTGAATATCATGCACTTTAATCCTGTGAAGTGCAAGGTCACACATCTTGGAGCAAAGACTGTGGGTTACACTGATAGGATGAGAGATTGTATCCCGAAAGCAGTGACTCTGAAAAGGGTGGTCATGGGAGAGAACCAGCTGAACAGGAGTTCTCAGCGTGTTACTGAAACTGTGAGCGTTAATGTGATCCTTGGAGGTATGAAGAGAGAGGTAATATTACCTCTAAAGTCGGCATCTGTGAGGCTACCATTGGAGACTGTGTCCAGTTCTGGTGTTCACACTGCAAAAAGGGTGTTGACAAATTGAAAGGGTTGAGAAAATAGCTGTAACAATGATCTGAGATCTGGAAAAGATGCCTCAGAGTAACAGTCCTAAGAAGGTTTCAGAGTAACAGCCGTGTTAGTCTGTATTCACAAAAAGAAAAGGAGTACTTGTGGCACCTTAGAGACTAACCAATTTATTTGAGCATAAGCTTTCGTGAGCTACAGCTCACTTCATCGGATGCATACTGTGGAAAGTGTAGAAGATCTTTTTATATACACACAAAGCATGAAACAATACCTCCCCCCACCCCACTCTCCTGCTGGCAATAGCTTATCTAAAGCGACCACTCTCCTTACAATGTGTATGATAATCAAGGTGGGCCATTTCCAGCACAAATCCAGGGTTTAACAAGAACGTCTGAGGAAGGGGTGGGGGGTAAGAAAAAACAAGGGGAAATAGGTTACCTTGCATAATGACTTAGCCACTCCCAGTCTCTATTCAAGCCTAAGTTAATTGTATCCAATTTGCAAATGAATTCCAATTCAACAGTCTCTCGCTGGAGTCTGGATTTGAAGTTTTTTTGTTGTAATATTGCAACTTTCATGTCTGTAATTGCGTGACCAGAGAGATTGAAGTGTTCTCCGACTGGTTTATGAATGTTATAATTCTTGACATCTGACGTCCTAAGAAGCTTGATCTAATTTAGCCACAAGAAGGTTAAGAGGTGACTTGATCGCAGCCTAAAAGTACCTATATGGAAACGAGACTTCTGATAGTAGACAGCCCTTTGATCTAACAGAAAAAGGCAGAATGAGATCCAGTAGCTCATTGGATGCAAGACAAATTCTGACTAAGAATAAGATGCAAATTATAACAGAGGGGGTAATTAACCACTGGAACAACTTATCAAGGGACACGGTAAATTCACCATCATTGGCAGACTTTAAGTCAAGACTCAATATCTTTCTAAAAGGTATGATTAAGCTAAACAGAAACCATGGGCTTGATGCAGGCATTGTGGGTTGAGGTTCTTTGGCCTGTCTTATGCAGGAGGTCAGATTGGATAGTCATAAGAACAGCAATGGTTGGTCCTGCCAAAGGTCCATCTAGCCCAGTATCGTGTCCTCTGACAGTGCCAGGTGCTTCAGAGGGAATGAACCAAACAGGACAATTATCAAGTGATCCATCCCCTGTTGTCCAGTCGCAGCTTCTGTCATGTGGAGGTTTAGGGACACGTGGAGCATGGGGTTGCAACTCTGACTATCTTGGTTAATTGCCATTCATGGACCTATTCTCCATGAACTTATCTAAATCTCTTTTTAACCCAGTTATACTTTTGGCCTTTGCAACATCCTCTGGCAGTTGTCAGAAACTGAGACATGGAGGGTCAGGTCTAGTGGAGCAGTGGCAGTCGGGCCTAGCGGTGAGTATGGTGGCAGCCGGGCCAAGAACTGGAGCCAAAGGTCGGAGCTGGACTTAGGAGTCAAGAGCAGATTTGGAACAAAGCAGGAGTAACACTGCCATCCTGCCCATCATTCAGGCACTTAATCTGGGCATCATTTCTGATTCAGATCTCCTTTTATGTCCTCAAACCCAGGTTTTGTCTAAATCTTGCTGATTCTTTCTGCAGAACATCTCTAAGATACAGCCTTCCCCATCCACCCACACAGCTAAAACTCTCGTCCAAGCTCTCAATATCTCATGGCTCCATTACTTCAATACCCTTCTCTCTGGCCTTGGCAAAGGCCGTCTTGCCCTGCTCGTATCCATTCAGAATGCTGCTGCAAAGATCATTCTCCTAGCCCGTCACTTGACCATGTCACCCCTCTATTGGCTTCCCCTTCTCTTTACATTAAACGTAACTGCTTGTCTTCGCTTTCCAGGCCCTTCATAGCCCATCTCCCCCCTGCACCATCTCTCTTTCAGTACTGAGCTGTTGTTGCTTGCATCTGATTGGCTCAGAGGGCAGCCTCTATTGCGCCCACTTGTTGCATTTTCAAACAGGCACCTCTGTGCGTTCTCCCACACTCCCGCTCAGACTTGGGAGGTGATCCACATGTACTACCACAAGCTACCTTAGTATCCACCTTTCAAATCCTTCCTCAAAACCCTTCTCTGCTGCATTGCTGACACAAATCTTGACAGCAGTTAGGCTGCTAGCAAGCAGAGACCACCGCCTATCATGCTGACTCCTTGTGCTTCCCCATCTTTACAGTGGACGAGAAGCTGGATATGAGTCAGCAGTGGGCCCCTGTTGCCAAGAAGGCTAACGGCATATTGGGCTGCATTAGTAGGAGCGTTGCCAGCAGATCGAGGGACGTGATCGTCCCCCTCTATTCGGCGCTGGTGAGGCCTCATCTGGAGTATTGTGTCCAGTTTTGGGCCCCACACTTCAAGAAGGATGTGGATAAATTGGAGAGAGACCAGCGAAGGGCAACAAAAATGATTAGGGGTCTGGAACACATGAGTTATGAGGAGAGGCTGAGGAAACTGGGGTTGTTTAGTCTGCAGAAGAGAAGAGTGAGGGGGGGTGGGGATTTGATAGCTGCTTTCAACTACCTGAAGGGGGGTTCCAAAGAGGATGGAGCTCGGCTGTTCTCAGTGGTGGCAGATGACAGAACAAGGAGCAGTGATACCAAGTTGCAGTGGGGGAGGTCTAGGTTGGATATTAGGAAACACTATTTCACTGGGAGGGTGGTGAAGCACTGGAATGGGTTACCTAGGGAGGGGGTGGAATCTCCTTCCTTAGAGGTTTTTAAGGCCCGGTTTGACAAAGCCCAGGCTGGGATGATTTAGTTGGGGTTGGTCCTGCTTTGAGCAGGGGGTTGGACTAGATGACCTTCTGGGGTCCCTTCCCACCCTGATATTCTATGATTCTATGATCTGTTCGTAGCCATCTGTTGTCTCTTGTCTCACACTTAGATTGTAAGATCTTTGGGACAGGGAGCATCTTTTTGTTCTGTGTTTGTATGGCACCTAGCCCGGTGTGGCCTTAGTCTGTGACCAGGGCTTCCAGGCACTAGAATAAGATAAATAATAATGAATTCAATACAGGTACTTATGAAACCAGTGTCCAAAAGTTCATTTTATGATCATGCTGTTTGCAAATTCCCAGATCTAGGGTTTTTATGCAGAAAGAGTTTTCATTTGATAGAATGCTATGAATTTGAGTTTTGGAAATTAGCCTCTTGAGCCATCTCTGAGGTGTCTGGCACAAAGACAAGTCATTAGTCAATCCTGAAATAGTCATCAAGCCGAGAAACAGCTTATTTTATATACTGTTTCTTAGAGAGTTAAATATTTCCACATATCCGAGCGCTGATTGGAGTCTTGAGTCCTTTCCAAATGTTCAACCTGTAAAGATATTTGAGAACCCCAGGACTTAGACTCTTTCCAAAAAATGATAGATTTCACTTGAACGTTCACAAATGGAAAACCACAACTCCCCATAGCTGCAAAGCAGCAGCTGTCAGACCAGGTATGGAGTATGAGAAAACACTTTCTAAAAGCTTCAGGGACTTCCCATTATCTGGAAGTTTTTAGTGCTCTTAAAATTTGTGAAGAAAATAACGTTTTTTCAGGCACCGAGTTGCCTCAGATAATCGGCTGCACCTGTTTGGAAGCAACTCTTCACGTTTTTCTCTTGTACAGATTGTTGTTGCATGTGTTTTTGTTAATTTTTCCTAGAAACCTGAGTGTCAACTAACTAGAAACCTACATTGCAATTCTGTGCAAAATCGATAATAGCTAATTGGAGTCTTTCTAGGGTGCTATTTCCATGAAAGCTCTGACGTTCGGGCCAACAAAACCTAGGCAGAATTGCTGAGCAACAGGTTTCAGTACACAGGAAAAGGCTGCTCTCAGAGAGATTGACTCTGACCTCCATGACTGTCCAATAGAAAGCAGAGGGTTCACAGTACAGAAATAGTGATCGGTTCAGGGAACAGAAAACAGCTGGTTTCAGGGATGTTTGTTTTCAGTCAGACATAGTGCAGCCCTATGAAACAAGAGTTTAGGAGCTGAGGGGTTAAATTCCAGTACAATGGAATTCACTGTTCTGTACTGAAAATTATAGTAATAGGATAATCCTCAAGTTGGACTGCCTGCTTTTATTGGCCAATGTGTTGCCAAAGTATATGTGTGGTATTCTGAATTGGTAAGTGGTTCCTATTTATAGGAGAGGAGCCTTCTAATGTCCTGAGTTCAGTATGTTCTATAATCCCAGATCTTGTTTCTGATCTGTGTTTAATAGGGTGTGACAGAGAAAGATAGGAACGTTATGAACCCACAGCAGGCTGGGAGCCCTTTGATTTTAACTCTGCTACCTAGCTGGGGGCTGCAGCCACTAATTGCACAGAATACGGACTGTACTGTAAAGACCCACCTTGTTCCTTTTTGAGTTTACCTTTTCTTTTCAAATGCTTTGTCCCTCAGCCATTTACGTGCAGCCTGTCCTAGCTCTGCTGAATGTGTCTGCCTCCCTCCTTTGTACTAACCCTAATGGAAAAATATTTCCCATATATAGAATGTTTTGTGTAATATCTTTAATATACACTGGGAATCCCAGAATTGGATAGTATCATTGTCTACATTAATTGATGGTATAAGAGAGAAACTAAGAGCTGTGGGCATGGGAGAAAATGATATGTTTGCATTAGTTATGTAATGAAAGTGAGAAGTCCATGGAAGCTGCTCTCGACAGCAGGAGCTGCAGAGGCAGCAGGACTGTGTGGACAAAAAGAGAAGCAGGTCTGTGCTGGAAAAGTGGAGGGAGAGGGAGCGGAGCAGAGCTAAAGTCCAGGAGGCCAGCTGAAGCATGTCAATAGAGGGAGTTTCATTTATAACAGTACCTTGCATTTCGATAATGTGTTTCGTGTAAGGGTCTCAAAGCACTTTCCAGACATTGAATAACCCTCACAGCGTCTGTGAGAGAGCATGCTGACCAGTTACGGTTGGGTAACATGAGACACAGAGCATTGAAATGACCAGGCCAGGGTCACAGAGTGAGCTGGTCACAGAGCAGAGAGGAGAACTTGAGTCCTGACCATAGAATCATAGAATATCAGGGTTGGAAGGGACCTCAGGAGGTCATCTAGTCCAACCCCCTGCTCAAAGCAGGACCAATCCCCAACTAAATCATCCCAGCCAGGGCTTTCTCAAGCCTGACCTTAAAAACTTCAAAGGAAGGAGATTCCACCACCTCCCTAGCTAACGCATTCCAGCACTTCACTAACCTCCTAGTGAAAGTTTTTCCTCGTATACAACCTAAACCTCCCCCACTGCAACTTGAGACCATTACTCCTCGTTCTGTCATTTGCTACCACTGAGAACAGTCTAGATCCATCCTCTTTGGAACCCCCTTTCAGGTAGTTGAAAGCAGCTACCAAATCCCCCTTCATTCTTCTCTTCCACAGACTAAACAATCCCTGTTCCTTCAGCCTCTCCTCATAAGTCATGTGTTCCAGTCTCCTAATCATTTTTGTTGCCCTCCGCTGGACTCTTTCCAATTTTTCCACATCCTTCTTGTGGTGTGGGGCCCAAAACTGGACACAGTACTCCAGAGGAGGCCTCACCAGTGTCGAATAGAGGGGAACGATCACTGCCCCTACTTATACATCCCAAAATGCCATTGGCCTTCTTGGCAACAAGGGCACACTGTTGACTCATATCCAGCTTCTCATCCGCTTTAATCCCTAGGTCCCTTTCTGCAGAACTGCTGCCGAGCCATTCGGTCCCTAGTCTGTTGCGGTGAATGGGATTCTTCTGTCCTAAGTGCAGGACTCTGCACTTGTCCTTGTTGAACCTCATCAGATTTCTTTTGGCCCAATCCTTTAATTTGTCTAGGGCCCACTGTATCCTCTCCCTACCCTCCAACGTATCTACCTCTCCTCCCAGTTTAGTGTCATCTGCAAACTTGCTAAGGGTGCAATCCACACCGTCCTCCAGATCATTTATGAAGATATTGAACAAACCCGGCCCGAGGACCGACCTTTGGAGCACTCCAGCTGGCTGTCAACTAGACATGGAGCCATTGATCACTACCCATTGAGCCCGACAATCTAGCCAGCTTTCTATCCACCTTCTAGTCCATTCATCCAGCCCATAATTCTTTAACTTACTGGCAAGAATATTGTGGGAGATCGTGTCAAAAGCTTTGCTAAAGTCAAGGAACAACATGTCCACCACTTTCCCCTCATCCATAAAGCGAGTTATCTCGTCCTAGAAGGCAATTAGATTAGTCAGGTAGGACTTGCCCTTGGTTAATCCATGCTGACTGTTCCTGATCACTTTCCTCTCCTCTAAGTGCTTCAGAATTAATTCCTTGAGGACTTGCTTCATGATTTTTCCAAGGACTGAGGTGAGGCTGACTGGCCTGTAGTTCCCCGGATCCTCCTCCTTCCCTTTTTTAAAGATAGGCACTACATTAGCCTTTTTTCAGTCATCCGGGACCTACCCCAATCACCATGAGTTTTCAAAGATAATGGCAAATGGCTCTGCAATCACATCCGCCAACTCCTTTCGCACTCTTGGATGCAGCGCATCCGGCCCCATGGACTTGTGCTCTTCCAGCTTTTCTAAATAGTTCTGAACCACTTCTTTCTCCACAGAGGGCTGGTCACCTCCTCCCCATGTTATGCTGCCCAGTGAAGCAGTCTGGGAGCTGACCTTGTTCATGAAGACAGAGGGAAAAAAAGCATTGAGTACATTAGCTTTATCCATTAGCTTTATCCGTTTAGCCTCCTTCATTCAGTAAGGGGCCCACACTTTCCTTGACTTTCTTCTTGTTGCTAACATACCTGAAGAAACCCTTCTTGTTACTCTTAACATCTCTTGCTAGCTGCACCTCCAGGTGTGATTTAGCCTTCCAGATTTCACTCCTGCATGCCCAAGCAATATTTTTATACTCTTCCTGGTCATTTGTCCAATCTTCCACTTCTTGTAAGCTTCTTTTTTGTGATTAAGATCAGCAAGGATTTCACTGTTAAGCCAAGCTGGTCACCTGCCATAATTACTATTCTTTCTACACATCGGGATGGTTTGTCCCTGTAACCTCAATAAGGATTCTTTAAAATACAGTCAGCTCTCCTGGACTCCTTTCCCCCTCATGTTATTCTCCCAGGGGGTCTTGCCCATCAGTTCCCTGAGGGAGTCAAAGTCTGCTTCTCTGAAGTCCAGGGTCCGTATTCTGCTGCTCTCCTTTCTTCCCTGTGTCAGGATCCTGAACTCAACCATCTCATGGTCACTGCCTCCCAGGTTCCCATCCACTTTTGCTTCCCCTACTAATTCTTCCCTGTTTGTGAGAGTTTGAGAGCTCTGCCCCTAGTTGGTTCCTCCAGCACTTGCACCAGGAAATTGTCCCCTACACTTTCCAAAAACTTCTTGGGTTGTCTGTGCACTGCTGTATTGCTCTCCCAGCAGATATCAGGATGATTGAAGTCTCCCATGAGAACCAGGGCATGCGATCTAGTAACTTCTGCGAGTTGCCGGAAGAAAGCCTCGTCCAACTCATCCTCCTGTTCTTGTGGTCTATAGCAGACTCCCACCACGCCATAACCCTTGTTGCTCACACTTCTAAACTGAATCCAGAGACACTCAGGTTTTTCTGCAGTTTCATACCGGAGCTCTGAGCAGTCATACTGCTCTCTTACATACAATGCAACTTCCCCACCTTTTCTGCCCTGCCTGTCCTTCCTGAACAGTTTATACCCATTCATGATGGTGCTCCAGTCATGTGAGTTATCCCACCAAGTCTCTGTTATTCCAATCACATCCTAATTCCTTGACTGTGCCGGGACTTCCAGTTCTCCCTGCTTGTTTCCCAGGCTTCTTGCATTTGTGTATAGGCGCTTGAGATAACTTGCTGTTTGTCCTGTTTTCTTAGGACAGGAGCCCTCCCGTTTCGCATTCTCCTGCTCATGCTTCCTCCTGGTATCCCACATCCCTGCTTACCTCAGGGCTTTGGTCTCCTTCCCCAGGTGAACCTAGTTTAAAGCCCTCCTCACTAGGTTAGCCAGCCTGCTTGTGAAGATGCTCTTCCCTTTCTTCGTTAGGTGGAGCCCGTCTGCCTAGCACTCCTCCTTCTTGGTCAAAGAATCCAAAGCCTTCTCTCCGACACCACCTGCGTAGCCATTCGTTGACTTCCACGATTCGACAGTCTCTACCCAGGCCTTTTCCTTCCACGGGGAGGATGGACGAGAAGACCACTTGCGCCTCAAACTCCTTTATCCTTCTTCCCAGAGCCACGTAGTCCGCAGTGATCTGCTCAAGGTCATTCTTGGCAGTATCATTGGTGCCCACATGGAGAAGCAGGAAGGGGTAGCGATCCAAGGGCTTGATGAGTCTCGGCAGTCTCTCCGTCACATCATGAATCCTAGCTCCTGGCAAGCAGCAGACTTCTCGGTTTTCTCGGTCGGGGCGGCAGATGGATGACTCAGTCCCCCTGAGGAGAGAGTGCCCGACCACCACCACCTGCCTCCTTCTCTTGGGAGCGGTGGTCTTAGAACCCCCATCCCTAGGATAGTGCATCTCATGCCTTCCAATCGGCGGAGTCTCCTTCTGCTCCCTTCCTCAGATTCATCATCTAGTCCACTCTCCGCAATGGTACTTGTGAAGGCAACATGAAAACAGTTACTTACCTGTATCTGTACTGCTGGTACATGGACGCCCTTTCTTCTTCTGGAGGTCACATGCTGCCAAATTTCTTTCCCGTCCTCCTGTCCCCGCTGCGCAGCCTGCTCTGAATCTTCAGAACATTGTGTCCGTAGAAGCATATCCTGATGTTTGTCCAGGAAATCTTCAGTTTCTCTCAGGCACGCAGGGTCGATACTTGTTTTTCCAGACCTTGAACTTTCTCTTCCAATATGGAGACCAGCTTGCACTTTGTACAGACAAAGTCGCTTCTGTCCTGTGGAAGAAAGACAAACATGGCACATCCAGTGCAGGTCACAACAGCTGAACGCTCCCCATCCATATTACCTTCCTTCTACGAGCTTCCTCAGGAGTTGTAGTAACTACTCAGAGAAGCCAGCAAGATGTAAGCCTCAGTGGGCTCTCCCCGGGCGAACTCTCAGGCAAACTCCCTCTGTTAGCCTCTCTGCTGTTCGCCGCTCAGCTGGTTCGCGGCTGACTGGCTTTTTATAACAGTCAGGCCCACTCAAGGCTCACCTGGAACAAAGCACTCCCAATTCACACTTTTCAAACAACCAATCAAGCACATGACCAGCTTATTGCTCTAACTCAATGGTTCTCAAACTTTAACAACCCGCGAAACCCTTTTACGAAAATATCAAATCTCGCAAACCCCCTCCTAAAAACGAATATTTCCAGGGATTTTCTCCCTTACCTGAGCATAAATTATAGAATCAGTGATCTTGGAAATAATTTGTTTTTTTTCTGACACGCTTATTACACACTATTATTACATTATTTATCATTACATTATTAATTTTATTACATTATGAAAATGGTGACACTCTTCCAAGATTTCACTTTTGTAGCTCATATCACTTCGATTAAGCCCTTTATAGGACAAGGCTCCTACATGTTTCACCAAGGAGTACCAGACGTGAACCAGCATAAAGGTATTTAAGAAGCCAACTCAAATAAAGAGTTCCTCCTACAAGCATTTGGGTCATGAGCAGTGCAGGCAAACAACACACAACTACAACAAAGCTTAAACTTGTTCTTCATAATAATTTTAAAAACAACACCAGCAGCCTACTTAATTTTAGAAACAGCAAATATATCCACCCCTCCTTTCCATTTCTCATAAGGAGTTTTGACGTTTAAATTTCCTCAGTGTGATGGATGTGCTTGCTTTGATCTGCATAGCTCTTAAAAGTCCGGAACTATTGGAGAAAGATAAAGTCTCCGGTCTGGTTCGGCACTGAGTCTATTTCTGTATTTGGTTTTCAGATGTCCATATGAGGAAAAGGCTTTCTTGCATAAGTATGTTGTTGAAAATGGTAACAGAACTATAGTAGGTTTCAGAGTAGCAGCCGTGTTAGTCTGTATTCACAAAAAGAAAAGGAGTGCTTGTGGCACCTTAGAGACTAACAAATTTATTTGAGCATAAGCTTTTGTGGGCTAAAACCCACTTCATCGGATGCATGCAGTGGAAAATACAGTGGGGAGATTTTATATACACAGAGAACATGAAACAATGGGTGTTACCATACACACTGTAACCAGAGTGATCAGGTAAGGTGAGTTATTATCAGCAGGAGAGAAAAAAAACCTTTTGTAGTGATGATCAAGGTGGGCTATTTCCAGCAGTTGACAAGAACGTCTGAGGAAGAGTGGTGGGAGGGGGGGAAATAAACATGGGTAAATAGTTTTACTTTGTGTAATGACCCATCCACTGCCCGTCTTTATTCGAGCCTAATTTAATGGTATCCAGTTTGCAAATTAATTCCCATTCAGCAATCTCTCATTGGAGTCTGTTTTTGAAGTTTGTTTGTTGAAGAACTGCGACTTTTAGGTCTGTAATCGAGTGACCAGAGAGATTGAAGTGTTCTCCGACTGGTTTTTGAATGTTACAATTCCTGATGTCTTATTTGTGTCCATTTATTCTTTTACCTAGAGACTGTCCAGTTTGGCCAATGTACATGGCAGAGGGGCATTGCTGGCACATGATGGCATATATCACATGGGTAGATGTGCAGGTGAAAGAGCCTCTGATTGTGTGGCTGATGTGATTAGGCCCTACGATGGTGTCCCCTGAATAGATATGTGGACACAGTTGGCAACGGGCTTTGTTTCAAGGATAGGTTCCTGGGTTAGTGGTTCTGTTGTGTGGTGTGTGGTTGCTGGTGAGTATTGGCTTCAGGTTGGGGGGCTGTCTGTAGGCAAGGACTGGCCTGTCTCCCAAGATTTGTGAGAGTGATGGGTCGTCCTTCAGGATAGGTTGTAGATCCTTGATGATGCGTTGGAGAAGTTTTAGTTGGGGGCTGAAGGTGACGGCTGGTGGCGTTTCTTTGTTGGCCTGTCCTGTAGTAGGTGACTTCTGAGTACTCTTCTGGCTCTGTCAATCTGTTTCTTCACTTCAGCAGGTGCTTGATAGAGATCTTGTAGGTGTTTGTCTCTGTCTGAGGGGTTGGAGCAAATGCGGTTGTATCGCAGAGCTTGGCTGTAGACAATGGATCGTGTGGTGTGGTTAGGGTGAAAGCTGGAGGCATGTAGGTAGGAATAGTGGTCAGTAGGTTTCCGGTATAGGGTGGTGTTTATGTGACCATCGCTTATTAGCACCGTAGTGTCCAGGAAGTGGATTTCTTGTGAAACTGGACCAGGCTGAGGTTGATGGTGGGATGGAAATTGTTGAAATCATGGTGGAATTCCTCAAGGGCTTCTTTTCCATGGGTCCAGATGATGAAGATGTCATCAATATAGCGCAAATAGAGTAGGGGCGTTAGGGGACGAGAGCTGAGGAAGCGTTGTTCTAAGTCAGCCATAAAAATGTTGGCATCCTGTGGGGCCATGCGGGTACCCATAGCAGTGCCACTATATTTCTCTTCGAAAAAGGATAAATGGACACAGATCAGATATTAGGAACGGCAATATACAAAACCCTGTAGGAGAACACTTCAATCTCCCTGGACACACAATAGCAGATTTAAAGGCAGCCATCCTGCAGCAAAAAACTTCAGGACCAGACTTCAACGGGAAACTGCTGAGGTTCAGATCATTTGCAAATTTGACACCATCAGCTCAGGATTAAACACAGACTGTGAATGGCTCGCCAACTACAAAAGCAGTTTCTCCTCCCTTGGGGTTCACACCTCAACTTCTAGAAGAGGGCCTCATCCTCCCTGATTGAACTAACCTCGTCATCCCTAGCCTGATTCTTGCTTGCATATTTATGCCTGCCTCTGGAAATTTGCACTGCGTGCATCTGAAGAAGTGAGTATTCACCCACCAAGGCTCATGCTCCAATACTTCTAATAGTTTCTGAGAAGAAGGTAAATTGTCTGGAGCTGAAGGCTGAGGGTAGCATTGTGTAACAGAAGGAACTGTATATTCCAGGAGACAGTTTCTGTAGCTGGGTTTGTCTTTGAAGCCAGCTGGCACTAGGTATGTTCTGTTTTATTTCCATGGTGCTGCAGTAGGAGTGGGGGCAGTTCTGTGTCCTTCCTTCCCCTTAGCAGGAGGAGTGGGCCAGGCCTGACTTGCAGAAGGTTTGCAAGGAAGCTACTGGGCTCACTTTTCTTCCTTCCCTCCCCTGCCCTGATGTAGGGATTGTCCTCAGAAGACATGGGGGCTGGTTCCGCCCTGGGACACAGCACAGGAATGCCGGCACACCTTACAGTCTCTGACTTTCAGCTTGGACAGCACCAGTTTCTCCTGTTCATGTCCACCTGTGATGAGGCCCCATGCGATACGTTTCCTTCTGACCTGTGGTACTGTCCAGGAGAACCAGTTGGCAGGCAGCAGCATAGGTTAGCTTCAGTCCCATGGCCTGGCTCTGACCCGGCCTTTTGTATATCCGCTGCCTGGAAGGCTGCCCCCCACCTAGATTCATAGATATTAAGGTCAGAAGGGACCATTATGATCATCTAGTCAGACCTCCTGCACGACGTAGGCCACAGAATCTCACCCACCCACTCCTGCGATAAACCTCTCAGCTATGTCTGAGCTATTGAAGTCCTCAAATTGTGGTTTAAAGACTTCAAGGAGCAGAGAATCCTCCAGCAAGTGACCTGTGCCCCATGCTACAGAGGAAGGCAAAAAACCTCCAGGAAGGCAAAAAACCTCTGCCAATCTGCCCTGGAGGAAAATTCCCTCCCGACCCCAAATATGGTGACAGCTAAACCCTGAGCATATGGACAAGATTCACCAGCCAGATATCCAGGAAAGAATTCTCTGTAGTAACTCAGATCCCACCCCATCTAACATCCATCACAAGCCATTGGGCCTATTTAACCTGTCCACTGAGCTCCCGCACTGTCCTCACTGACACACACTCCTCCCGCCTCAAAACACACTTCTCCCCACAGAGCCTAAACACTCAAATCATCCTCGCAGTGGAGGACAGTAAACCACCTGAGACTTGTAGGGTTGCCAACTCTGACTGAAGCTATTCTGAGAGATTGTTTTTCCCAACATGACATAATGTTATTTTCTTAAAATATCCTATTAAAATCTCCCGGATTGCTTTCAGTAGTCACTGTGAGATTGATGCTGATTCTAGTAGACTCCTGGCCAATCCGGGAGGGCTGGCAACCCTAGAGACAGAGAGCACGGCACTGACAGGCCATGTGCCTGATGCTGCTGCTCACTCGCCGGCTTTTGTCACCATCCGTCCCTTCCCCTTGACTGTAGGTCACGCTACTCAAAATGGAGTTCCCTGGCTCTTAGGGTGGGTTGGAGTGGGATGGCTGATCGCACTGTCTTTGAGCCAGGTAAAATGCAGGCAGACTCAGTGTAAACTTCCTTCACAGCACTTCTCACTCCCCAGCTACAGCACCACACTATTTGGTCCTCACTGCTGAAGCAAAGCTGTTTCCCCTTGGCTTCCTTTTGATAAATGTGTGCAGCCCCTGGCAGGTTCCTCACCTGTCCTCTGGGAGCCAGTCAGTTGTGCTGCTGGAAGTTCCTTTCCTTCCTTTGCTGCTTCCTCTAGAAGCAGGCTGCCCATTCAGGCATTGCGAGTGCTCAGAAGTCTTATTCCTTTGCCCCTGCTCCTCGGGGGTGACTGGGCTCCTGGGATATTCCCTTTTATTCTTCTGGAAAACATATTTGCCTTGGACATTAGTTCCTGTCCACATGCACTCCCCGGTGAAGTCCAAGGTTAAAAAAAACATGTACGTTTTCTGTAACAACTGCTTTGCTTGTGATTTGCGAGTCTTTCTTTGTAACGGGGACCCTGCTGGCTTCTCCAGCAACTGCCTTGAAAATGTCTTTTGTCTTTATTTCTTTTATTTAGCTTTTTTCTTACATTTTTTCCACATTCTGTAAATTCTCCTGCAGTCCCAGTGTCTTAAACCTTTGTGCCTCCTTTTCTCTCTCTCTCTCTCTCTCTCTCTCTCTCTCTCTCTCTCTCTCTCTCCATCTCTCCCAATATAGACAACAGAAATCTAAATCCTTATAATCTGTAGAAAGCATGAACTTGGTTGTTAGACGTTTTCCAAACATTACACTTCATGGAAAAATTTTCTGTAAGATGTAGAAATGAAACAGCTGTCTCCCACTCTCTCCTGGGCTGTTCCTGTGCAGCCTCTCTCCTGCTCTCTAAATTTACAGCACTCTCCATTGGGCAAGTGACCAATGGTCACCTTCAAACTCTTGTATTTATGATGTGCCAAGCAGTGGTTAAGATGATGGTGTTTATATGCTAGTCAGATCTATGTGGTGTGATTAACATAGCTCTACAGCAAGAAACCGAGGGCTAACAGTTCCAGTGCGGGGAGCGTTCCACCAGCAGAGTCCTTGCTTAGAAACTCAGTGCGAGTCGTGGGTAACTGCTTTCGGCAGACAATTCACTTGCTTTGAACTTACAAAGATTCCCCCCCTCCCACGAGGTTCAAAGTAAGCCAGTGGTGATTTTCATTCACACACAGTCTCCTGCCTCCAGGTCATCACTCACCCCATCTAGGATCAGGACCTGTGATGACCTGCCCCGGCTCAGGTTAGACAAGGGCCACCCCATTCTTACAGAACTTGAACACTTGCATGAGGAACAAATTGAGCAAGTCCCTCAATATCATCACTAGTCCTTAGTACAGGTTTTTGCTGCCACCTGACTCCCCAGCCAGACTTCATGTGTCTTCCCTCTCTGGCTTGACTGGTGCTCCAGCCTCTGGGTATTGGCTGGTGTAGGTAATGGATAATTATTCCTTCTGGGGGAGGTTATTCTCCAGCTGGAATCTCTTCTGTGTGATGCGTGAAATGCTCTTTCAGTGAACTCAAAGTTTAAAAAAAGAACAATTTACCAAGGGCTGTGGTGGAGTCCCCATCACTGACAAGTTTTAAATCAAGAATGTATGTTTTTCTAAAAGCTCTGTTGGGGACATTTTCTGGTCTGTGCTATACAGGAGATCAGACTGGATGATCACAGTGGTCTCTTCCAACCTTGAACTCTATAAAGGTAATTGTGATGGGGTGTACTAGGTGTTTGCTGCCCCCAGCCAGAGACCTTACTGCCTTGGTACACCCCACCCTAGGAAGAGAAAAGCAGTGAGTTTAGACCTCCAGGGGTTGCTTAGAGAGGTCTCCCATGATCAGCTGCAGACAGAACCAATGGGCGTTGGTCCTCTGATGCCTAGAAGGGCCAGGAGCAAGCATAGACCAATCAAGGCCCAGCAGGCCAGGTGAAAAGGGCTGGCTGCTTCAATTAGAGCCCATTTCTGGGTGATACCAGGTTCTCCCTACTCATCCCAATGCACTGGCCTGGTCAGCGCCTAGCCTTTGACAGCATTTGCCTTGAACCTCTATGAAGTACTCTTGTTTATGTTATGGACTTTAATGCCCAGGTGGCTCTACTGAATTCAGCATTAATTAGTGTTCTGTAAACCTGATGGGAGCCCACTCTGCCCGGCACCTAGTTTAGGCGAGCCCTTCTCAGTAATGCTTTTTAAAAATTTTTTTTTATTTCTGCAGTGTCAGGGCCAGGTAATGTCTGCCCCTGTTGGCACATTGGCAGTGCAGACAGGCAGCCCTTCTTTCCAGCAGCAGAGTCATTTAGGAAGCAGCCACAGGATGCAGCTATCACTGTGTGGCTGACTCTTGACCGCTTATTGCCAGGAATGTGATTTTTGGTCTCTGCGCAGGCAAGCTCATGATGATGAGAAAACCTTTGGCTGTCATGCAATTTTGGGAGTGCAAAATCTCAAACGAGCAGCTCCTCCCCACAGCCTAGGGGAAGGTGCACTAAATGGTGAGCTCCGATACCATGGGTTCTCGTCTGTCAGCCTGCTGCTAATGTGTGTCCTTCACAACCCTTATTACTAACTGGGCTTCACGCTGCTACCTTGGAGGATATTCACCCCTTTTCCTAGATAAGGTGGTACTTGCACAAGGTTGCTTCAAGTAGAGCTAGGAATAGAAACCAGGTTGCTAATGTCACAGAGCCAAATCTCATCTACTTTGCCACCATCTTTCTGAAGGAACATGTTGTATTAGGTGCTTTTAACTGTCTGGCTCTGTCGCCTGCTAGCAGCTAGGCCTATAGAGGGGTTTATGATTCTGCTACTGGTCCATGCTAGGAGAAGTTCACCGATGGCCCTGTCAGACCTTTGTAGTAACACTACAGGCATTTAATACTTATAGATTAGAATTGCATTAGCTTGAAACATGCTGGGGGCAAGTAAGAGAAAATAGATGGCTGAGTTGTTAGGCTTGCTGTGCTATAAAGGCCCTATTTGATTGGTGTGAGGCCTGGTGTGACAAGCTTATGTTAAGGGCCGTTTGATTCACCTAAAAATCAAGGCTAAGGGCTTAATCTTAGGTCAAGAACATTGTTCCTTCTCCTATGTGATAAACCAGTGACCCCAGAGAAATGGGTATCCCACAAGCGTGCAAAAGTTATTTTGAAACAGGGAGACAGCTTGGGCTTTTGGAATATTTTGCAGTTTAGTTGCTGGGTAGAGGGACCGCACTGACAGATGATGTGGAAAAAGCTGAAGTACGTAATGCTTTTTTTGTTTTTTTTGCCTCGGTCTTCACAGACAAGGTCAGCACTGCTGCACTGGGCAACACAGTATGGGGAGGAGGTGAGCAGCCCTCAGTGGTGAAAGAACAAATTAAGGACTATTTAGAAAAGCTGGACATGCACAAGTCCATGGGTCCAGATCCAATGCATCCGAGGGTGCTGAGGGAATTGGCTGATGTCATTGCAGAGCCATTGGCTATTATTTTTGAAAACTCATAGCGATCAGGGGAGGTCCTGGATGATTGGAAAAAGGCAAATATAGTGCCCATCTTTAAAAAATGGAAGGAGGAGGATCCGGGGAACTATAGGCCAGTCAGCCTCACCTCAGTCCCTGGAAAAATCATGGAGCAGGTCCTCAAGGAATCCAACTTGAAGCACTTGGAGGAGAGGAAGGTGATCAGAAAGAGTCAGCATGGATTCACCAAGGGCAAGTCATGCCTGACCAACCTGATTGCTTTCTGTGATGAAATAACTGGCTCTGTGGATATGGGGAAAGCAGTGGGCGTGATATACCTTGACTTTAGCAAAGCTTTTGATATGGTCTCCCACAGTATTCTTGCCAGCAAGTTAAAAAAGTATGGATTGGATGAATGGACTACAAGGTGGATAGAAAGCTGGCTAGATTGTCGGGCTCAATGGGTATTGATTAACGTCTAGATGTCTAGTTGGCAGCCGGTATTAAGCAGAGTGCCCCAGAGGTTGGTCCTAGGGCCGGTTTTCTTCAACATCTTTATTAATGATCTGGATGATGGGATGGATTGCACCCTTAGCAAGTTCGCAGATGATACTAAGCTGTGGGGAGAGGTAGATACGCTGGAGGGTAGGGATAGGGTCTAGAGTGACCTAGACAAATTGGAGGATTGGGCCAAAAAAATCTGAAGAGATTCAAGAAGGACAAATGCAGAGCCCTGCACTTAGGATGGAAGAATCCCATGCACCGCTACAGACTAGGGACCGACTGGCTAAGCAGCAGTTCTGCAGAAAAGGGCCTGGGGATTACAGTGGATGAGAAGCTGGATATGAGTCAGCAGTGTGCCCTTGTTGCCGAGAAGGCCAACGGCATATTGAGCTGTATTAGTAGGAGCATTGCCAGCAGATCGAGGGAAGTGATTATTCCCCTCTATTTGGCACTGGTGAGGCCTCAATCTGGAGTATTGTGTCCAGATTTGGGCCCCCCACTACAGAAAGGATGTGGACAAATTGGAGAGAGTCCAGCAGAGGGCAACGAAAATGATTAGGGGGCTGGGGCACATGGCTTATGAGGAGAGGCTGAGGGAACTGGGGTTATTTAGTCAGCAGAAGAGAGGAGTGAGGGGGGATTTGATAGCAGCCTTCAACCACCTGAAAGGGGGTTCCAAAGAGGATGGCTCTAGACTGTTCTCAGTAGTAGCAGATGACAGAACAAGGAGCAATGGTCTCAAGTTGCAGTGGGGGAGGTTTAGGTTGGATATTAGGAAAAACTTTTTCTCTAGGAGGGTGGTGGAGCAGTGGAACGGGTTACCGAGGGAGGTGGTGGAATCTCCATCCTTAGAGGTTTTTAAGGCCCAGCTTGACAAAGCCCTGGCCGGGATGATTTAGTTGGTGTTGGTCCTGTTTTGGGCAGGGGTTTGGACTAGATGACCTCCTGAGGTCTCTTCCAACCCTGATATTCTATGATTCTATGTCCCACTGCAAAACGACAATGTCTAAGGGAGGGTGTCATGACAGAAATATTTGCCTCTAGGCTGCAGTCAGCAGAAAGAGCTTAGGAAAAGTCATTGTACTTGCTTCTATATAGGCCCTGTGCCATGGCCAGGTGGTAGTGGCTTTGGGAAGGGAAGAATCAGGGGTGGCAGAGGAGGGTACAGAACATGTGTGAAGTGAGGCTGCAGTGAAGAGACCGAGCAGGTGTGATGCTTATGGGATACCCACAGGGTACAGCGTGAATTGCTAACACCTGCTTACAATTCAGAGGCACATTGTCTGTGCCCACCAGGGGAGACGTGCCCAAAACTACTAGCTGCTGGCAGTACAGACCCACTTCAGGCTTCTCAAGCTCCACTGTTCCCTTAGGCAATTTGCACACCTCCGTCCTGGCTCCCTAGGTGAGTTCTTGGGGCAGAGCAGAGAGAACCTGTAGCTAAATCTCTGGAGATAGTTAGGCCCCAGAGTCCTGCTCTGGCCCTGGGACAGAGATCTGTCCAACCTATCCATACAGCCTGGCCCTTAACTTCTGGACACCTGCAGTGCACACACATTCGCTGCCTGCATGGAAGCAGAGCTCCCCCGTTCACTCACTTCACCTCAGTTCAACCCTCTCCTCAGCACACAGCACTTGGTCGTATCTATTGTAAAACCAATAGAAATGTATTGACAAAGTTTGAGATAAAGATTCAAATAGAAGCAAGTATAAGGATTGGGAACATAAGGTTACAGAGGAAAGAAAAATATTAAATGCAGGGTAGAGCCTGTACTTATTAACAAGTTACTTGCCTGACTAATAAGGTATTTCTCACCCATTGGGCAGTCCGTACAGCACTTGTCCTGCCCAGAGAGCTTGGAGCTATTTTTCAGGAGACACTCACACTGGCAGCATGTCAACTCTGTAATGGATGCCATCGTGTGCCCTTCTTTCCCTATTATACAGTCTCAGGCCATGTCTACCCTACAAAATCATGTCGACCTAACTTGCGTTGGCATACGGCCACTGCAATAATCAAATTGCTTGTGTGTGCACACACTTGGCTTCTTGTGTTGGCGGTGCGTGTCCTCACCAGGAGCGCTTGTATCGATTGTACTGTCCGTGTGGGGCATTGTGGGATGGCTTCTGAAAGGCAGCAACAGTCGATATAAGCAACGTAGTGTCTGATGCTGCGTTGACCTAATTACATCAACCGTGACACTCTATGCCATTCGGGGAGTTGTGTTACTAAATAAATGTAGAGAGACACTTACGTTGGTGGGAGCCAAATTTAAGTGAAGATGCTTCCACAGCTAGGTCAACACAAGGCAGCTTATGTCAACCTAACCCTGTAATGTAGGCCAGGCCCCAGACCTTTGTCTTTTTTCATAACCAGGGTGTGTTTTAATTTCAGTTCACTCCTAATTGTCCCCCTATGCAAGGTCTTCTTAAGAGGAAGGGCTCTTTTGTGCTTTGTAAAGGTCCAAGCTCAGCTTAGCTCACACCTTTTCTAGACCAGTGTTGCTCAATGACTGGTCCGTGGACTGGTGCCGGTCCCTGAGATGTCCCTGATGAAGATTAGGAAGGCAACAAGCCAGTCACTGGTATCAGAAAGATTGAGAAACACTGGTCCAGATGGTAAGCACTTGGCTGGGCTGGGTTGAAAGATGGCAGTTGTTCTCCCTCTTGACTGAGGTAGCTGTAAGAACTATCCTCAGATGACCCATTGTGACATTCCCCTCTGGTGTTATATGGACCAGTGATCACCCTAGGTCACTCCAATCCTTGACTCTGGGAGCCAGCCTTACCCTGCTCTGCTCTGAGAACCCCCACGCCTGGGCTGGTCACGCACAGCCTCTGGCATGTCAGCTGCTCCTTGGATTGTGTAACCAAATGACACTAGCCAATATCTCCGGTCCTAGACTCAACCCTAGGAACCTCCGTCTTGCAGTGTCCAGTTATGCCCACTGGATGCTGCAAGCTTATATGAGTTTGTCAATTTAACAAAGAAATAGATATGTACCAGGCTTGATATCCCAAGGGGAGTCTCTGACATGCTTCAAACCAAACACACTTCTTCAGATAGATTAAACAAACAGATTTATTAACTATAAAGATAGATTTTAAGTGATTATAAGTCAAAACATAAGTCAGACTTGGTCAAATGAAATAAAAGCAAAATGCATTCTAAGCTGATCTTAACACTTTCAGTGCCCTTACAAACTTAGATGCTTCTCACCACAGGCTGGCTGGTTGCTCTTCAGCCAGGCTCTCCCCTTTGATCAGCGCTTCAGTCACTTGGTGGTGGTGTCTGTAGATGTGAGAGGAAGAGCATGGCAAATGTCTTCCTTTTATCATGTCCTTTCTTCCCTCTTGGCTTTGCCCCGCCCCCTTCAGACTCAGGTGAGCATTACCTTATCTCAGTTTCAAACTGACCAAAGGAAGCAGGGTGTCTCCCTCGAGAGTCTAACAGGCTCTTTTGTTGCTGCCTAGGCCAGTGTCCTTTGTTCCTGTGAGGCTGGGCTGGGTTTGTCCCATACCTGCCTTGATGAGGTGTGAACGGACCCTCTGCTCTTGGAGAGTTTTTGCCTGGGCTTGTTTTAAGCCATGAGGACACATTTTCAGCCTCATAACCTATAAGATTACTGTAACAATTATTATAACATCACTATAACAACCATGCTCAGTGCATCATGAGCCTTCCGAAGACACCCAACATGACAAACTTTGCACTGGATACATGTGCATTCCGCGGGTAGTACACATGCACCTCATGAGCAAGAGATTGGCCTGCAGGGATGCATGCAGTCTTCAAATCCTTGTGCTCCACAGCAAGAGCATATAAGGAGTGAGGTGTGCCAGCTGCTATTCGCTTCCTCTCCCTGCCCCACAGCTTAGAAACAGAGCCTTGACTTTGTCTTTCAACTATAGGTGATAGCTTAATAGTTCATCGATAACCAGTAACTAGAGTTGCCTGGCTGCTGGTTGCAACCTTTAGTTCTTAGAGTTTTATTCATCACCAGTATGGGGTTGTCCTGTTCTCCTGAATTCAAATGCTGCCCTTTTTGCAAGGAGGCTATCCCAGTCATAGGAGCCGACTCCGTGGGTGCTCCAGGTCTCAAGCACCCATGAAAAACAAAATAGGGGGTGCTCAGCACCCAGGAGCCAGAGCTTCAGTGTGGAATGTGATGAGTTCTGTGCTGCTCACAACATCTGCCCTCGGGACAGGGAGTTTGTTTATAAAGAGAGGCAGGGTGATTAAGATAACAAAAGGCTTGTCATTAAATTAAGGATTGTTAGATGACCCTGAAAGCATTGTCAGGCACTCCAGTTAAAAGATAGGAAAGAAAGGGTAGGAATAAATAGCTCATTTTCAGAATGGAGAGAGGTAAATAGCTCAGTCCCCCAGGGGTCTGTGCTGGGCCCAGTCCTATTCAACATATTCATAAATGATCTGGAAAAAGGCGTAAACAGTGAGGCAGTAAAGTCCAAAGCAGACTGTGAAGAGTAACAAAGGGATCTCACAAAACTGGGTGACTTGGGAACAAAATGGCAGATGAAATTCAATGTTAAATGCAAAGTAATGCATATGGCAAAATATAGTACCAAGTATACATACAAAATGATGGTTCCTAAATTAGCGGTTACCCATCAAGAAAGAGATCTTACTATCATTTGCAGTACTCTGGAATTTATCAGAATCCTTCTCACTATGCTTGTATCATTCTGAACTCATTTTCCAGCTTCAGAAGACTTAAAAATTATCTCCAGTCATCAATGGGACAGACACAACTGAATAATGTAGCTGTCCTTAACATTCATCAAGACATCACCAGAGAGCTAGACATAAATACGATTGCTGACAGTTTCATCCAGAAAGCTACAGTGAGACATAACGTCTTTAAACTGGCTGTTAGTGAAGAGAGCTTGTAGGTGACTGCAATGATTTTAATATACTGTAGTTCATGATAATGTAATTATCATGTCATGTAGTTCATAACAATTTAATCATGAAAATAAGATAATGATAGACACATTCAGTAACTAGATTATGAAAGAAGTGTATAAATAGGCTGAAAACCAGGGAGCAGGTCCTCAAGTAATCCATTTTGAAGCATTTGGAGAAGAGGAAGGAAAAGTCAACATGGATTCACCAAGGGCAAGTCAAGCCTGACCAACCTGATTGCCTTCTATATGAGATAACTGGCTCTGTGGATATGGGGAAAGTGGTGAATGTGAGATACCTTGACTTTAGCAAAGCTTTTGATACGGTCTCCCACAGTATTCTTGCCGGCAAGTTAAAGAAGTATGGGCTGGATGAAAGGACTATAAGGTGGATAGAAACCTGGTTAGATCATCGGGCTCAATGGATAGTGATCAATGGCTCAATCCCCAAAACCGTTACCCTTGGCCTAACTCATGACTTCCATGTTCTGCGGTGTGCCCTGCTGTTACTGGTCTGCTCCAGACCTAAGGTAAAGAGATTCAGTTCTTTGTTCAGTTCCCCATAGTTAAGAGGGGCAACCGCTAGGCCATTTATCTATGCCAAAGGTTACAAACACTCATACTGACTTGCTCTAGCTAATCATGCAAGATACAGGCCTGTATGTTACTTGCGTTACATCCAACTATTATGAAAAGCCATGAATAACTCTTATGAATACCATAAACTGGAATTCAACATAAACAAAACCAAAGAAGGCACTGTGATTCACTAATAATAGGCTATGATAAAACAATATGAATCAAACCAAAAAAGAAAACACATTATGCAATATAGCAAGCTAGCAAACTGGCCTTGTGGGCTACAAAGTCTAGGTTGGATATTAGGAAAAAGTATTTCACTAGGAGGGTGGTGAAGCACTGGGATGGGTTCCCTAGGGAGGTGGTGGAATCTCCTTCCTTAGAGGTTTTTAAGGTCTGGCTTGACCAAGCCCTGGCTGGGATGATTTAGTTGGGGATGGGTCCTGCTTTGAGCAGGGGTTTGGACTAGATGACCTCCTGAGGTCTCTTCCAACCCTAATCTTCTTTGATTCTATGAAAATGCAGATGTGGAGGAAAATGTTTAATATATCAGAAACCAAACAGATTTCCGACCCTTAGAACTACCCTGTAAGAGCTAGGTATGCTGAGCTGAGTAACTGAGATTTACTGACTGTAAAATCCATTCCTCCCCTGAGAGCTGCAGCTGCTACTGAATGTAAGCAAGAAACTGACAGCATAACCAGAACCACAGTGAGAGCTGAGCAAGGGGATGGTGATTTCCCAGGCAATGTGGGAGTTAAGCATCACTTGGAGGGGGTTTAGTTGCTGTTAGGTAATGTGTGTGGGATGTACAGACAAAGCAGCCATCCCCATACTGGTATCCAAATGTATAAAAGGGAAAAGTATGTACGTTTGTCATAGGCGTACTCCAATCTGCTTGCTTGCTTCTTCTGCCTCTTTAAGAGAAGGCATGGCAGGGAAAGGACACTAGTCCTATGTGCGTCTGTGCAGATTGGTGGCATCTATTAAAGCCAGCATGGATTCTACAAGTTCCAGTAGGTGAAGCAGACTCCCATATGAGAGACACTTGAAGTTATATGCAGCTCTTGATGACACCTCTTCAACA
The DNA here is from genome assembly GCF_965140285.1 of Lepidochelys kempii. Lineage (NCBI taxonomy): Eukaryota > Metazoa > Chordata > Testudines > Cheloniidae > Lepidochelys > Lepidochelys kempii. The sequence goes on along the minus strand of NC_136386.1, from coordinate 125,386,328 downwards.
CTGAGTAAATCTGACCTCGTCTCTCATTATACTAGATCACATGGCTGTGCAAGCACCGAACATGCTGCACCCACATTTTACAGTTTCAGGCAAGGAACATTCTCTTTCAAATTGATTGCCGGTGTGTTAAGTCTGTTTCCTGTCACCTGGGGTTAGCAATTGTGACGGTTCTTAGTTTTACCCAAGGTGTCCAGCATGAATTACTACCAGCTGCTTACAGCATGGAAGAGCCTTGCCTTTGCCCACCAGGAGAAATCCTCCCAACTCCGCTGGACACTGGCAGCTCAAAGGCTCTGCTCTGGGCTCTGAACCCCGCTCTTTCTCTCTGCAGGCTAGCAAAGTACACACCCCACTTTGTTACACTCGAGTGCCCAGTCCTTTGTCTGTGGGACACCCATGGTGTACATGGATCTGCTGCATTCATGGAAGCAGTGCACCCCCGTTTCCAGCTTCACCTCAGCTCAACACTCTTTAGCATGAGGGGTTTAGACACGTCTATAGTAAAGCCAAATTGAAGTTTACTTAAAGCTTGAATTAAAGATTCAAATAAAAGCAAGTAAAAGGATTGGAAACTTGAGGTTATAGGAAATATAAAGAACATAACATGCAATCTACAGCCTATACGTATTAACGACTGACTTCCTGTCTAATGAGGGTATTTCTCATCCAACGGTCAGTCCATACAGTGCTTGTGCAGGCCAGAGAGCTGGGATCCACTTCTCCTGAGACACGCCCACTGGCAGAATGTCACCTCCACAATGGATGCCATTTGTACCCTCTTTCTTCCTCTTATACAGTCCCAAACCTTTTTCTTTGCAGATTTGAGCATCTGCCCCAAACTGTAAACACAGGGCTGGGCTGGGTCAACAGATCCTCCACCTAGCCCAACCCTGTTGATTTGTTCTCAGTGTTGATTGTGTGAATTCAGAGACTGTTAGGGCTAGGACATAGACGACTGGGGCTAATGGTTAGCATAGTGTGGGGGGCTAGGTGCCCTCACCAGCTGTGGTTCAGAACCAGCAAGTCAGGAGCTGAGGTCAGGGACCAAGAGTCAGATACCAGGAATCAGGCTGAGTTAGGAAACTAGGAGGTCACGATCAGGAGACAGAAACAGATAGCACTGGATGAGCAGTCCAAAGCAGGGTGGAGCCTTAGTTTTATGGACAACTTCCTGTTCCTCTTTCTGGCTTAAGTAGGGGGAGTGGGCCAGTCAGGCACCAGGGGTGACGTTTTATTTGAGTTGGTCTTCAAGGAGCCCCAGTTCTACCTGACTGCAGTAAGCCATCGGGTAGAACTCCATGTTGGAGTGTGATTATGCCCAGGAACCCTGTGGATCCAGGATTAAGATCCCTGGGTCATGACATCACCCTCTCCCATGGAGGTGCCCTCTGGGTGATGTTGATTGGCGCTTCTCTGCATGGCTGTCATGGAAGGTTTGTGCAAGGGTGTGAACATTTTCCACCAACTTCCAGTTGTGCTTCTCATGCCCGTAGCCCTCCCAGTCAATTAGATACCAGACTCGGTCTCATTTAAGTTTGGAACGTAAGACTTTGTGAATGATGTATTCTTTGTGGTTCTGTACATGCACTGGCAGGGGAGCAGTTGGGCCCTGTGGGGAAATGAGTTCTCCAAGAATGGTTTTAGGAGGCATACATAGAACAGTAGGTGGATTTGAAGGAATTGGGGAGGTGGAGCTCGAATGTAACTGCATTACTTAGTCACTGGATTTGATAGAGACTGAGGAATTGCTAGTCAAGTTTACTAGATGATGTGTCAGTGTAAAGGTACTCTGTCAAGAGCCATACTTCTTGTCCCACTGAATAGGTGGGGTCCTGCTGATTGTTCTGATCCTCATAGGATCTGTGGTCTGTTTTCTCCTTTTGTACAAGTTTCCTCGTGTCCTCATGGGTTTGACTGATCCATTCTACCCAGTCTGACGCAGTCAGGTTAGAGGAGCTCTTGGGTAGTTTCAGATTAAATTGGGAGTGGTACCTATAGTTGGCAAAAGAAGGGCTTTGACCCATGGTCTGCATTACTATATGCAAACTCTGTGCAGGATAGAAGTGAGGACCAGTCATCCTGGTGATAATGGATATAGCATTACAGGTATAGTTCAAGTATCTGATTCACCTTCTCTGTCTGGCCATTCGACTGGGGATGGTAGGTGGAGGAGACGTGTGTGTGTGTGTGGACCCCCAGTAAGTGTTGAGTCTCATGCCAGAACCAGGAAATGAATTGTGGCCCTCAGTTGGAGGTAATATAGTCTGGGAAGACATGGTGACAGTTTATCCATAGCTGGGCAGCTTCCTCAGCGGAGGGTAGACCAATGCAGGGAATGAAGTTGGTGAAATGGTCTATCACACTCAAAATTATTGTGAATCTGTTGGATTCTGGTAGTTCCACAGCAAACTCCATGGCAATAGCCACCCACACTTGGGAGAGGGTTTCCAGAGGTCGGAGGAGAGCTCAGAATTTCTGGGATGGTGTCTTGACATGAGCGCACACATTGGAGGAAGTAACAAATAACTGCCTTGTGGGTTGCATTCAGGGATACCTGCAGAAACAGGATGCAGCTGTTGGGTCTTAGAGTGCTGTAACACACTGCTGGGGATACCTAGAGCTGTGAGCCAATGTGTTACGTCTCTGCTTCAGCAAGAGTGAGTTTTGCTGGCAATGATGTGATGTGTCAGCTCCTTGCCACCCGAACCTGTCTGTCTCACCAGCAAAGTCCTCAAGCCTCACCCATCAGGTAACTGTCTGTGGACTCCAGCCCTCAAACTCCTCAGAGATGTTTCCCTACAATGCACAGCCCCTACCATGGTTCATTCATAGAAGATACTAAGCTCACTGCTCTGTTGGAATCAGTACATCACAGCTTATTAATGTAACTCGGTAAATACACACTTCCCTTCAAACCCAGCACTGAATTGAGTTATAGGAAAAGTAAAACAAGTTTATTAACAAAAGAGCATAGGTTAAGTGATACCAAGTAAAAACAATAAATATATAGATAATTACCTGCAAATGAAAGTGAAAACACACATCTAAAAGTCTAAAACTTAATTTAGCAAGATAGTCTTTTACCCAAAGTCTCCTTTCCAGCTTTTACTGGCTGGCTTGTCCAGGACCCATCAGAGATCAGATTGCTTGATTTCTTTGTCTCTTGTTCTCCTTAAGATGAAGGCTAAAGATGGAGTCTCCCTTTATATTCCCAAAGGTATATCTTTGTCTTACAAGTCAGGAAGGCCTCCTGGAGATTCAGTCTCCTGTTACTCCTTGGGATGCAGGAGTCATGTTAATTCTCTCTCTCGAGTTCAGGCACAGGATGACTCCCACTGGTTTAGCTGGATGGCTTTGTGTACTGCTAATATGTAAATTGAGGTAAATCTGTATTCCTTTGTCTAGGACAGGCCTGTTTATCACCTTTACCTAGACTAGATTTTCTTGTTTTAAACATGTTCTAGAAGCATCATACAGAGGGAATTCATAACTTAATGTATAACATGAACATGTGCATTGTACAATTATATTAATAACCAGTGAGTTATTAGCTTTCATAGGAAATCTCACAAGGCATATTTTACATAAATAATATTGCAGTAGTGTGTAGGGTATGAAAACAGGGATGCGTAGGGTCACAAGCACCCAAAGCATCCTGCCAGAGGAGTACCGTGATGGTAGGGCTGCCACTCTTGCAGGATCTGGGGAAAAAATAAGATAATTCATTAATATGATTCTATCGCAGGTGTTATGTGGTTCTTTGTTTATGAAGGACAGTTCATGGGGCAGAATCCCCAAGGCAAAGACAGAATGGATCAATGTGCATAGATCCAATAGAAAGAGGGACGATCAGCGAGTTATCTCAAGTGGCTATATACAAATGCAAGAAGCCTGGGAAACAAGTAGGGAGAACTGGAAGTCCTGGCACAGTCAAGGAATTATTATGTGATTGGAATAACAGAGACTTGGTGGGATAACTCACATGACTGGAGCACTATCATGGATGGATATAAACTGTTCAGGAAGGACAGGCAGGGCAGAAAAGGGCGGGGAGTTGCACTGTATGTAAGAGAGCAGTATGACTGCTCAGAGCTCCGGTATGAAACTGCAGAAAAACCTGAGTGTCTCTGGATTAAGTTTAGAAGTGTGAGCAACAAGGATGATGTCGTGGTGGGAGTCTGCTATAGACCACCAGACCAGGGGGATGAGGTGGATGAGGCTTTCTTCCAGCAACTAACGGAAGTTACTAGATCGCAGGCCCTGGTTCTCATGGGAGACTTCAATCACCCTGATATCTGCTGGGAGAGCAATACAGCCGTGCACAGACAATCCAGGAAGTTTTTGAAAACTGCAGGGGACAATTTCCTGGTGCAAGTGCTGGAGGAACCAACTAGGGGCAGAGCTCTTCTTGACCTGCTGCTCACAAACCGGGAAGAATTAGTAGGGGAAGCAAAAGTGGATTGGAACCTGGGAGGCAGTGACCATGAGATGGTCAAGTTCAGGATCCTGACACAAGGAAGAAAGGAGAGCAGCAGAATACGGACCCTGGAGTTCAAAAAAGCAGACTTTGACAACCTCAGGGAACTGGAATACTCTCCCCTGGGAGAATAACATGAGGGGGAAAGGAGTCCAGGAGAGCTGGCTGTATTTTAAAGAATCCTTATTGAGGTTACAGGGACAAACCATCCCGATGTGTCGAAATAATAGTAAATATGGCAGGCAACCAGCTTGGCTTAACAGTGAAATCCTTGCTGATCTTAAACACAAAAAAGAAGCTTACAAGAAGTGGAAGATTGGACAAATGACCAGGAAGAGTATAAAAATATTGCTCGGGCATGCAGGAGTGAAATCTGGAAGGCCACATCACACCTGGAGTTGCAGCTAGCAAGAGATGTTAAGAGTAACAAGAAGGGTTTCTTCAGGTATGTTAGCAACAAGAAGAAAGTCAAGGAAAGTGTGGGCCCCTTACTGAAAGATGGAGGCAACCTAGTGACAGAGGATGTGGAAAAAGCTAATGTACTCAATGCTTTTTTTGCCTCTGTCTTCATGAACAAAGTCAGCTCCCAGACTTCTGCATTGGGCAGCACAGCATGGGGAGGAGGTGACCAGCCCTCTGTGAAGAAAGAAGTGGTTCGGGACTATTTAGAAAAGCTGGACTAGCACAAGTCCATGGGGCTGGATGCGCTGCATCCGAGAGTGCTGAAGGAGTTGGCGGATGTGATTGTAGAGCCATTGGCCATTATCTTTGAAAACTCATGGCGATTGGGGGAAGTCCCGGACGACTGGAAAAAGGCTAATGTAGTGCCCATCTTTAAAAAAGGGAAGGAGGAGGAGCCGGGGAATTGCAGGCCAGTCAGCCTCACCTCAGTCCCTGGAAAAATCATGGAGCAGGTCCTCAATGAATCAATTCCGAAGCACTTAGAGGAGAGGAAAGTGATCAGGAACAATCATCATGGATTCACCAAGAGCAAGTCATGCCTGACCAACCTGATTGCTTTCTATGATGAGAACTGGCTCTGTGGATGAGGGGAAAGTGGTGGACATGTTATTCCTTGATTTTATCAAAGCTTTTGATATGGTCTCCCACAGTATTCTTGCCAGCAAGTTAAAGAAGTATGGGCTGGATGAATAGACTAGAAGTTGGATAGAAAGCTGGCTAGATTGTCTGGCTCAACGGGTAGTGATCAATGGCTCAGTGTCTAGTTGGCAGCCGGTATCAAGTGGAGTGCCCCAAGGGTCGGTCCTCGGGCCGGTTTTGTTCAATATCTTCATTAATGATCTGGAGGATGACGTGGAGGATGGCCTCAGCAGTTTGCAGATGACACTAAACTGGGAGGAGAGGTAGATACGCTGGAGGGTTGAGATAGGATACAGAATGACCTAGACAAATTGGGACAAAAGAAATCTGATGAGGTTCAACAAGGAGAAGTGCAGAGTCCTGCACTTAGGACGGAAGAATCCCATGAACCCTACAGACTAGAGACTGAATGGCTAGGCAGCAGTTCTGCAGAAAAGGACCTAGGGGTTACAGTGGACAAGAAGCTGGATATGAGTCAACAGTGTGCCCTTGTTGCCAAGAAGGCTAACGGCATTTTGGGATGTATAAGTAGGAGCATTGCCAGCAGATTGAGGGACGTGATCATTCCCCTCTATTCGGCATTGGTGAGGCCTCATCTGGAGTACTGTGTCCAGGTTTGGGCCCCACACTACAAGAAGAATGTGGAAAAATTGGAAAGCGTCCAGCGGAGAGCAACAAAAATGATTAGGGGACTGGAACACATGACTTATGAGGAGAGGCTGAGGGAACTGGGATTGTTTAGTCTGTGGAAGAGAAGAACGAGGGGGATTTGATAGCAGCTTTCAACTACCTGAAAGGAGGTTCCAAAGAGGATGGATCTAGTCTGTTCTCAGTGCTAGCACATGACAGAACGAGGAGTAATGCTCTCAAGTGGCAGTGGGGGAGATTTAGGTTGGATACTGGGAAAAACTTTCACTAGGAGGGTGGTGAAACACTGGAATGCGTTACCTAGGGAGGTGGTAGGATCTCCTTCCTTAGAAGTTTTTAAGGTCAGGCTTGAGAAAGCCCTGGCTGGGATGATTTAGTTGGTGATTGGTCCTGCTTTGAACATGGGGTTGGACTAGATGACCTCCTGAGGTCCCTTCCAACCCTGATATTCTATGATTCTATGATCCGGGAAAGCTGCATTAAGACTGTTTTGAGTCTTAAGAATGTGGCCTGGTTCCTGGCTGAGGCTTGCAGATTAGTACCAGGTTCTCCCTTTCAGGACAGGATCACAGCCTTGCCATTTTTGGTCCCAGGGCTGTATGTAATGTTAAAATTATACCATGATAAAAAAAAAAAAAAAGGCCCACCAAAGCTGTTGTTGGTTCAGGACCTTGCCCCTGTGCAAGTACTCTTGGCTTTTATGGTTGGTAAACACTTGGACCAGGTGATGAGCTTCTTCTAAGTAACTTCTTCACTCCTCAAAAGCAATATTAATTGCCAGAAGCTCTTTACAAGATCTTTGATAGACTTGCTCCATGCGGGTAAGTTTTCTAGAGTAATAGGTGGAGAGGTGTAATATTTGCTTGGGCTGGTATTCTGGGGAGAGAACTGACCTGATCACCATGCTGCAGGTATCGGCTTCCATGACAAGCTTGCATTATGTTTGGGTGAGCCAATCTGGGAGAGATGGTTTAGGCAAGCTTCAACTGTTCCAATGCATGCTTGGCCTCAGGGGACTGGATGTTTTCCTGAAGTAGAGTGGTGAGGTGTGGATTTGTTTCAAAAAATTTGGAATGAGCCATCAATAGAAATTTGCAATCCCCCCAGAAATGCTGTTGATCTTGTATCTTGTGGGGAGCTGCCAAGTCACAGACAGGCTGGACCTTGCAGGGGTCCATCTTGAGTCCCTCTAGGGACAGGATAAAGCCGAAAAACTTTGTTGAGGTCTGGTCACACACACACACACACACACACACACTTCTCAAACTCGGCATAGAGCCCAGACTGCCATAGCCTCTCCAGTACAGTTCGGACATGAATGGTGTGTTGTGCAGGGTCATCCAAAATGAGACATTATCCAGATAGACCATGACCTGCTGATCCAATGTGTCACTTAACTTATCATTAAAAAAAATGTTCGAAGGTCGCCGGGGCGTTTGTGAGCCCAAACAGCATCTCTAAATAGTCAGAATGACCATAACGGGTTCAGAAGGGAGCCTTCCATTCATCCCCGGCTCCTTGGAGGTCCAGCTTGGCGAATATACATGCAGCTTCTACACAGTCCAATAATTCTGGAATCAGGGATTGTTATCTGGCTTAAGGCATGGTAATCGTCACAGATTTTGAGAGTGCTGGATTTTTCCTTGAAGAAGAGGACCAGCGCGCTGTCCGGCGAGGCTGGCTTGTGAATGAATGCCCTGGCCGGGTTCTCTTCAAGGTCGTGCATGTCGTGTAGCCAGCTCAGATTCTCACATGGCATAAATCACCCAAATGGTATTTTTGCTCCTGCTGTGATTGTATGGGGCAGTCGTGGTCCCAGCGTGGAAGAAGGTTTTCCATGTTTTTCTTTTCAAACATGTTGCTGTAGTGGTAATATTTAAGGGGCGCTCCGATGTGGGTTTAGTGAGCGTTCCTGCCTGGGTGATCATCTTCGTCTGAGCCCTCCGACTCCTGGCCTCTGCGGCAATGTTGGTTTGCTCTGAGCAATACTGCTGGCAGAATCCTGAAAGAAAACTGACCTCTTGTTCTTGCCAGTGAATGAGGGGATTATGAAGGGTCAGCCAGGAAATACCAGGAATCACAGAGAAGTGCAGGGATTAAATTATGCTGAATTGCAATATTTCTTGGTGCCCGTGGATAACGGCTTCCAGGGGGACTGTGACCTCAATTGTTGGCCTCAAAGACAGAGGGAAACCATCAATAGTTTGTTAGATTTGGCATGGACTTGTGTCGTAAAGGAATCTGCAGAGCCCAGGTTGCTGTTGTTGCATATGTGAAGTTGTCAGGTGCTCCAGAATTGCTGATGGCCTATTGGGTGGGAATCCATTGGGGCTCTCCAAGACTGAGGTGTGGGGGAACTCTTTTCTCACAGAGCCTACGCTGGTCCCCCTTACTGAAGCTGAGCCAACTCGTTGTGCGGGTTCCTAGGGACTTGGATGGGCCAGGCAGAAATCATGTGGCCAGATTCACTGCAATCTGGGCACAGGTGGTGCTGGTGGCATCATTCCCTTTCTTTGCAGGTGAGCTGGTGACAAGCCAGATCCATCTGCATCAGTTCAGCAAGTGGAACAGGCACCCAGGTAACGGTATGTGAACAGGGGGCTGTAGGAATCCTCTTTGTTCCTCCCCCTCCATTCCCATAACTGATTCTCTATGCAGATAGCGAAGTGGATGAAGGTGTCTAAAGCAGTGGCTCTCAACCTTTCCAACTACTGTACTCCTTTCACGAGTCTGGTTTGCCTTACGTACTCCCATGTTACACCTCACTTAAAAATTACTTGCTTACAAAATCAGACATAAAAATACAACAGTGTCATAGCTCACTATTGCTGAAAAATTGCTTACTTTCTCATTTTTACCATATAATTCTAAAATCAATCAATTGTACTTACATTTCAGCTTCTAGTATATAGAGCAGTACAAACAAGTCATTGTCTGTATGAAATTTTAGTTTGTACTGACTCGATTTGTGCTTTTTATGTAGCCTGTTGTAAAACTAGGCACATCTGTAGATGAGTTGATGTACCCCTTTGTAATGGGGTGCAACTGACCACTGTGACGCTTCCTGTTGGCCGTCCTGGGAATTAGCTCTTGGCCCTTCCAGTCCACCTTCAGCTAGTGAGGTCACGCCTGACATCACTGCTGTCTCCATTCTTTAGACCCACTTCACTCCCCAGTCCGCAGCCTCCTCTTCTGGGCACGGCCCTCCGGCTGTGCCCCGCTCTGCTTTCTCCCCCGCTTCCAGGGGGGGCCGACAGTCCTTAGTCCCGCCAATTCCTCAATGGCCAACTGCAGTCCAAGGTCGAACCCCCTGCCTCAGGGGCAAACTGCAGTCTGGATACCAGACACTCTCCTCATTGGCAAGTGGGGGAGGCAAAGAGGGGGAGCCAGGCCACCCTGCTACTCTGGGTCCCAACCCAGGGACCCTACAGCTGGCAGCCTCCTACTGCCCTCCTCCAACCTGCTGCCTCTTTTCCCTGGGCCACTTCCCCGTAGCCCTAGCACCCTCTCAGCCCTTTTAGCAAGGCCCCAGCCTGGCAGTGGTCAGCCAGCAGCTCACCCTCGCACTCTGCTGCCCCTGCCCAGCACTGCTCCATCTACGGCGCTTCCCCAGGCAGCCAGTCCTCCTCCCTCACCTTCCAGGGAGAGACTGCCCTCTGCGCCACTGAGCAGCCCTTTATATATGGTCCTCTCCAGCCCTGATTGGCTGCTCCAGCCAGCCTTCCCTCCCTGTTGGTGGGCTCAATAAGCCCTTTCCTGATTAGTGGGTTCTGGGCAGCCTCCCTGCTTTTAACCTCATCTCTCCCTTTGTGGGGCAGCCGCCGCACCACACCCCTGGAAGACCTCTGTTTAACCCCAGGGTACACATACCCCTGGTTGAGAACCACTGATCTAGACCTATGGTCATCTCCACATAGGCCAGTTCATCTTTGATCTCTACCTGCAGACCCCACCAGAATCGGCATTGCTGTGCAGCCTCATTTCACAATGTGTCCACAGTGGGATGGTGGAAGTGTGCCACGAAGGAAACAATGGGACCCTGCCCCTGCCGGAGTTTCCTTAGCGCAGCCTTGGCCAAATGTACATGACACAGGTCATTGAACAGCACTGATACAGGTTGGAGGAAGGCATTGGAATTTGACAGCACTGAGGTGTTACGCTCAAGCAAGGGGGAGGCCCAGTCCAACATCTTCCCTGTCAGCAGACTGATTTACCAAGCCCACCTTGGCTGGGTTAGAGGTGTAGGTCTGGGGACACAACAGGAACTGAAGGAGGAATAGGTTCACAAAGCTCCTAACCACTGGCAACTCCCATTGAATCGTTCTGGTCGGAGTATTATGGCAGGACTCTATGGGCCATGTCCAAAGCATGGTGGTCTCTGCAGGAAACTGGCTTGCTTGATCCCACAGCAGCCAATTCTCTCAGGTGAGCTGCACAACTTGAATCTGTAGTGCTTGGTTATCTTCCTG